>NC_134206.1:153596159-153899190 GCF_965140235.1 Caretta caretta | reverse complement strand
GATTCTGAATATAATGGATTTAGGTGAAGGGAACAAGGATGGAAAATATCCGGGGAAAGACATCCAGAGAGGGAAAATGTGAATTTTTTCCCCCCATGGGATAGTCAGAATATGGCTTGCTTTATCTTGACAAGTGACTTGGCTGAATGAATTCTATTTTTGTTGTGATCTTGGTGATGAATGCTAGTTCATGTTCAGATAAAGTGTCCTGTGAAAAGTTGGGATGAGGACTAAAAGGCATCTTACTTAAATGCCTGCAGTGAGAAGTCACTGAAGAGGAGAGGAAAAACTGGTTCTAGTTGCCACTTTATCTGTAAAGAAAGAACTGCAGTTTAAAAACTAAGGTATGTGTTTTCTGTTCACATTGTATGGGAGATGTGTTGTTAAATAGAATTTGTGCTGGCAAGAAAAGGAAGATGGAGAAGAAAATGAAGAAAAGTTTTTAATAATCATTTCTTTCTCACAAAGTGTGACCAGTGCACTGGGGATACTCCTTCAAGTGGAAAACAATACGTGTAGAGTCGTCATTCTTTACAGTTTCCAATTTTAAAGGATAGTAAAAGGTGGCTTTTGTTGCTGAGTTAGTATGACTGGACTGAGGTTAGCAAATGATGTCAGGAATGTGTTGCCCTTCACTGTAGCAGCATTTGCTGTTTTAGAGTTAACCTTCTTATGTGATGTGTTTGATATGAAAACTAGCATTTACTATTATATTAGTCTCTTTCTGCTGCTTATTATTTGAATAGCAGTGGTGATTTGAAAACTCCAAAGTGCGTTTTCAGTTTGCTTTCTTAGCAGAGTAAAGGGTACAGGGGAGGCATGAGTGCCTGAGGAAGACCAAACTCTGCGTATGGGCCCAAAGAGGGGAGACTATCCTTGTGCTAATGCACTTTTCTTTGATATTCATACCTGGATTTTGGGAGTCCTGTGTCTTTGGTCCAGATGGCTTTCCAAACCAGATTCAGGACAGAGTGGAATCTGGTGGTAAAATATTAAGAGTTCACAGGAGTTGTGTTCTGTGAAAATACTGCAGTTGTTCTGAGCAAAAAACAAAAAACTAACAACTTCTTGGCATTTGGCATAACTAGACTCCATAACGATAATGCTTTGATGTAGGGCACATGCCTGAGAAGACAGTGCCAAACTATGGGCCATCTGAAAGCCCAGACTTTTTGTTTGTAGAACTTTGCTGAACAGAAATGAGTCTTTAGTTTTTAAGGGCATTACCAGTGAAATTGTAGAAAAGTGTATTTTTGATAGTCTGCAAATACAGTATAGTCAGTATGCTTCCCAAAATATTTTAATAACTTTACAATTCTGCCTGAATATCTCTTCCCTCACTTTGCAGCATTGGCATAGGCAGATTATAATGTGTCACGTTTTATATACGTTGAGCATCTAATGTTCCTAATCTTTTAAAATGGGTCAGTAAAGAACTGCCCTGCTAGCTTGACAGTAATAGGTTATCAGGCTGCCATCATGGGGGCATCACTGAGTTTCCTACTGCCTATGTGGTAGACTCAGAGGACAGGAATGAGTGGAACTACTCCCATCAGCTATTTGCCACAGACATGTGGACTGGCATTGGTGGTGGTTTTGCTCTTCTCTCTAGAAACAATGCATCAGAAAAACTATGTGAATGAAGGACTGATGATAATGAGACTAAAGTGAACATCGCCACTTCTTCATTCTTGGGGCTATTCTTTGCAAGGCATTCTGGGTTTCTAGGTCAGATCCTGATTGGAAATAAAAGAATTAGGGATGTCACTTTTAGGGATGTCACAATAATTTGATGTCACTTTTTCATTAGTAACGAGGGGGTGCTAAATGGCTGTTCCCTGCAGATCCCATCTGCAGTCTCTGGATGGTCACAATAAGGACTGCTCCTCCTCCAGGTCCTTACAAGGGATCTCTAGGAGGTAATCAGGGTGTTCCTGCCCTTTCTCATTCCAAAGTGCATTATCAACAGGGAGACCGTTCCACAACAGTGATTTTCAATCTGAAAGACGCTACATAATTTCTGGTATGGGTGAACACCTAAAAAATGTAACTACTAGAAATGTGATGAAATACCCTTTGACCTTGTCTGTTCAGGGAGTTAAACACAAAACGATGAGAAAGAGTGTGTAGATCACTTTATCAGATTTTATTTTATGTTTTTAGAGACATTTTTGAAGTGATAACTTAAAGTGTTGCCGGTCCAACTTCTTTTAAATTTGTGCAGAACAAATCTGATGTGCTGATGTTATATGAGGCTGGATACTCTTAGTACATTGTTATCAGATGTGCAGGTGTCTAATATTTACAAGTGCATTTTGATTTTGGACAGTAACTTTTTGGAGAAAGAGTATAATAAATTAAGGTCGCTGCTCCAGTCTTCCAATCTTTGTATTCTTTTTAAAAAAAGAAAAAGACATATCAGTGTTATGTATAAGATGAACAATCTAAAAAATGGGTTCACACAGTACCAAACAGCCACAGAGAGGTATGGTCAGGGCATGAACATTCCACAGGACAAATATAGTGCTTTCTTGAGAAAGTGCCTCTGGCTTTTACCTCTTGTCCTTTTATTGGTTGAGTTTGTAAGCTTCTAAATGGAGTTTAAACTTTTATGCAGTGTTTTTTCTGGAGCCTGCAGACAGCTGAAATGCCTTACCTGGAAAAGCTCTAAGCAGCAGTTTACAGTAAGTGGAAACTGACCAGAGGCTGCTTCACTATCACTGCTGCTAAAGGAAACCCTAAGGGCAGCAGTAAAACTGACAGACATGAGGTCAATTTAGCTTTGCTTCAGCTGGGAAGTACTGTGGTCAGCAGGGGATGGTGGTAGTTTTGGAGCTGCTCTGTGGTGTGGCAGAACATAGACAAAGCCTAAGGAAGGACTTGATACCATCCTTATAGTAGTTAGAGAAGTCTGAGGAGAGGTTTGGGAAACACGCTCACTTTTCACCCCCCACCCCCTTCCTTCCAACAGCCAGACTATTTGGGTGCTTGGCTTTGTCAGAAACCTATTCGCTCAAGGCTACAAAAGATGATGCCCCAAGCAGGGTCCAGGTTCTGGTAGGAAAACTAGCATGAACTCCTCGGGGGGAGAAAACCTTTCTCAAGCTCTAGTCACTTATGACACACTATGATGGGGTAGTCAATAGGTATACCGTGGGCAAAGTCCAGACCCCCAGACTGAACAGACCCTGAAATCCTTATTTACTCATTTATTATTATTTTATTTATTTATTATTGTTGGGGGTTTTTATTATTTTTTTCTGGAATCTGGACCTTGACTATATGTTGACCAAGAAATTTGGACCTTGACACACACAAATTGACTACCCCTGAACAATGAGATGCTGCTTGTAGAAGACTTTTGAGATTTTCATAATAGGATAGTCCTCCTTTGTGTGCTTTGAACAGCAGTAAAATAGAAAATAATGAAGACAATGTAAATGTCAACATGAGACTTCAGAACCAGCACCTATTTAAGGAAATACTGTGCACTACACATAATTATTTCATTCTGTCTGCAGATTCATGCAGACGTAATTGCATTGGTTTGTAGCTGATTCACATTTTGAAGGTTGTCTTTAAGTTCAAGGAGCAGAGGAGGCAGGCACCGAGGAGAAGTACTGGCGAATGGAATGGTGGTGAGCCAGCTCAATTTACCCTCTGCCTTTCCCAGTCAATGGGGATTGGCTTTGCTTCTTGCCTGGGCATTGCCAAAAGGAGAGTGGGGACCCTTAATATAGTTCACAGATAGTTGGGGTTCTGGAAAATGTGTCAAGCCCTGTGTAAGAAGGGACAAGCATGACTAAGTAGATGGGATGGGTGGAGATGAGTAAATGGGGCCAGGGTGAGTGAAAGGAAGAGGGTAGTGGGTGAGCAGATGTGGTTGAAGAGAAGAGATTGATGGGATAAATGAGAAACTAAGTGGACTTTGTGTATGTGAGAGCAGTTTTGAGGGGAGAGGGGCTGAGGAAGACATGACAATGTATATGGAAGCAAAAGGGATTTGAAATGTTGGGAGATGGGGAGAAAGAAAAGAGGAAATGGACTGTAAACAATACTTGGGCAGGGGGGGAAAGACAACAGAAGAGCGAGCCAGAAAGGGTAAGACTTATGAGAGATGTAAACTCTAATATATAAAAGTATGTGTATATATAATATTAAAAATTCAAAGTTGATGGATGTGTTACTTAAGTGAGGGATAGCTCAGTGGTTTGAGCATTGGCCTGCTAAACCCAGGGTTGTGAGTTCAATCCTTGAGGGGGCCATCTGGGGGAAAAATTGGGGATTGGCCCTGCTTCAAGCAGGGGGTTGGACTAGATAACCTCCTGAGGTCCCTTCCAACCCTAACCTTCTATAATTCTATAGTGCATAATAAGTAGTATGCACCTATTTTGTTTGTTTGGGTTCTGTTTCAGGAAATAATCTCTAGTCAAAGAATACCTGTACAATGTTTAAGTCCCCTTGAAATTAAGCATGCGCTTAAGATCCTGAATCGGGTTCTTAAGTTTGAAGGGACATGGTAGATTAGGGTTTTTCTCCTTGGCTAGTAATCTTACTCAAGTATCAGAGGGGTAGCCATGTTAGTCTGGATCTGTAAAAGTGGCAAAGAGTCCTGTGGCACCTTCTAGACTAACAGTCTGTTAGTCTAGAAGGTGCCACAGGACTCTTTGCTTACTCAGGTAGCATCAGGTAAATTTTTCAAGGCTTATATGGTCACTGTAGCTGCAAAGTTTCATGGAATAAGTGAGTGCTGGATTTTTTTGAAGGAAGAGATGGAGGGAACTTGCTATACGGTGACTGGGAGATTATTACGGGTGTACAGGGCTTCATATAACCTTAAAATAAATTCAGGTAGTGTCTTATCATTTCACAGCTATTCTTGAAGTGTTTTTCCTATCAAAGAGTGAGTGCTAGAATGTGCATTCACTTGTTTTCCATTTGTACATCCAAGGACACACAGTAGCAGGGTTGAATTCTTGTAATCAGGCTCTGCAGTCTGGCATGATTAGTCTTGCATTGACTTAAAGTATCAGAGCTGCTGAAATTAATTTTATAAAAGCCATTGCAGAAATGAAGCTTGCATTGCTATCTGATTTTTAAGGTTGCTCTTTCAAAAGAGTATGTGCTTTTGATATCTAAAGGTGATTCTTTAAAGTCCTGGAAAAACCCTGAATTAAAGAGAAAGGTAAGTATACTGTGGCATTTCTATGGCTACTTGTATGGTGAAGTCCCTGATTGGATGCTGGCTAAAAATTGAAGGCCGAAAATTTGAAGACGTGCTTGGTTTTCAACTTGACTGCTGAGAAAGTTGCTGTTTTACAGCTGACTGTAGCAAAATTTGATCTAAAATAAACTATTTCTTGTTTTGGTTCAGAAATCATAAGGATATATTATTAGGAGATTGAAATTGAAGAGATCAGAAATGAGTTATTTCACAACAGACTCAGTTTTGTTTTTTAATTATTTTTAGGTGATTTTAATAGTGCAGAAAACAGCCAAGATCATTTTCTTGAAACCTCAGAGGAAAGAGACCCTCCAACTGAGAAATATTATCTGGAGAGACATTCTCTCTATGAAAATATAGGGGACCAGTCAACAGACTATATCGGTCAGCATCCATGCCCACGTCTGGATAGAAAGCGTAAACCCTCTGGCGAGAAAGTACAGAATGGGGCCAGCCAAAACGAAAACTATGTGGATGAACTGCAGGATGAAGCTGTGTCAAAGGCAAAAAAGAGGAGGAGCTCCAAAGGTAACCCCATTGCTTTGGTCTCCCTTAAGGAATTTCTTGTGAAAGGAGTATCCCTATGAATTAACGTCTCCATTTATGAACTTGATAGTTACCAATCTGAGCACTGTCATTTCACTTAAAATAATCTCTTGGTATCTGAGGGTAAAGCACTAGTGATTGGACACTGTAGCCATAGCAATGCAAATGACCCTAGTGCATGTGACCCTTAATGACCAAACCTTTTAAAATGCGTAGTGTGGTGGTAAAGCTGAGACTATATGCCCCGCAAGTGAAATGTAGTTTTTGTTTTAAGTTGAGGGGGCTTTTTGATTAATTTTTAGTTATTTTTCCATTAGATGACTGGCCTGAGAGGGAAATGACAAACAATTCCTCTAACCACTTAGAAGAGCCCAATTGTAATGAGGTGACCAACCTGAAGGTGTGCATTGAATTAACAGGGCTCCATCCCAAAAAGCAGCGTCACCTGCAGCATCTTAGGGAACTATGGGAGCAGCAGGTGTCACCAGAGAGATCCCCGTCCGGCAAGTTGGGCCGGCAAAGCAGGAAAGATTTAGCTGAGGCTGTTCAGCCAGAGGCCACTGCAAAGGTCAAAGACTGCACAGAAGAAAGGCACACCAGGAAAAGGTCAGAGGTCAAAAGCAATAGAAGTTGGTCTGAAGAGTCCCTCAAAACAAGTGACAATGAACAAGGTATGCAGAGACTACTAGGGAAACATCAGCTGGCATAGCATTAGTAGTGATGCATGCTGCCACCACTGTTAAGGAATCGTCAGCAGTTTTTATAGAAGTCCACATGTATAAGGACTTACAGCTCCACTATAAAAAGATCACTAGCTAAAATTTGTCAGGCGGGGGTGCGTGTGTGGTGTGTGTGTTTGTTTTAAATTGTGGTTTAAATGACTTTAAAATTGAAGCTTTGTGTCTGCAGATCTTTTGTGCATTCTTATAATTCAGGAATAGTTCTGATTTAGAAAAAAAAAATCTCAGGTTGTTAGTCCATGTAAAAATACTTACTGCATGTATAGCTAAATGGATTCGTGCTTTTTGGGTATAATTAAAAACAAACAAGAAGTCCAGTATGAGTACCATGAAGACTCTGATTCTCTATCTTGGGAATCTGCTGTTCCATCAGGTTAAGAACTGCTGAGTTTTTCTGCTTTCTCAAAGGCTTAGAGGCAGTCAAGAGGTTACCCCTGTGTTTTTCCCTTAGTGCAGTCTGCCTGTTTGCTTTCTCTACAGACATGCCTGATGAACTGCCCTGACATTGCTCCCCAGTATTCTTCCATGCGCACGCGCTGAGCTTCCCTCAGCCACGCGCTGAGGGCTCTGTTCTTCAGGATATCTTGCTAGGTTCTCTCTCTCTCCTGCTCCTCTAGTTCACTGTGCATCTCAGGCCAGGTCCATGCTGTAAACTTACATCAGCATAACTACGTCACTCAGAGTATGAAAAATCCACACCCCTGAGTGATGCAATTATATTGACCTCAGCGCTATGTTGATGGGAGGGCTTTTCCTGTCAACATAGCTACTGGCCTCTCAGGGAGGTGGATTAAGTATGCCGGCGGGAGAAGCTCTTCACTGAAGCGCTACAGCTGTATCGCTGAAGCGTTTTAAGTGTAGACCTGCCGTCAGAGGGCTCCCGGGAGGTCGTGGTGGGAGGAAGGGGGGTTTGAGCGAATCTAGGGATTCCCCTTGACTAACAGTATGATTCCTCCCCACCCCCACAACTGCTTCAATAGCTGAGCAAGGCCCAACCAGCAGCATCAAAGGCTCCTGTTCCTGTATTTAGCTCCACATGCTGGCAGTCTTCTCCTGATGTTCTATTACTTCATTCTGGGCGCTTCTCCTAAGCAGGACTGTCTCCCCACTTACTCCAGTCTGGAGCTTACTCGCTTCTTATTTCTGCTCCATCACTATGGCAGCCAGCAAGTGTTGAGCCAATGGGTGGAAGAGGTGTGCTCCCAGAGACCTCCCCTAAACTGTCACAGTGGCCAGCTCTAGCTGCCCACAGTATTCCAGGGAGGGGCCAAGCACTACGGCTCTTTCCCTGTTTTACTGCCCCTCCCTCCCACCATTCACCTGCTGCTTCATTTTTGTCTTCTCTCTCCCCTTCCCTGGCTGTCAAACCTCAGGTGATTAGTTACCTCAGTAATTTGAGGAGGCATTGCTCCCACAAACCTAAACAACTTAAAATCTCAGCTGCACTTACATATCCTCAACATGCTTTGTGCTGTCTTGACTGGCATCCTGCAAACCCAAACCATGTGGCTATTTCTGCTCACAGACCCTCCACATCTTCTCACATAGCTCTTCCTTCTTCCTCCATCCCACTCTTAAAAGCAGAGGATGAAGCTCTCCTTCTCCCTTTCAGGATATGCAGATCAAAGGCTGTAAGTATTGTCTCCTTCCTCCTTCCGCCCCCAAGCAAATCTAGTCTGTTTTTTTTGAGGACTCTCCTAGATGTAACTAAGGCCTGGTCTACATGAGGAAATTAGGTCGATATAACTATGTGTGGATTTTTAACTACGTCACTCAGGGGTGTGAAACTGGCCTAACCTCTAGTGTAGACAGCACTATGTCGACAGGAGAATTCTGCCACTGACCTAAGTACTTACTGCCTCTCGGGGCAGATTACCTACGGCGATGGGAGAATCCCTACCATTGCCGTCAGTGGAGTCTTCACAGAAGTGCTACAGCTGCAGTGTTTTAAACGTAGACAAGCTCTAATATTTGTCCCAGTTCTTGGAGGATGAGGAGGAGCTTCCCACCTGCTCTGAGCACTCTGAATCAGATGTCCCAGGTTGCTTGTTCACTAACAGACTTGGTTGATTTGATACATTTCACCCTCAAGATAGCCCAAAAACCTGCAACTCATCCAACCTTCAGCCAGGACCCCGTCACGATGAGGCATAGGAAAAGCTGCTCCACTTGCCCCATACCGAATCTCTTGAGAATTGCTGAGGCCAGGTGGTCCAACCCCAACAAAAAGAAGTCCAGTCAATAAGATCTCTAAAATGGTATCCAGTCCGATTGCATAAAATTACCAAATTGTCCCAAAAATTACCTTGTCTATCCTTCATTTCAGTCAGGATTGTTCATGGTGGGGATGGAGATCTTGATGTTAATCGATGGGGTAGGTTTTAGTGGACCTGAAGATCGACAGCTGTCTTAGAAGAGTCAAAACCTCTTTTCTATTACTTTGCGAGCTACCAAGGTGTGTGTGGCACTGGCTCAGACAGACCTGTCCATCTTCTGCTCCTTCTTGTGCTCTCAGAAGAAGAGGTCTTGTAGGCTCCCAAAGAGGGGAGGCCAGAAAGCTGGATTCTGTAATGTTGATGCTAGCTTTCCTTTGCAATGCCTGATATGATATTGCCAGATCTTCTCTTCTCTTTTTAACATTTTGGCTTGAAGAAATATGTGGTTTTAGATTCCAGTGCTATTTCCAGAGGCATCCTGGCACCCTTTGACAATGTGAAACAAGAATAAGCCCTTAATAGCACCTTAGACATGATTTAAATTATGCCCGGCCCACCCATTCTCAAGAGACACTTAAGGGCTTTCAAGTCATTTTGTCGTAACTGTTACTTCCATCCCCACTGAACTGTAAATTCTTTGATTTGTTTTTCTCCATTTACCAGGACTTGGAAATTCTTCCCCATCGTTATCTAGATAGGCCTCTCCATGCTCAGAAGTTGCATGAGGAGGAAGTCGGCCTTAGCTCTTCTGATCCAGTAGTCCCCCAACTTTTCTCATGATTCATAGATCTCAAGCAAGTTAAAGAGTAGAACCTAGCCTTTATGTAGTAACTAAACTTTATTTGATCAGCACCTTATTGTTGCATTCAGCATCACTCAGTGGGAAGACCTTCTGTTCTTTGGGACCACTGCTTTTTCAGCCTCTGTCTCTTTTCCTTTCCTGTCCTCCCTTTTTGTGTTTCTCTCCCTCTTCCCCATCTCTTAGAGTCTTCTCTATTCTTCTATCTCTATTTATTTATCTGCAGCAACTCCTAATTCCACCATCTTCCCACTGCATCCCCATTCAGTTTTATTCTCGCCCTCTTTCCCCTATTAAAACAACTGGTGATTAAATAGATAATGATGACATTGAAGGATGTTATTGGGCTTTACACGTTACACCAATGAGACTATTTAGGGGAAGGTGAGTTTGTACCTAAGTTATTGTTTCAGTCTGTATGCAAATTCAGGAAGACAACACCACATTGGTTATGTGCTGTTCATGTTTGGAAGGTTTTCATGGCCCAGAAACCTAAAAACTTCGATGTTTTTTTTTTTTAAAGCGTAGATTTTTGCATCATATGGGGCAATAAATACATCAGGTAGGCCAGATCTGGCCCCGGGCCATATGTTTGACACACATGTGTCGCCATTTACTCTAAAGAGCTGGTTGACTTTTCTCAAATCCAGAAAGCCCTGTGCAAATTGATCTTATATGGGTAACTGAAAGAAGACAAATCCCAAAAGAGATTCTGAACATCCTACTAGATGGCTCTCCTAAGACTCTAGATTGAAGTGCAGGTCTCTGTCCTGGGTGCCACATGTCCTCTCTATTCTAGTTCCAGCTTGCTTCATCCACATTTCCCTTTCTGAAAGCATCATCACTTCAGAGAGCCCTGATCTGAGGCCCTTGGGAACAACAGAGCCTCAGTCATCGGATGACCCAGTAAAAATAATAACATTGAACCCAGACAGCCCCTCCATTATGTTGATACAAGATTTGTTTTAATAGAGAACTAAACAAGAGCAATGTAATTGATGCTAATCAACATTGTTAGTTTGACAGGATATCTTTTTTAGATGAGGTTACAAGTTTCCTTAATAAAGGTATTAGTGTTGATGCAATAGACTTAGCCTTCTGTAAGGCGTTTGACTTGATACCTCATGACATTTTTATTAGAACAATATAAAATTAACATGGCATATATGGATTAAAAACTGGCTAGCTGTTAGGTCTCAAAATGTAACTGTAAATGGGGACTCCTCATTAGGGCCCTACCAAATTCACGGTCCATTTTGGTCAATTTCACAGTCATAGGATTTTAACAATCATAAATTTCATGATTTCAGTCTGAAATTTCAATGTTGTAATTGTAGGGAGCTTGATCCAAAAAGGAGCTGTGGTGCTAGGGCTTTGCAGTACTGCCACCCTTACTTCTGTGCTGCTCTTTCTTCAGAGCTGGGCAGCTGGAGAGCGGCGGCTGCTGCCTGGGAGCCCAGCTTTGAAGTCAGAACCGGAGTCAGCAGCAGCACAGAAGTAAGGATGGCATGGTATTGTATTGCCCCCCTTACTTCTGCGCTGCTGCCTGCAAAGCAGGTGCTTCAGTCAGCAGCAGTCAGTCTTCGGCCACCCAGCTCTGAAGGCAGCACAGAAGTAAGGGGGGCAATACCACAACCCCCCTAAAATAACCTTGCAGGACACCCCCCACTCCCCTTCCCCGGGCAACTCCCTTTTGGGTTAGGATGCCCAATTTGAGAAATGCTGGTCTCCCCTGTGAAATCTGTATAGTATAGGGTAAAAGCACACAAAAGACCAGCTTTCATGGTGGGAGACCAGATTTCACTGTCCGTGACATGTTTTTCATGGCCGTGAATTTGGTAGGGCCCTAATCATCATCCAGTGGGTCTGTTTCCAGTGGGGAACTTCAGGGATCGGTTCTAGGCCCTATGCTATTTAATGTTTTTATCAATGGCTCGGAAGAAAATATAAAATCATCACTGATAATGTTTGTAGATGACCCAAAAATTGAGGAAGTGGTAAATAATGAAGAGGACAGGTTGCTAATTCAGAACCATCTGGATCACTTGGTAAACTGGGTGCAGGCAAACATGTTTTTAATATGGATAAATGTATCTAGGAACAAAGAACACAGGCCATACTTACAGGATGGGGGATTCTATCCTGGGAAGCAGTGACTCTGAAAAAGATTTGGGGGTCATGGAAGATACAGCTGAACATGAGCTCCCAGTGTGATGCCATGGCCAAAAGAGCTAATGCAGTCCTGGAATTCATAAACAGGAATCTTGAGTAGGAGTAGCGAGGTTATTTTGCCTCTGTATTTGGCACTGGTGTGACCGCTGCTGGAATATTGTGTCCAGGTCTGGTGTTCACAATTCAAGAAGTATGCTGATAAATTGGAGAGGGTTCAGAGATGAGCCACAAGAATGATTAAAGGATTAGAAAACATGCCTTATAGTGATAGACTCAGAGCTCAATCTATTTAGTTTACAAAGAGAAGGTTAAAGGGTGACTTGATTACAGTTTGTAAGTACCTGCATGGGGAACAAACATTTAATAATGGACTCGTCAGACTAGCAGAGAAAGTTATAACACAATCCAATGGCTGGAAGTTTAAACTAAGCAAATTCAGACTGGAAATAAGGTGTAAATTTTTAATCGTGAGATAAATTAACCATTGGAACAATATACCAAGGGTTGTGGTGGCTTCTCTGTCACGGAAAAATTTTAATTCAGGGTTAGATGTTTTTCTAAAAGAGATGCTATAGGGATTATTTTGGGGAAGTTCTGTGCCCGGTGCTATACAGTTGGTCAGACTAGATGATCACGATGGTCATTTATGGTCTTAGAACCTGTGGATCTAGGAAGAAAAACAGCAATCTCTCTCACTTCCCCCAGTGATTCAGAAAGTGGTTCAATAAAATCTGACTGAAGTTTTCCTTCTTTGTAGCCATTAGGATGGGAAACTTTTGTCCCCTTTCATCAGACGGCTTTGCTTTAATTTTTTCCAAAGAAGGTGGTTCAGAGGTCAGCCCCAATTCTGTTCCTAAGAGAAATTCAGATTTCTGTTTAAAATTATCATGTTCTTTGCCCTCACTTTATCCTAGACCCCCTTGCGCCCTAGAAAAACTACACACTTTACATGTGAAATTCTACTTCTGTAGAACTAAAGCCTGAGGAAGCCCAATGCTCTGGGAAATGTAGAAAGGGGATAAAGCATCACAATATTTTGTATGTAGATAGTTTATTTAATTCATCTTCCAGTTTTACAGGGCATCTAATCAAAGTTGTCTTGAAGATCTAGTTGCTCACTCCACTAGGAATCCATCTACTTTGTAGGCAGAAAGTCACAGCAAGCCTATTTCAGAATTATTTTGAAAGCGCTAAAACACTGACATGCTGCTTTCTTCATCCTTTGTTGTCTTTGAGGATAGAGTCCTTTGAGTCTTCCCTCAGTGGTCTCCGCCAAAGACCCTCTCTGACTGTCAGATGCTTGGACTAGATGATGGGATGTATCGCTTGATAATTGTTCTGTTCATTCCTTTTCAAGCATCTGATATTGGTACTGGGCTAGATGGACCATTGGTCTGACCAAGTATGCCCATTCTTATTTTCTTTAACTAGAACACAAAATATCTTCCCCTCCCAACGTCCCCCCCCAACCAAACAACAAACCTCTTGCCTGCCACTTAAACTTGGAAAAGGCAGAAAAGCCCAGCAGTTCCCAGCCTGATGAAGAAGGTGAGTTCCCATTTAGATAAGACAATTACAGGTAAGGAAACTAATTTTGTCATTTACACCCACCAAAGCCAGGAAATTCACAGCTGAGACTTTCTGCTCCTTGTTTTGCCCTTCGGGCTAGAGGTTCCAGTGTGTAGGTTGCATATCAGTGCACTGATAGGCCTCTGCAGTACCTAGGCACAATAGTGATAGAGAATTTCCTGTAGTGGTTTATCAGACAATTACAACTATTTTAAACTTAGCATCTTTACATTTTGAATGTGGAAATTTAAAATATTAATGACTTGAAAATGTAATTGGTGAATCTCTTAAACAGAAAAGGAGTTAGTGTTAAGTGTTAACTATGCATTTTCCTCTCAACAGACCATGCAACATGTAATGCCTTTCCTCCCATTTAGGACTGCCTTTATTCATGGTCTCTCCGCCAGTGAAGAGCCTTTCATCCACCAATGCAAACAGCAAAAGGCAGACTCAGCCAAGCTGTACTCCAGCCTCGAGGTTGGCTGCCAAACAGCAGAAAATTAAAGAGATCCAGAATACAGATGTGCTGTGCACAGATGAAGAGGAGGATTTCCAAGCTACATCCCTGCTGCAGAGAGATTCTGAGTGCGAGAAGCCATCAGGGAAACGTCAGTGTAAAACAAAACACTTGGCACTACAGGAGAGGAGAAGGAGGTCATCCCTGACAGGCGATGACACCACAGATATTGAAAACGCTGAAGATAAGGTATCTTTATTTGGACTTAATCATCCACTAACCACACAGAGTGTACAGCAGAGCCAGCCTACTTGAGCTAACATGTTATGGTGCCATGTACAAATATAGGACACCCTCACTGTAACAAACCCATTGGGATCCAAATCATTTGTTCATTAGAACTAGGCGTTCTTTATAGCGAAAAAGTCCTGCCTCCGGGGCAGGAGGGCGGCTGACATTTCCTCCAGCTATGCTGTCAGCCCTCGCCGCAGCGGCAGGGGTCGAGGTGGATCTAGGGATTGGGGTCGTTCTAGCCAAAGGGTCATTATTATGAAGGATGTTCTAGCGAAGGTGGACTGTAATTTTATTCAAACTCCTCCCCCTTTTTACTCTTTGCATATTACGAATTTGTTCTCTTTGTCTATCTGAGATAAAGCCTAGTGCGGGCATAAAGACTGAGCAGTTGTACATTTAGTAACAGTAGTAGATTTTTGTAATGAGAACAGAAATGTAATTCTTAACTGGCCAAATATATTCCCATCAGTGTATTGTTAAAAAAACGGGGGGGAAAATCCAATAATGATTTTGACAGGTCACAGTAACAAGAAGATTCAGAAAGCGACCAGAGCCTACTTCAGACTGTGACTCTTCACCAGCCAAATCATATGAGCAGAAGCTGTATGATCGCCTGCAGCAGACTTCCTCATTATTACCTGTCTCTCAGCCCTCGCAGTTGCAGATTGCAAGCACCCCTCAGGAGACCACCCCAAGTCGTCCCATGCCGCCTGAAGCACGAAGACTTATTGTCAATAAGAATGCTGGCGAAACTCTTCTACAGAGGGCAGCTCGTCTGGGATATGAGGCAAGAATCCCTTTTAAATACTCTGAATTGAGATGCGGGAGCTGTTTGCTTTGTTTTAAAAAAACCTCTTTTTTTGTACACAGGACTAAAATCACTTTGTGATTCTAGTTTTTGTAATCCTGGTGCACTGATGAGGTAGCTACAAACAGATTTGTAGTTTATGCATTTCTACTCTTTGAGGGGTTGTTGTTGTTATTATTGTGCATTAAAGCATCATTTAATTTGAATGTTTACAGTGATAGTGAGGGGCAAAACTGGATAACTCTCTTGGACATAGGGTGTTCAAGTCAGGCCTAAACCTATGGTGCAGTGCACCCTGAACTCCTGTCATAGCTGCTGGGAGTGGAGGGCATGCAGTGCCTTGAGAACTGGACTCCTACATAAGAAGGTTTTATAAGGGGTTGAAACCCCACCGCTATATTGTCTGACACTGTATAAAATCACAAATTAATGTTCCGTGTGGTGTATGGAGAGCTTTAATGAGCTGTGGTTTTGCTTTCCTTGGACACGTAATTTACAAAAGAAAACGGACAGTTTTGATGTTTGAGCCAGAATGTAATGTTTGGTATGTCCACTTGTGTGTTTGGATATATTGCAGAAAGTGTTCTGAATGTTTTTAGAGTTGGACGCTTCTCAGCATCTATACGTCTCTAAACAAACAGACCTGGCTTCTACAAAAATCAGTTGCTGAATCCACCATTTCTGAGGTCTCAGAAACATGGTTTTATTTATTGGGGGAGGGGAAAATATAGTGGCATTTTGTAATAGCCTATTAGGGTCTCAATCTTACAAAGTATTGCTGTGACAAAAGTGGTTCATCACAAGTGTGTGATTACTGACTTGATGGTATGCGTCAGAGCAGGGATAAGGAGCTATAAAACTTGCCCTCGCTTTGAAAGAGGCAGTTTGGCCTGGGAGCTTGGGTTAGACAGAGGCTTGCTCCAGTTTTGAAGATTGAGTCAGCCTGGAAGCCAGGTTTCAGCAGAGGCCTGTCCAGCTTGAAAGATTTGCTCTAGCCCATAAAGATTTTGTCTTGTTTGGAACCTTTGTTTAGGCAGAAGCCTGTTCCAACTTTGGAAGGCTGAACTGAGTCTGGAAAATCTTTCGTTTAGCCTAGACAAACACGTATTCTAGTTCTGGGTTTTCTTACTTTAGCTAGAAGTTATGTTATTATGAAGTTGCTGTGGGAATCTTCATAATTTGCATTATTTCTGTTCCCATGGGACCTGAAATTTAAACATAGGGTTTTTTTAATGCTCCAGAGTCTTTCTTGCTCTTGCAGTAGCTGAGTCTCTGAACCACAGTTCCCATGTCATACTGCTGTGTGATGCTCTTGAGCGCTCTGAGTCGTCTCATTGAAGCCAATGGGACTACACACAGTGCATAAGGTTAAGAACATGCATATGTCTGGGTAGAAACAGGGCAGAGCCGTCCCTAGCAATTCTGCGGCCCTATGCAGCCCAGCCGCGGGGTTGGGGCTCCAGGCCGCCGTGGGGGGGTGGAAACGAGGGGGCTGGCTCCAGGTCTCCGTGGGGCGGGGCTGGCTTGGGGGGCAGGGAGGAACCACCCACCAGCACTCACCGGCAGTGCGGCTGAGGCCGGGTTGCTGTACTCTGGCTGCCAGTGAGTGCTGGCCTAGCCCAGCTGCCAAGCTCAGGGGAGGGGGGCTGGGTCAGAGTAGGGGCTGGAGCAGCATGCAGCTGCGCAAGGCACCAGGAAATTTGGTGCACCAAATTTCCTAGTGCCCTACACAGCTACATACTTTGCGTATGGGTAAGGATGGCCCTGAATCAGAGCCTAAAACTCTCTACCATAGTAAGGTGAACGGGCTCCAGGTAGCGCTTTTCTCAAGTGGCTCCCGGAAGCAGTGGCATGTCCCGCCGCTTCCAGCTCCTATGTGGAGGCGAGGCCAGATGGTTCTCGGCCAATGGGAGCTTTGGGGGCGACGCTGGGGCAGGGGTAGCATGCGGAGTGGAGCCCCTTGGCTGCCCCTATGCATAGCAGCTGAAAGGGGGACATGCTGCTGCTTCAGGGAGCTGCGCAGAGCAGCCCCCGACCCTGCTCCCGGCTGAAGTGCCGGAGCGGGGCAAGCCCCAGGCCCCGCTCCCCAGCTGGAGCTCGAGGGCCAGATTAAAATGGCTGGCGGGCAGGATCTGGCCTGCGGTCTGTAGTTTGCCCACCCCTGATCTAGAGCGCATATATCCAAGTATACTGAGAGAGCTCAGTGTATCATTCTGTAGGTCCCCAGCAAATAACTCCAAATATATATTTAAGACACTTCATCTGTCTCTCTATGCAAGACTAGCTGTGTGATTTGCAGAGCTCTGTGCAAAGCAAGACAATGAGGCCCCTTTTTAGCTTTCTCTCCACCTAGGACCAGGTCCTCCTTTTGTAGTCCATGTTCTGGGGCTGCATCTGCTGAAATAAATTATATGTGCATGCAGGGAGCCTTTAGTAGACGTATAGTTGAATGATGCATAGCATAAGTCTAAGAACCCCATTACGCTTATGTTACATCTAACTCTCATTTGCTCTTTGTACTCAGTGAAACAGTGGGAGAGGCTCACTGGAAAATCGGAATTTAGCTTCATCCAGAAAAATTACTGGAACTCCCTTTTCAGTGTCCTTGTAGATAGAGGCTCTCAGTTGTCATTACTCATTCCCTTGCCAGTTCTGCACAGCCACATGAATTGAAAATGGGGAGGACTTCTTCAGGTTTATAATGGTATGTCTACATTGCGATGATAAACCTGTGGCATCGGATCTCAGAGCCTGGGTCAGCTGACTCGGACTTGGGTTGCAGGGCTAAAAAGAGAAGTGCAGACATTAGTGCCTGGGCTCCAGAGACCCTCTTCCCTTATAGGGTCTCTGAGCCCAGGCTTCAGCCCAAACCCAAATGTCCAGTTTTATAGCCCCACAGCCTGAGCTTCACAAGCCCCATTCACCTGACCCAGGCCAGCCGTGGCCATGTGGTAGGTTTTTTTTACTGCAGTGTGGACACATCCAAATAATACTGAAGGGGGGTACAACACTGATGCAATGTTTTAAATGAAGGCAATGTATTTGACACTGCTTACAAGCCTTTGATAAAACTATTCTCTCCCTCTATGCTTTCTTAGCAGGTAATGTGCTTTTGTCTCCCCTCTCCCACAACACCTTCCCATTCTGAATGATGATTTATAATCCTGCCATCAGACCCTGTTGTAGATGACTAGTGTAAAGAACATGCCTGGAATTTCAGAAAGTTTAGTGGTTTATGTTTGGCAGCAAAGGGGTCTCTTTTTGCAATAGGGCCGAGTAGCACTGGAAGCTCTAGAATCTCTGCAAGCCCCTACCCAGATTGTCCACTTACTTGTCTTCAAATGAAGGCTTACTTTACCTCCTTGACCATATTTGAACATTTTCAGTTCTAATTCTTGCGTAGTACAGTGTAGATGACTGACTGTCACTTACCCTAGATTGGAGTATTTGTTTGTGTATGTGAGTGTGCGTGAAACAGGGATAAAGTATCTAGTGATAAATCTGGCTCTCATCTGGGCAGATGTGTAGCCTGGCTGCAGCCAATAGGGCTACGTAAGCAAGTAGGGTGGAGTAGTCTTTGGCCCTATATGTCTTTAGGGTCTGATCCAAAGCACACTGATGGGAGTCTTTCTATTGACTTCAAGGCGGTTTGGATCAGGCCCTTAGTTAACTAGGATATTAGTATTATAAGTACATTCTGTACCAGATCCATTAAATAAATATTTATTTAAATGACTTAAGTACAATTTTAAGTACACTCTTTTGTTGTTGTTGTTCGTTGTTGCCTGTAGGGAGCAGAAAGCCACACACTAAAGGCTTACGTACTGTATTTGATTTGAGCTCAAATACTCCTTTTCATTCTGCGTGGTGCTTTTAGTTAGTGTTTGTACCTGAAAGTTTTCAACAGTCTGCTCCCTAAGTCAATTCAGGATTACATCATGCCAGGAAAGGCAGCGGCATTAGGGAGACCTCTGATAGCTGATGAGGGGAGGGCAATAAATGCAGGAGGAGCCTGGGAGAAGAGGACTGAAATTCCCCTCAGGGACTCTCCCCATTGTTTCAGTGGAGATCGAGGATGGGGTTTGCCTCATTATGGATCATGCAGGAGGCTTGGCCTGAACAATCCATGGATTCCCAGGATGCCCTGCAGGCTAGGACCATCTTCCCAAAGCCTTGTGCTTCTGTGCCACCTCCCAGCCACATGTTGTTCTTCCCTAGTCCCCTTTTCACGAGGCTGCATTGGAGCTGCGCCGGCCGCTTCCCCTGGGTTTACCGCCTCCCCCCCCCCCCCCCCCAAGGTCGAGAAGAGGCTACCTCCATGGTGCAGAGTGGCTCAGCAGAAAAGAGAATACAGACTTCAGCTGTGTTATCTTATCTTATCTTATCCAGCGGTTTCCACACTAGATTGGGTGGAGGATAATCCATATAGCCATCTGTGGGTCTAGGGCGAGAGAACATGTTGCACAGAGAAAGCTGACCTCCATTTTCATGTGGAAAGGGAGAGATTCCCATTAAGATCTGGGAGTGGGGGGAAGATCTGCCCTCTTTATTTTAAATATGTTAAAGTTGTGGCGGGCATGTTACATTTTATAATGAGGATAGAATTAAAACTTAAAGCTTTTTAAATATGTGGTGTTTTCCTTAACATTACTATTTAGCTAAAGAAACTGCAGGCAGTGAAAACAGCTATGGTATAGCTTTTGCTGGTGGCAAGCTAGCTGGTTCTTTGGATTTATTAAGGTTGTGATGTTCAGATCACTGGTTTAAATGGGCCACATGAATATATCTAAATTAGCCCATGCGAGCTTCACAACCTTTCTCTAAGGTTAAAGAGAAGGAGGCTTATGAATCCAAAATGTTTGTGCTGCCACACGTTCATACATTCAGCAGTGATGGTTAAATTTCTACGAGTTGAGTAAATCATCTTAAAAAAATGTTAATGAGGCATATAATTAATTAACAATGTAGAGTTTTATGGTCTTCATGCTTACATTTTGTGGTTAATAACCTTCTTCTTGTTGCCTCTTAAGATGAACTTGTCCAACAAAATTAGCTTTTGGTCCAGTAAATGTTTTGTCCTAGAAAGTCTTTCCTTTTTACAAAAATAAAAATAAAATTAATAAAAACTAAAACAATTTTAAGCCTCCAAATTTAAAGGGTAACTGCATTTTAAAACTACAGCTCAATATTATAGGAACTGCTGTTAGCTAAAAGTCAGCTAGTTTGCAACCAATAAGGGCTTCATACTTAGTCCAGTAAGTGGGCTACATGCTACTCATCTTTTAAAGAGGATTGTGCCACATTCCACCTTCGAATAAGCAAATGCAAATCTGAGTGCATAATTTGGCCCATTGTGTTTAACTATATACAGTTGAGCAGTATTATATTTGAAACCAACATTACTATTTTCCTGTTGCAGTGAAAAATTACTAAAATGCTACAACAAACCATTTTCTTTTAATCAGTCCCTTTTATGATGTCCCTTAAAATGTGTGTCTGCACGCACACATGAATTTCTACCAAAGTGAAAATTTTCAGACTAAGGGATTTTTAATCAACATTTTTTATGTTTAAAGCAAATTCAGGTTCCAGAATTAATTATACAGACCCTTTCAGGTAGGCATGGGGGAATTCAGGTAAAGACCATAGTTCTTTGATTTTGGCCTTCAGAATTATTAATAGGAACAATAAAGCTTTTGGTTGGTGAGACACCAGACTGCTGAGATCGAGGTAAATTGATCAGTGCACCAGCAGTAAGTGGCTGATGCACTTGATCCCAATGTCATGTGACTGGGTTTCTTTCCTTGGCTGGGATAGACAGCTCATTAGCTTACTGCTATCCACTTTAGTTTGGTTAGTGAGGGCCTGCTAAAAGAACAGCTTCATGCTGTATCCTAGATACCAATTCTCAGGTCAGGTATACCAAGAGCACAGATTATTGTAGGGTTTCTGGTAGATTTTGAAACTGAAAGAATATTATGCATTGAGCCCAGCATTTTATTTCTTCCTGTCTGAGAAAGGAAACTACCCCACATTGCTTCCAAATAAACATGCGGATAGTTCACTGCTTGACCTTTAAAGGTAGAGAATGCAAAATTAATGGATTGCAGCTAATCTTAGAGCACATGAGCTGTTTTACTTACTGCATCATTTGTTTGTGCCTCCCACAAAAATAAATGAAACTTGCACTATTCCCAAATTTTTGGTTGACTGATGGAGCAGTCATTGATTCAAGGTTGCATGAGAGCACAGAGCTGAGGATGGCCTAGGCCTTCAACCATGGTAAATTTGACTGCAAGATGAATTGTGTTAAATCCACATGGCTTCCCACAGTGATAGGTTATTTATTGGAAACGAGCATCTGGCTCTAGTTCTGAATGAAGAAAATCACTATGGGTGAAATTCTGGCTCCATTGACTTCATTGGAGCTAGGATTTTCTTATGATTAGTTTTCTAATGGAAACCATTGTCCTTCATGTCTTTACAAACTTTCTTTATCAAGCTAACATTGAATACATGGCTGCTGTGCTTGGAACATTTTCATATACATATTTTAATACACGGGGATAAGATTAATAACCTTTCTAACAGTTTACATCAAGCAAATTCTGAGGAAACAGAAGCCATAATTTAGTGTGAAATGGGTACATCCTTTCTCTGTGTTTTCTACCATTAGTTAATGCAGAAAATCCCACTGGTGTGCATAGAGATCTTAGTGCTGCGCAATACAATGCTGCCTTGCTTGTGAAAAAACAGCGGTCTTTGACTTTTAAAATTTTACTTCTATGGGGATGAGAACCACATGATTCTTTCCTCCTCTCCCCCCCCCCCACCACTTCTTTCCAACCTGAGACTGCCCATTCAAAGAGAGATAACCCAAACATGTTAAAGGTATGCACATCTCCACAGCAACAAATAACATGACCTATCTATTCTCCCCCCCTTCTCTATTTTCAGGAAGTGGTTCTGTATTGTTTGGAAAACAAGGTCTGTGATGTAAATCATCGTGACAATGCAGGTTATTGTGCCCTCCATGAGGCCTGCGCCAGAGGCTGGCTGAGCATTGTGCGACATCTCCTAGAGTATGGGGCTGATGTTAACTGCAGCGCTCAGGATGGAACCAGGTTAGCAATGTTATAGTTACTAAGATAAAATAACTAGTGCTTTGTGGCACATTAGTGAAATAACACATGATGGGATAAATGTCACATACATGGTATTAGCTGTTTTGAAAGAATGATTAAAGAAAATTAATTTCTCCAAAAGTTGGTGTGCTTTCTAGATCTATCACTCTTTGGTCTTGTAAATTCTGGAGTTAGCTAAAGTTTATACACTGGAAAATTTAGAACTCCTGTGAAGTAGTTACACCATGTTTCTTTAGAGTAGCAGCCATGTTAGTCTGTATTCGCAAAAAGAAAAGGAGGACTTGTGGCACCTTAGAGACTAACCAATTTATTTGAGCATAAGCTTTCGTGAGCTACAGGTGCCACAAGTACTCCTTTTCATGTTTCTTTAGCACATCTGGCCTCTAACCGCCAATTCATTTTTTTTTTTTTTCTGTTGTCCAAAACTGATGTGAGAGAATCTTCACACTCCTGTCACTTTCTTTTCCACTGTGGGAGACACATTTTTGTATTGTGGGTTGTTTGATTTACCGCTTGTTTTACCTATGCATTTTAATAGTGTTTGATATACTGGTATTTTTCTAGGAAATAGTATACTTGGTTCTCTGGAGTTTTATGGAGTTTCTTATTGAACATCCAGAGGAAACGATACCTGAAGGCTATGATCCTCTTTATACGTTCCACATCCTTTATTTTTGCTAAAGTTGTGTTTTTGCTCCATTAAAATTTGTGCCCAGCAACACTCTATTTGAGAGCCTCTCTTGCATTAGCTATATTTGTGTGTCTTGATACTCTGATTTGATTTATTTTTAATCTAAAACAAATTCCTTTTAATTCAGCAAACAAGATAATTTTTAAAGTAGATCTGTTCCTTTGGTGTTTTGAGTTGATGGTTCCTCTGCTGGCATATTTTGCCTTCCTCAGAATCCCCATATGCATTTAGTTCCTGTTTTGAGTAGATGCTGAGCCTTTTTCTGTAAGTGGGGGTTGAGGAAGTTGCCATGCATGATTTCTCAAGCTTTGAATGTATATCTCTTTGTGCTAAGAAAGTTCTTTATCTAATTTAATTGTAAATGGTTCATCCTCTGATCTGGTGACAACTTTTCTTAAATATATTAAGGAGCATGATTTCTTGGGGGCAGGTTATTTTATATTCTACTTCTTTTAAAAATCCTAGGGGGAAGGTGCTCCTGCAGTTAGTTAACTTGAATGTTTTATCAGATATCCCACCTTCTACCCAGGACATAAAATTAGCATAACTATGACTCTGTCTCTTTTTTGTTTTAAAAGTTTTTGCATATCAGCTTGAAATAGTTGGTGGGAGGATTCAGAAAAACAAAGCTCCAAGAGTCCTGCCAGAGATGGTCCATTAGAAGTCCATGATGGTCTGTCATTACCAGCCCATCAGTTTGGAAAGATGTTTCTGGAGAAACATTTAATCTAGGGCTGAATAGTAAAAAATTCCTTTCCCATGACCCACCTCTTAAAAATACAAAGGGGAGAGATCTTAAACAGAAAACAGTTTGGTGGAGGGTTTTTTGTTTGGATATCATCTCTGGGACTCCCTAAATCAGTCACGCATAAGTAAGGTTGCTATAAAAAAGAATCCTAAATGGCTTCTAGCTCACTTGCCAGAATAATCCGTATAGAAAAATGACTTAAGAAAGTTTCCAAACAGTTGTTAGTATGTATAAGTTCAAATTCACAAATGGAGATTATTCCAGTTATGCCAGGGAAGAAATATTAGTACGTATGCACTCAGGAGCTAGTCATATTTCTTTGACGTGTTTTGGAAAAAATGTGTCTTAAAATACAATTTATCATCATCTTGTCTGTTCAACAGCTCACTCATAGGTGTTGCCCTCAGAAATCATCCTGTGGTTCCCTTTGCTTCCTGGTGGCAGATTCTCTTAGCTGTTTCAAAGGCTTCTGAGTAGGACAGCTTATTCCAAATCAGATCTGCCTGGGTTGTTTCTTGGAGTTCAGCAGGATACAGAGCACAAGTTTCTGTGAAGGATTCCTTAAGGAGGATCATCTCCTCCTCTGTTTTGGCTTCTATAGCCAAGCTTGTATCTGAGTATAAGATAGTGCTGGTCATAAGACAAATACCGTTTCTCCCTTGGAGCCTGAACTGTATTTTCTCCTGTAAGCTTGTATGTGCCCCCCCACCCCCACAAAAAAAGGGGGGGAGGGGTTTTCTCAGCCACCTTGTGTTTTTCATCTCTTCTGCTACCAAGTATGTTCTCCACTTATCAGATCAAAGGAACAGTAGTCAAATACAAAATGTTGACTGCTTTATTTTTTACTGAACTAAATATACATTATTGCCCTCTGATGGGGAACGCTGATGTTGCCAACCAATGATTCTCAGAGTTCCATCAGATTGCTGAAGTGAGTTTAAGGCCAACCCACAGTGACACATCTACGTGCACTATCTGTTTCTGTGGTCTGCCTGTCTTGGCTTTCAAATTGATCCCAGTTAACCAAATTTAGGATCTGAATTGTATTGCCTTCTACCTTTGGTCAGCTCTGTTGGTTGGCTCTGTCAATGAAAAGATGTGACAGCTGAGGTTATTGCTGGAGTCTGAACGATATGACGCTGTCTTTGTGGCTTCCTGAAATCTGAGGGTTTTATGAAATCACTGTAAAGTCTGCTATGTATAATTGTCATGCATATAATTTTCCTCATTTTGAGTGCCTGGGTACTGTAGTGATGTGTACTTCAAAAAATAACTTTGGTTTGATAAGTCACTGGGCGGTCTCCTCTTGTCTCTGGCGTTTTTAGATATGCATATTTAAGATAGAAAATAAGGCAAAGTACATGAATGGAAGAAAGTTTCCTGAGTAATATTTGGGTGTTCTTGTTTATTACTTACCTTTTTATATTTTTTGAAGGGTCCAAATCCTATGAAATATTGCTGAACTAAAAAAAAAAAAAACCTGAGTAACAGAAGAAATTAGAGGGTACAACTGCATTTTGGTGTCATGAGTAGGGCACAGTCATGTTACCCATACTCCCACTGAGTAATCATTTAAACCAGTGATACTACTTGTGGATTAAAGTTTAATTCAGTGAGAACAAAGGTGACAGAATCCAGCCGGTATTGAATACAGTGATCTTGGGTGTCAAATGTGGTTTTAGAAATCCAGTGCTAGGTGGATGTTCACTAGAATACTTCGTTATTGCTGTAGTGTCAGCCTTTGCAAATACGTGTCTATTTTGTTGCTAAACTATTGGCTAATCAAAGATTATTGTAGAAAAGATTGAGATCTTTAAGTTGTGTCTCAAAGATGCTCTTAACTGTATTCCGTTTCAACAACGGGTGTAAGACAGCCATCTGATATTTGCAAGTACCATTATTGGCATGTTGGGCCTTATCTCTTCCTTCTTATTTGTAACAATGAATGTGCACTTTTCCATTTTTTCATGATGAGCAGACATTCTTCAGCTGAGATGCAGGCTGTTTTAAACCTAAAAGTTTTTACGCTGGGGATGCTGAAGTCTGATGCACATTGCAACCATACATTTCTATTACCAGGCTCTCTCTCTTGTCACAGATTCTGTGGTCAGTTCACTAGGACATTAGACTCACTCTTCACGGTCAGCTTTTTGTTCTTTTAGCAGCTGAATTTAGTCAGTCCTCTTCCTAAGGACCAAGCCAAAACTGGTGTCCTCCTATGTTTTTTCCTGTGTTAATCTTGACAAGATGATCTCCTGTAACAGCTAATTTTACTAGAGGAACTTCAACTGGAGTAGCCACCCTCCAAGCAGGTTGCACCTCATATGCTCTTATAGGGTAGCCCCTTATATAAAGGTATGTATTTAAATAAAAATCTGGCACGGAGACACTACAGTGCCTAATAAAATAACAAACTACTAAATTACAGGGCTACCGTTGCAGCAAGGGAATTCTGATGGCGTCATAAAGACTGAGCACAAAACTTGAATGGCATGTGTATTGCTGGCACCCAGTGATGGAATTATAAACCTCTGCTTGCAAATTTTCCTAATTTAAGAGGAGATAAGAAGAGGTGATACATGGGAGAGAATCTGAATCCATGCTTTTGTGTAGGATGCTACTGCTTTGGCAGCCCACCCCTGTTCCCAAGGAGGGACCTCCTGCTTTTGTAAGGGCCTGTCTACACACAGGTTGTACCACTTTAATTGTACCCGTAGGTATAGGTAGCAATTCCTTTTGAAATTCCCATAAAATAAATACTTTGTGGGAGGTGGTAGTGAATAAAGCCCTGTATGGGGATTCCAAGGGAACTTTTTGTAAAATAACTATTATTTCATGCATTCTGGTGTATCTTTATGGACCAGAGGTAAAAGTCATCATCCCTGGCAGAAGTACTTTAGCAGTTTACAGAGAGGGCAATAAACACCACTTGAAACAGGAAATCTCCTTATATCTCCTCTTCATCAGTATAAATATTAGTACCTGCTTGTGCCTTTACACTGTTTTGGTAGGGACTTCATTTGCTAACCCCGTATGCTTACAGTGCGACGACTGTCTGTTTTATTCTCCCATCTTTCCTCCTCTTTATCTACCCTATCTCTAGATATATTTTTCCTCTTGTTCTGAGTGGTGTACTCTTTCCTTTTTTCATTTCCTCCTCCTGCTGTCTCTCTCTCAACCTTTCCCTGTGTTGTTCCCTTCCCTTCTTCATGGTCTTGTGTATCCCATTTTTTTTCTCAAGCCACCTTAACTTGTCACTCCTGCTACTTTTTTAAAAAAGCAGCCTCCTCACCTCCCCCTTTCTCACCCAACTGCGGACAGCCGAGGGAGACAAAAAAGAGGCGCTTCTCTGTGGCAGGGAGGGATGGAGGGTGGGTAAGGAAGCTCAGGCAGTTCTGCTTGCCACTGGGGTGTGTGCGCGCAAAGAAGATAGGGCTCTGAGGCCCTGAAGAGCAGCTGCTTCCTGTGCAGGCTTCCTGCTGCACTAAAGTAGGGGAAGCAGTTCCTCCAGGTCACTTGCTGCGGGGGGAGGGAAGGGGAGGTGAGTTAGACAGCTGCTCTGCACAGCAAGCTGCAATCATCACAGGCCAGTAGGGGGGAGGAGATAGAGGAGCAGGGATGGCCCTCTGAGCCCATCGCTCATAGCCTTAGCCAAGCCTGCCCCCAGAGGAGTGACACTGAATGCAGCAGGTGTTCTGATCTCCTATGCTCAGTCAGACCTGCTGTGACAGACCTCTTCACAATCTGGGTGACCCATGGAGCAGGAGCAGCATGCCTCCATAGAAGAGTACAGCAGATCCGATACTGCTTCCCCTGAGGAGGCCCCCCTCAGGGCAACTACATTGATTTAGTAACACTAGTGCAACTTCTGCACAATGTTCCTTGTGTAGAAAGGCTTTGAGGAACATCTCAGACAAACCACTTCTTTAAAACATAGTTAAGATTGTAAATAAATATCAATAAAAATAATTGTTAGAAAATCATAATAAGACACTGAAAGCCAAAGAATTCAAAGTTTAAGGCTCCAATAAATGTCACTAATAGAAAATTTGTACTTAATGTCTGCAAACAGTCTAACTCTGACCTGCTATCAGTGTTCATCCCGTCTAGCCAGCAAGTATCTGCTTTAGTCCCCTACAGGTACCAGACCTTGTGTGCATTTTCAACATAGTTCAGAGGTTGTCCCTTCTGCTGTTATCAATACAAATATATACAATAGCTCAGCAATCACATATGGGCCAGTGACTCGGACTTCAGCTTCTCTTCTTTCTATGTACGTTCTTACACCATGTTCATCACCATAGTATTGGAATGCCTTCCAGTAGTACATTAAGCCACTTGGCTACACATCTTTCACATGTTGTTTGTTCTCTTGTCCTCCCCAGCAGGAAAAGCGTGGGTAATGGAGTGTCCTGTTTTGGTAGGGTTTTATATTTGGTTGTCTCTTTTTAATGCATGTTGCTATGTGTTTTGTGTTGGAGAAGGCAAGGTCAAAGAAATGCGCCTTGCATTTGGAGTGGAAAGTGGTGAGGTTTGTGGTGATCCTTGCTTTCTGGGGGAGTTCACTCCACTGTCTCAGACCAGCCCTTGAGAAAGTTCTGTCTCCAGCACAGACAGGCTTTGCCCTTATTGTACAGAGTTCTGTTGTGCCAGAGGAGTGTAGAAGCAAGGAACTCCAAAATTTCTTCTTGTCCATAACAGCCTCAGCTGCATGGGCCACCAGAAGCAGATTGAACTGGTTTTCTGCTCACTACACTACGGGCTTGAAGCAGGAATTACTGGGTGATGTTCTGTGGCCTGTGTTATGCAGGTCAGAGTTGATGATCATAATGGTCCCTTCTGGCTTTAAAAATCTATGATATGACCTAAAATACCATATCAACTTCATGGTCTTAATCCTCATTTTCAAGGCATTCATTGGTTTGGGGCCAGGATATCTAAAAGTTCTCATAAAGCTGTGGGATGAGGACCAGATGTGACAACTCCATTCCTCCAGCACAGTCGAGCTGTCCATTGAAAGGGTAAATTTGTTTGTATAGTAGAGGCAGAGTTTTCTCAGTGGCCTGTGGAAAAACTGGGGGACAAGCTTCCACAGGAACCAAGAACCACCTCAAACCTCACCAACTTCTACAAAAGTGCAAGGTACACATCTTCCACTTGCTTGTCTAATATCAACACACAGAATCGTGTTCATAAAATTTATAGAAGTAAGATACCACACTAACACGATTTTCTATTTGGGGAATGAGACCGAGACAGAATCACGTATGACGGATGTTGGTCACATTGCATCGTTTGCTTCTGGAAGGTACTTGGATGCTACCGTGATGAGGGCAGTATAAGACACTGTATAGTGTAGAATTGAATAAAAAGCGCACACAGTTTTGATAGTTACACTCTAAATGCATCCGATGAAGTGAGTTGTAGCTCACGAAAGCTTATGCTCAAATAAATTCGTTAGTCTCTAAAGTGCGACAAGTCCTCCTTTTCTTTTTGCGAATACAGACTAACACGGCCGCTACTCTGAAACCTGTAATTGTAAACAGTATCTTACTTTTTCTTGTGTCTGGAAATACTTGAGTTTGAAAGCTTAAGTTCCCTTGTGTGTCATGTTTAGCGGTAACAATGCTCCTATTTGGTAGCCTAAAAGTGGAAGCCTATAAAAGGACTCTTACCTCTTGGAGAAAGTGAATTTACTCTGCTTTAGAGTCTGTTGAATGTAATCACCTCTTCTGGATCTACATGCCTCCTCTACTCACTTCCTTCTAAAAGCTGGGATTTTAAGACCTATTGCTCATTAGATCAATGGTGTAGTATGTTGACTTTCAAATAACTCCAGTTACATTGACTCTGTATTTTTAAAGACAGATATTAATTACAATTTTGGGGGAGGTGTCTTAACTTAGAATTATAGGCATGCACAATAGTTTACTGCTTCTGTAGGCTCAAAGGATACTTTTAGGTTTTTTTTCACATTCTTAATGTTTGTTGCTGTAAAACTTCTAACTTTATTATGTAACTTTACACTATATATTAATCTTAATGCAGCATTTTTGATTTTTAGATTAATAGTATTCTGCAAGTGGAATTTATTAATCATGCTGTGAATATATATAAACTACCACTTAAATAAATATACTGTGACATTTTAATTCATGGCAAGTTTTCACAGATGGCTCCTATGTACTTAAGTTAGAACCTTTGGGTAACTTTAAAAGAAAAGGAGTACTTGTGGCACCTTAGAGACTAACCAGTTTATTTGAGCATAAGCTTTCGTGAGCTACAGCTCACTTCATCGGGTGCATACTGTGGAAACTGCAGAAGACATTATATACACAGAGACCATGAAACAATACCTCCTCCCACCCCACTCTCCTGCTGGTAATAGCTTATCTAAAGTGTGTGTTGGGGGGGGGGGGGGGAGTTGAGAGAACCTGGATTTGTGCTGGAAATGGCCCAACTTGATTATCATACACATTGTAAGGAGAGTGATCACTTTAGATAAGCTATTACCAGCAGGAGAGTGGGGTGGGAGGAGGTATTGTTTCATGGTCTATGTGTATATAATGTCTTCTGCAGTTTCCACAGTATGCATCCGATGAAGTGAGCTGTAGCTCACGAAAGCTTATGCTCAAATAAATTGGTTAGTCTCTAAGGTGCCACAAGTATTCCTTTTCTTTTTGCGAATACAGACTAACACGGCTGTTACTCTGAAACTTGGGTAACTTTGACTTTCAGCTATCCTCTGGGTAGATATGTGTGTCCTCCCCAGCACATCCAATTAAGTTAAATTGGCTGAAATTTGGAATGTTATTGTGCTTTGCCTATAGTGAAGTATATTGTGGTGATACAAATTTGTTCAAATTCTGCACTTCATTATATCAGTGTAATTATTACAGTAACAACTGAGAGGTGCTAGGCAATGTACAGGCATATAGCAAAAGTGCCTTTTTCCAAATTGCTTTTGCTCTGAAAAGAAACAGTGGGGAAAGATGAAATGATGATGCACAAGCAAACGGTGCAAGGTAGTGACTGGTAGATCTCTTGATAGTTCTGTGTTGATTTTTTAATTTGTCTTGTGTGTATATATAAAGTGTGTGTGTGTACCATATATAATCTGAAGTCAGTGGAGTCACTCCTTATTTACACTGGGGAAAGGGGGTAAACTTGGCCCACTGTTTCTAAAATTTTAACACTAAGACATCTTTTCCTAGGCCGATCCATGATGCAGTAGAAAACGATCACTTAGAAATTGTCCGCTTGTTACTTTCTTATGGCGCTGATCCAACGCTTGCTACCTACTCAGGTAGAACTATTGTGAAAATGACACATAGTGAACTGATGGAAACGTTTCTAACCGGTGAGTAACTCTATACTCTGTCTGCTATTGTGAATGTAATGTGACATTTCCTGTCTCTGCCTCCTAGGCGCCAAACAACCAAAGTTTTATTGTTCAATGTAAATAACAATTACTAGAACACACTTAACAGACTTTATATTTTGCCTGCCAAGAAGACACTGAGTGGTAGAAATTAGAAGCATGTCTATGGATACTATCGTCTTATATGCTATGTGGGATGTGTGATATGCTGCCATCAGATTTTATGGTTTGGAGACCAGCTAATTGGACATTGATCAGTGTAGTTTCTATTGGTACATAAAATTTTGCTTGAAACTAAAATAAAATTACCAAATGTTATAGCAATATGTTAAGTATAATTAGTTACAGCTATTCAGGTGATACAGATTTTTTACCTTTTAGTGTCAAGTTTTAGAGAATTTTTTTTATTCCTCCCCTTAGTTTTCACCTTTATAAAAGTTCAACCTACCATTTTATTTTTAAAAAAACTATGATATGAAGGAGTTGAATATGTAAATGGAGTGGGTGGGTGTGGAATTATTTTAATACCTTCACTTTCCCTGTTAAGGTAAACACAATTGAAAATCCTTTTGTCATTTCATTGGCTCACAACTGAAAAATATCCTATTCTTTTATTGTTTGTAACAAACGAGTTTAAATATTTGTGTATAAATACAAAATGGTACTGTTTGCGGAATCGTTAGTTGCTTTAGGTCTGTATTGGAGTCCAATGGGTTGGCGTTCCCAAATTAATCCTAATGTACTTCCATCTTATTCACTGGTAAATGCCCCAAAATTTAAGGCTATTCACAAACTAAATACTGCCTCACAGTTATGTAACCTTAGGACTTGTGTTCTCTACTGGGGTAAGTCGATCTAAGTTACGCTACTCCAGCTATGTGAATAACATAGCTGGAGTCGACATAGCCTAGGTCGTCTTACCCTGGTGTTTTCATTGCACTGCGTCGATGGGAGATGCTCTCCCATCGACTTACCTTACTCTTCTCGGGGAGCTGGAGTACTGGAGTTGACCGGGGAGTGCTCTGCAATCGATTTAGGGGGTCTTCACTAGACTTGCTAAATCAACCGCCTCTGCATCGATCTCAGCAGCCTGGATCCCCAGTGAAGACCAGCCCGTAGTGTGAAAACCTTTTCCCTTCTCATGTCTGCTGCTTACCTCCCAAATTCCTTATCTTTGAAAATTGTGGAGAATGGAAAAATTTGATTTTTTTTCAAGGGCTCAAGATTGCATCTCTCAGAAAATTAAGGTGCTGCAGTGTTAAGCTCAGGAATTCATGGGTCAAAATTTGTCTCTGCAAAGAGTTGGGTTTTGTTGAGGATTTTGAGGGGGGTGGAAGGGACCCCTGGGGCTTGGGGGGAGATGAGAAAAGTGTATTCCAGGAATAGTCACAAGAATGGTATTCTTCATAGTATGTGCATCAAGAATATGTTGTGGATTTTAGATGGGAGGTATGAAGAATGCATATTGTGACTCTGGCAAGCTTAGCGGGCAGTGTATCATACAGCTTTCCATTCTGATTAGTTTGTTTTTGTTGTTGTTTCCCTCTCTAGAGTATTTAACTGACCTGCAAGGTCGAAGTGTGGATGACCCTGGTTTGTACTGGGATTTCTGTGGCAGCTCTGTGTGTGGTGAGCAAATGTTATCCTTTATTTTTTGTATGTGAAGAAGTTTCAAAACATTATCTAGCATGTGGGGGAGTTTCTTTTGCTATATGCCAGAGGAAGTTTTGAAGGGAAGTGTCTAGTTTTATTTACTGCGGCAGTTACAGGATGATAAAGCAAGACTTGCAATATACACCTAATGCTGATTGGACCCGCCTTTTTTTTTTTTTTTTTTAAACTAGATCCAAAAGATGAATCTGGTTTTGACATCCTGGCAAATCCCCCTGGCCCAAGTGATGAGGATGAAGATGGCTTTAGCGATGTGTTTGAATTTGAATTTTCAGATGGGCCTCTCTTGCCATGTTACAATATCCAAGTGTCTCTCTCTCAGGGGTAAGAACTGATACCGATTTATGAAATAATCTGTTTGGGGTAGCAGGAGTCTGTGCTATTCTAAAAGCAGCATTCAGGCACTATTTAAACTCTACGTTGTATTTCTGTACAGTTATTCATACCATGTGCCACTGTGTGAGGTGGTAGGGAAGAAAGCTGATATGTCAGTTCTAGGGTGGAGTTCCAAAAGCGTAAGGGTACGCAAAGAAATTGCAGTCTAAACATTCTGCTTGTGCTGACTGTATTTGCCATAGTATAAAGTGCTTTACAAAATGCTGTTAGCATAGATAGCTGGTTTTACATCCCAGAAAAGAGTGAATTACTGTTTTAACCCAAGATATATCAAACGTCCTCCCACCACCCAAAAAAGGATCTTGATGGTCCCAAAATAACACATTTGCTTCTGGCAGATTAATATTAAGTAATTTAACATTTTATCTTGAAATTTTTCCTTGTGAATTTGCATCTCTTTATCACTTAATAGACACTTCATGAGTGACAACATGGCAGCGTTACTACAGTTTTAATGCTCCAGTGCAAAGCTGGATTTGACCCATGAATAATACATTGGATCAAACACATCGAGAAATGGCTTATAGCATATTGGTTGTATACAGATATAGGAACACTGTTAATCACAAGCAGAAACCTGGACTATTTTAGTTGTGTAGTATCTCCTAAATGTGAATCAGCTCAGTAAACAACTGTTCATAGTTTGCAACAGTTGCAGAACTTAAAACTACAGTGTTTCTTCACAACCTATTATTTCTGAAGAGTTTATAAGCCATGTCGGACTAGCTTTTTTTGACTGTGGTTAAATAATGCTCATTAATCAAAATTTGACAAATATAAAAATTGAATTTAATATTTAGTATTTAATATTAATCTGAAAAATCCATTGTTTTTTCCCATTAATTGCTTTTTTAGAATTCATAGCTGCCCAAGATACTGATTATTTAACTGTAAGCTAACTCTTGATTGCTAAATAAAAGGCAAGGCTTCATTGTGTAAACATTTACACATGTGAGTAGTGGTCAGTGTGACTGTTCACCTGTGTAAAATTATGAACCACAATTTACGGGGTCAAGGTCTGTGTTGATATATCATATGACTAGCCTGTCGCACAAAAGCCGTGGATGACATTAGTATTCATGTATGTCTATCTACATGCAGCTGGACACTGCTAAATTCTAATCCCACAGCTAGTCTCACTGATTCAAGTAAAAGTGTTTGCAGGAGTATGGTGAGCAGGATTTGACATACGATGTAAAGCTACTGCTTACATAAGCAGGAGGATTATAACTTCATGTCAATTATTTAAGCCCTTTTTTTTGTTCTGCAGACCACGAAACTGGCTATTGCTGTCGGACATAGTAAAGAGGCTGAAAATGTCATCCCGCATATTCCGTTGCAACTTCCCTAATGTAGAAGTTGTCACGATCACCGAGGCAGAGTTTTACAAACAGACGTCTTTGAGTCAGTTGTTCTCTTGTGCTAAGGACCTTGAAGCTTTCAATCCAGAAAGCAAGGAACTCTTGGACTTAGTAGAGTTTACAAGTGAACTTCAGACTTTACTTGGATCTTCACTTGAGTGGTTGCATCCAGATGATGATGATCTCTCTGATATCCATTGGTGAGCCACCAGGATATTTAATGTATAGTACCATATAAAGTTAATTCTTTATGTATATGTGTTAAAAATGCAATTGTTTCTGTAAAGAAAGGACACTATTAAATATTAAAATATCTTTCCTTTATATAAGAGATTTGAATTCCATTTTGATGGACTTTGGGACTTTTTTTTTTAAGAACTTTAATCAGTTTTTACAAAATTGTTATATAATGTTTCTTTAAATGCACACAGGCTTTGGGATACTTTTTGTTTTTACTTGGAACACATTTAAAAAATATAACACACCCACACATTGACTTTGTTTCATACAAAGCACTGATTACACAGAACATACTTTTATAGGTGATGTGATCAAAGTCATGTGGCTTGTTTGGGAGATAGAATTTGGTAAGGCACTTCATGATATTATTTTTGTTTACAGAATTACCTGCTTTGGCCAGGTAAGCACTATTGAATATAATTCAATAGCTTGTAATATAAATTAAAACCATATCCATATACACCAACTAATTGTATGAACTTTTATATCCTAATTTAAAAGCTGTGAAATTTAGTTTTCACACATCAAACCGGATTGTTTATATATGTTTAAACATTTTATGCTCTTTATTTAAAGAAGACTTTGAACTATTTTTTCTGTATCTTGTAAAATATTGAAAAACTAACATATGTTGAAGTTGCTTGAAACTGTACATAAACTAAAATTTTCTGAATTGTGTGTTTACGTTTGAAATCTGTGTTTTAACTTTGTAAGTAAATTCTCCTGCCTTTGTATTTATATTTTACAAAAATTTTCTTAAAGGCAATAAAACTGTTGAGAAAATGAAGATGTTGAAATGACTTTTATTCTGTGCACAATTATAAAACAAACTAGCTTATTAAAGTTTGTAAAAGGAGGATGTGATATCATTTACTGGAGCCAAGCAGGAATGGCTCAGGTGCTGGGGAGCCATTTATAAAATATGATGCTGAATCTATATTAGCCTTCTATGGTCAAGGTCAAAAGAAAAATATCTCATGAGCCTTTTACAGGGACAGACGTTTAAAAAAACAGTAGTCACAAGACTTTCTGGAGTACCTTTTCGTTAAAGAACGGTGAATCCATTTACTATGTTTTTCCGACTTGTCATCTTTAAAGTTGGACTGATTTGAATTTTTTTTCTCAGTGGTTCCTAATGGGAAAAAAATAAGAGAGAGGGTAGATGTTCTGTTAGATAATTTCTGTATAGAGGCATCGAGTATGTGGGCACACTGTGGGCACTTCGTGTGTGCTCTCCTGTTACATAAGAGACAGCCTTGAACCAAATTCCTGGTTTTAAACTTCATACCTTTATAAAGTGCCTTACCAAAATATCCTGAAACCAAATCCTTCCAGATCCGGGGGTTTTGGCCTCCAAATGTGGATCTAACCTTCCTAATTGTCTAGGTCTTTTGATTCAGTGTTCAAGTTTGGTACATTAGATGAACAGGTTCCCATTGTGAACCAGAACCTGAGGTTTTTTGTTTCAGATCCATCTCTAATATTAAAGTGTGCCCTGTGTGAAAACCAAACACTTAAACCTCCTTATACGTCAGTTTTGCAATATATTGGATGTTCTCTCTGACCAGTACTACCATCATGTGCTTAAATAGATTTAGAAGCAATGCAGTTAGCCAAAGTAAAATGCCTACAGGACTGAAATCTAAAGGAACCGTTGAGGGCTGTCATACAAACATCTGACTTTCTATAGACACAGTAAGGTTTTTATTTTTTCTTGGGTTGTTTTCTCTTTTTTGCACTGTGACACTTCCTCCATTGTATTAAGATTTGGGGAAATACAGCAAAGATTCATATTGTGCCAGCTGCAAGTTATAACTGAGTGTTTTTCCTGTAAAAGAATACCTAAATTTCTCCAAATGCATGAGGACTGTAAAGGGGGTCAGAAATGGATCCCTGAGAATACCTCCTATGCCCTTGAGTGTTCTCTCCAATTGCCACAGAGCTCAGTGTCAGCCCCAGATCTACAGGGAAGAAGGACTAGGGGCATGCAGGAGCTGTGACTGGCTCACTCTGTGCAAGTGAAATCTGCTTCCCAGGGCCCACTGGTCCCTGAGAAGCAGTGAAGTTAGTGCTGTGAGGTTGCACTAACTGATGCTAGAGGTTGGCTGACTCCTAAAAGGGCCCAGAATACATGAAGCATTAGGGTTATAGCGTCTTCTGGCACCTTCCCCCATTGACTCCTCCCCCCCAACGAGGAGTGGTGTTACTCATAATGAGCAGGTTCTGATCTGGGCACGAATTTAAATCTAGACTACCTCCCGCCAGAGGAGTTATGACAATGTGAGATCAGAAATAGGCCCAACACCCACATGTGGCGGAAGCCAAGATGCTTGTAGAAGGTCAGAGCAGAAACGCACTCACTGAAGCAGTTTTACAGTATTTGCACGAAAGCAAATTAAATTTAAAATGCAAGTTCCCCTGTTTAATTAAAAAAAAAAAAAAGTACACGTTTTAGAGCTCCTCTTTTGAATGCATAGTCTGCAGCTGGATTTTGGAAACAGGCATTTTGCTTTGCTCAGCTGTCTGCCAGCAACTGAAAGTGGCAAGTTCTTGTTCTTAATTGCTGGTTGCATTTCTTCTCATTTCCATGGCAAGAGTAGGGTTTAAGCATAGAAATTAAGTTGTGTGCAAGTATTAAAAACACATGTTTCTTGGACCTGTTTTCTCTGGTCAGCTGCTTGCTGATTGGCTGGTGATTTCTGGGTATGTATCAGCAGTATACCACTTTATGGTGTATTGGCAGAGACCACATCTCTGGGCATGGAGCGTAAAGGAGGGAAACCTCTGTGGGTTTCATGTTCAGTGGGTAAACAGGAAATGGAAGTATATTTCCTTTTCTGAACCACCTCCTTCGGAATGGTCTGAAATGTGCTCAGAATAAATATCTGCCTAGTCAGAACCTTCAGCATCAGCCAATGGGGTCCTTTCATAATGCTCAGTATACACCCACGCCTTGTCCACATCAGGACTTTTTCAATTTCAGTTAGAAACCTGCACTGTTGTTACAAAGTGTTTTGTGCACATTAAGGACCTGTCTACGCTATGTAAATACAGCAATGGTAGGGGAGTTCCTTACAACACTTATCCCTGATGCGGTTTAAAAAAAAATAGTTGTTCTCTTTTATGATGCAGCATGTAGGACTACTTCCTTTCCAAACACCTGCCAGAATGTGCTGTGGTGACCTTGCTGGCCCAGTTGTCTTCGATCAACATCTTTCGGAGGCAGTGGAGCTGCTCTCTAGTTGCGAGTCTGCCCACCAGCTTGTCTGGAATCATGTTGCTCAGAATCTGGCATTGCCCACGACAGTTTCCCTCAATTCCCATCAGTAATTAGTCAGATTCAGCTGCTTACAAACCAGGTGGGAACTGTGGTGGTGCCTGTGGCTACTTTTGCTCTCACAGCTCTCTCAATGTACAGTTTATTTTGGTTGGCATTTACTTGGTGATAGCTGAGGAAGTCTAGAAAACACCCTGCTCCAGGCTAGGTGGGGAGCAAGCCTGATCTTGGAAATGGTTCCTTCGAGTGATGCAAAAAGCTCAGCTCTGTGATGCTTAAACCTACCTTTTGCTCCCTCCGATTCCCAACAGGGCTGAATATTTATTTAGGTCCCCAGCTACACATGCAATCTTCCATTTGGGGCCTTTCTCCCCTAAAAGAGTGCTGGCTTGGGGTTTTGTTTCATCCGTACGCACTCCAGAATCCTGCCGCCTGGCTGAAGGAAGCCCTATTCCAAAGAGCTTTGAAAGCAACACTTCTAGCTATAGACATAGTAACTGGCACAAAAGAAACCTTTCATGGTGGTGAAAATGGCCCTTGGGGAGTGCACTCCATGTAAGGGAGTACCCACGCAACACAGCTATTGAAGCAGTCCTGTAGTAGCTCCCAGTGTAGGAGACAGGGCCACAGGAAGCAGAGTGTAAAATAGAGCAGCCCTGAGTCTGCTCTAACCATTGCTAGGGGCCATGCTGATCCTACAATAGAGAAAGTATGAAGATGGCTACCCCCCTTCATTTCTTTGCCAAGCACAAGATGTACTTGAGGACTGATCTGTGGACTAAGCATTAATGTGAACTGATCAGCAAGTCAGAGTAAGGTAAATATAGACAGCAGTAGCTCTAGTCCCCTACAGATTCTGTAATACTTGATGAAACAGTCTTTAAACACTCAGATTATTTCAGTTTATAAAAGAAAACTGAAGGCATTACTATTTTTAACTTGTACAATAAAAAGTAGTTTTTAAAAGTGTCTGTTTAAAATTATGTCTGTGAGCACTATCTTTTTACGTCAGTGTTGATTCACAGGCAGAAAAGGGGAATTTATGGTAAAAGATTTGATGCCACAAATATGTTGATATAATATTTGATATTTTATGGGAACAGATTTGTATTTACACTATTTCATTTCTACATATTCTGGAGATACACCTGCTTCGGGGAGGAATCAGACCGGACACACACCATGAGATTAGGTTGGCTCATTAGGTGATGAAAAACACCCCAACAGATCTAAAAGAATTGTTGCATGTAATGCTTCTCAGTGTGTTTGTGTGTGTGTGTATATATGTGTGTGTGTATATGTTCACTCCTAGGTTAATCATGCTAGTTTTGTTTTCCAAACTGGTTCATTTTGACTGCAGAGTGGAGAGATTGTATCTTCTTGCAAGTAACAACCATGATGAACTGGTACAAGAAGCATTGCCTTTCAACTTTGATTTCACTCAGAAGTCTCTTAGAAACCTTTTGCTGCTTCTGATGCTTTATACGGCTACAGTTCTTACCTCATTCTACACGGTACATTTCTTTGTTCTCCTCCCAGCAATGTCTGTGCCTCAGTTTCCCTGATCTGTAAAATGGGAATGATAATGCTTTGTAAAGGGCTCTGAAAATGGTGAAAAGTGCTATACAAGTGTTAACTCACAGTTGGGTAAATAGTGTAGTATGGTGTTAGTCTAGATGTTAACTTTCCCCCCCCACACACACTCCATGAGATTGAAGTGATGGGAATCGGCTGCTCTCTTTCACCAGGTATGCAGTACAGTTCTGCCACTAAATAGATTTTCCTTTTGTTGTCACATTAATTTGCAACTCATTAATAGTGACAGAAGTGAAGTATTGCACTGATGCAGATTTACATATTCATGAGGAAATTATTATTAAACAAGATTTTCCTAGCTTAGGAAGCACCCAAAGTAATGCTACACAGTACATTACACCAGCCTGGATGGTTTATTTTTCTCTTAAATATGTTAATAGATGCAGTTGTGTGTGGTTTTTTTAAAGTAAATATGCATTTATAAAACAATGTAATATTAAAAATTCAGAATAACTGAAATACTAAGCCATTCACAAAATTGTCAATAATTGAACAGGAATATCTATTTAATATAAGAATCAATTTATACCTTTTAACTTTGGCTAATGAATATTATACAGGCAACATCAGCAAGAGTACAGCAGAATTTCTTCAACAGTAGGGTGAGCAATAGGCAGATTAGTTGCTACTGGACTGTATGGTTCAGACAAGCAAACTGAACTTACTATCAAAAGTTTGGTATTGCTTTTGCCCTGTCCAGGGTGGTTAAAATATACATCAGTGCTGGGAGGGCAGAGGAAGAGAAGTGTAACACGTCCATCTCGCTTGTCAAACAATTGTCAGGGTTCTCACAGATGTTCAGTGTGGTGTTTGTTTTTAAAATGGAGAGAGAAAGCTACACCCATCCAGGAGCCTGACTGTAGCATGCAGCGCCGCTGATGAGAAGCTACTCGCCACTGAACTGACTGGCTCAGCAGGCACTGTGTGTTTCCACAGTTTCATCTAAGCCCTGGTCTACACTAGGACTTTAGGTTGAATTTAGCAGCGTTAAATTGATGTAAACCTGCACCTGTCCACACGATGAAGCCCTTTTATTTCAACTTAACGGGCTCTTAAAATCGATTTCCGTACTCCACCCCTGACAAGTGGATTAGCACTTGAATCGGCCTTGCCGGGTCGAATTTGGGGTACTGTGGACACAATTCGACGGTATTGGCCGCCGGGAGCTATCCCAGAGTGTTCCACTGTGACCGCTCTGGACAGCAGTCTCAACTCAGATGCACTGGCCAGGTAGACAGGAAAAGAACCGCGAACTTTTGAATCTCATTTCCTGTTTGGCCAGCGTGGCAAGCTGCAGGTGACCATGCAGAGCTCATCAGCAGAGGTGACCATGATGGAGTCCCAGAATCGCAAAAGAGCTCCAGCATGGACTGAACGGGAGGTACGGGATCCGATCGCTGTATGGGGAGAGGAATCCGTGCTATCAGAACTCCGTTCCAGTTTTTGAAAAGCCAAAACCTTTGTCAAAATCTCCCAGGGCATGAAGGACAGAGGCCATAACAGGGACCCGAAGCAGTGCCGCATGAAACTTAAGGAGCTGAGGCAAGCCTACCAGAAAACCAGAGGGGCGAACGGCCGCTCTGGGTCAGAGCCCCAAACATGCCACTTCTATGATGAGCTGCGTGCCATTTTAGGGGGTTCAGCCACCACTACCTCAGCTGTGTTGTTTGACTCCTTCAATGGAGATGGAGGCAACATGGAAGCAGGTTTTGGGGACGAAGATGATGATGATTAGGTTGTAGATAGCTCACAGCAAGCAAGCGGAGAAACCGGTTTTCCCGACAGCTGGGAACTGTTTCTCACCCTGGACCTGGAGCCAGTACCCCCTGAACCCACCCAAGGCTGCTTCCTGGATCCGGCAGGCGGAGGAGGGACCTCTGGTGAGTGTACCTTTTAAAATACTATACATGGTTTAAAAGCAAGCGTGTGAAAGGATTAATTTGCCCTGGCATTCGTGCCTCTCCTGGATGTACTCACAAAGCCTTTGCAAAAGGTTTCTGGGGAGGGCAGCCTTATTGCGTCCTTCATGGTAGGACACTTTACCACTCCAGGCCAGTAACACGTACTCGGGAATCATTGTACAACAAAGCATTGCAGTGTATGTTTGCTGGCGTTCAACCAACATCCGTTCTTTATCTCTGTGTTATCCTCAGGAGAGTGAGATATCATTCATGGTCTCCTGGTTGAAATAGGGTGCTTTTCTTCCGGGGACATTCAGAGGAGCCCGTTCCTGCTGAGCTGTTTGCCTCCAGCTGAACAGAAATGTTCCCCGCTGTTAGCCATGGGGGAGGATTGAGGGGGTAGCCACGCGATGGGGGGAGGCAAAATGCGACCTTGTAATGAAAGCACATGTGCTATGTATGTAATGTTAACATCAAGGTTTAACCTGAAAGACTGTAGCCACTGTTTTATAAAATGTGTCTTTTTAAATACCGCTGTCCCTTTTTTTTCCTCCACCAGCTGCATGTGTTTCAATGATCACAGGATCTTCTCCTTCCCAGAGGCTAGTGAAGATTAGAAAGAAAAAAAAAACGCACTCGTGATGAAATGTTCTCTGAGCTCATGCTGTCCTCCCACACTGACAGAGCACAGACGAATGCGTGGAGGCAAATAATGTCAGAGTGCAGGAAAGCACAAAATGACCAGGAGGAGAGGTGGCGGGCTGAAGAGAGTAAGTGGCGGGCTGAAGACAGGGCTGAAGCTCAAATGTGGCGGCAGCGTGATGAGAGGAGGCAGGATTCAATGCTGAGGCTGCTGGAGGACCAAACCAGTATGCTCCAGTGTATGGTTGAGCTGCAGCAAAGGCAGCTGGAGCACAGACTGCCACTACAGCCCCTGTGTAACCAACCGCCCTCCTCCCCAAGTTCCATAGCCTCAACACCCAGACGCCCAAGAACGCGGTGGGGGGGGGCCACCGGCCAACCAGCCACTCCGCCACAGAGGATTGCCCAAAGAAAAGAGGGCTGGCATTCAATAAATTTTAAAGTTGTAAACTTTTAAAGTGCTGTGTGGCATTTTCCTTCCCTCCTCCACCACCCCTCCTGGGCTACCTTGGTAGTCGTCCCCCTATTTGTGTGATGAATGAATAAAGAATGCATGAATGTGAAGCAACAATGACTTTATTGCCTCTGCAAGCAATGATTAAAGGGAGGAGGGGAGGGTGGTTAGCTTGCAGGGAAGTAGAGTGAACCGAGAGGCAGGGGGTTTAATCAAGGAGAAACAAAGAGAACTTTCACACCGTAGCCTGGCCAGTCATGAAACTGGTTTTCAAAGCTTCTCTGATGCGTACCGCGCCCTTCTGTGCTCTTCTAACCGCCCTGGTGTCTGGCTGCGTGTAACCAGCAGCCAGACGATTTGCCTCAACCTCCCACCCCGACATAAACGTCTCCCCCTTACTCTCACAGATATTGTGGAGCACACAGCAAGCAGTAATAACAGTGGGAATATTGGTTTCGCTGAGGTCTAAGTGAGTCAGTAAACTGCGCCAGCGCGCCTTTAAACGTCCAAATGCACATTCTACCACCATTCTGCACTTGCTCAGCCTGTAGTTGAACAGCTCCTGACTACTGTCCAGGCTGCCTGTGTACGGCTTCATGAGCCATGGCATTAAGTGGTAGGCTGGGTCCCCAAGGATACATATATGCATTTCAACATCCCCAACAGTTATTTTCTGGTCTGGGAATAAAGTCCCTTCCTGCAGCTTTTGAAACAGACCAGAGTTCCTGAAGATGCGAGCGTCATGTACCTTTCCCGGCCATCCCACGTTGATGTTGGTGAAACGTCCCTTGTGATCCACCAGAGCTTGCAGCACTATTGAAAAGTACCCCTTTGCTGTTTATGTACTCGCCGGCTTGGTGCTCCGGTGCCAAGATAGGGATATGGGTTCCGTCTATGGCCCCACCACAATTAGGGAATCCCATTGCAGCAAAGACATCCACTATGACCTGCACATTTCCCAGGGTCACTACCCTTGATATCAGCAGATCTTTGATTGCATGGACTACTTGCATCACAGCAGCCCCCACAGTAGATTTGCCCACTCCAAATTGATTCCCAACGGACCGGTAGCTGTCTGGCGTTGCACGCATCCACAGGGCTATCGCCACTCGCTTCTCAACTGTGAGGGCTGCTCTCATCTTGGTATTCATGCGCTTCAGGGCAGGGGAAAGCAAGTCACAAAGTTCCATGAAAGTGCCCTTACGCACGCGAAAGTTTCGCAGCCACTGGGAATCATCCCAGACCTGCAACACTATGCGGTCCCACCAGTCTGTGCTTGTTTCCCGAGCCCAGAATCGGTGTTCCACAGCATGAACCTGCATGAACCCATTAGCACCAGGATGCACGCATTGGCAGGGCCCATGCTTTCAGAGAAATCTGTGTCCATGTCCTGATCACTCACGTGACCGCACTGACGTCGCCTCCTAGCCTGGTATCGCTCTGCCAGGTTCTGGTGCTGCATATACTGCTGGATAATGCGTGTGATGTTTAATGTGCTCCTAATTGCCAAAGTGAGCTGAGCGGCCTCCATGCTTGCCTTGGTATGGCGTCCGCACATAAGAAAAAAGGCGCGTAACGATTGTCTGCTGTTGCTCTGATGGAGGGAGGGGTGACTGATGACATTGCTTAAAGGGTTGGCTTCAGGGAGTTAAAATCAACAAAGGGGGTGGCTTTACATCAAGGAGCATTTCAGGCAGGACTTCACAGAGGGTTCCAATAAGAAATATTGGAAAATATTGCTCGGGCATGTAGGAATCATATCAGGAGGGCCAAATTGCACCTGGAGCTGCAGCTAGCCAGAGATGTCAAGAGTAACAAGAAGGGTTTCTTCAGATATGTTGGCAACAAGAAGAAAGCCAAGGAAAGTGTGGGCCCCTTACTGAATGAGGGAGGCAACCTAGTGACAGAGGATGTGGAAAAAGCTAATGTACTCAATGCTTTTTTTGCCTCTGTTTTCACTAACAAGGTCAGCTCCCAGACTGCTGCGCTGGGCATCACAAAATGGGGAAGAGATGGCCAGCCCTCTGTGGAGATAGAGGTGGTTAGGGACTATTTAGAAAAGCTGGACGTGCACAAGTCCATGGGGCCGGACGAGTTGCATCCAAGAGTGCTGAAGGAATTGGCGGCTGTGATTGCAGAGCCATTGGCCATTATCTTCGAAAACTCGTGGCAAACCGGGGAAGTCCCGGATGACTGGAAAAAGGCTAATGTAGTGCCAATCTTTAAAAAAGGGAAGAAGGAGGATCCTGGGAACTACAGGCCAGTCAGCCTCACCTCAGTCCCTGGAAAAATCATGGAGCAGGTCCTGAAAGAATCAATCCTGAAGCACTTGCATGAGAGGAAAGTGATCAGGAACAGCCAGCATGGATTCACCAAGGGAAGGTCATGCCTGACTAATCTAATCGCCTTTTATGATGAGATTACTGGTTCTGTGGATGAAGGGAAAGCAGTGGATGTATTGTTTCTTGACTTTAGCAAAGCTTTTGACACAGTCTCCCACAGTATTCTTGTCAGCAAGTTAAGGAAGTATGGGCTGGATGAATGCACTATAAGGTGGGTAGAAAGCTGGCTAGATTGTCGGGCTCAACGGGTAGTTATCAATGGCTCCATGTCTAGTTGGCAGCCGGTATCAAGTGGAGTGCCCCAAGGGTCGGTCCTGGGGCCGGTTTTGTTCAATATCTTCATAAATGATCTGGAGGATGGTGTGGATTACACTCTCAGCAAATTTGTGGATGATACTAAACTGGGAGGAGTGGTAGATACGCTGGAGGGGAGGGATAGGATACAGAAGGACCTAGACAAATTGGAGGATTGGGCCAAAAGAAATCTGATGAGGTTCAATAAGGATAAGTGCAGGGTCCTGCACTTAGGATGGAAGAATCCAATGCACCGCTACAGACTAGGGACCGAATGGCTAGGCAGCAGTTCTGCGGAAAAGGACCTAGGGGTGACAGTGGACGAGAAGCTGGATATGAGTCAGCAGTGTGCCCTTGTTGCCAAGAAGGCCAATGGCATTTTGGGATGTATAAGTAGGGGCATAGCGAGCAGATCGAGGGACGTGATCGTTCCCCTCTATTCGACATTGGTGAGGCCTCATCTGGAGTACTGTGTCCAGTTTTGGGCCCCACACTACAAGAAGGATGTGGATAAATTGGAGAGAGTCCAGCGAAGGGCAACAAAAATGATTAGGGGTCTAGAACACATGACTTATGAGGAGAGGCTGAGGGAGCTGGGATTGTTTAGCCTGCAGAAGAGAAGAATGAGGGGGGATTTGATAGCTGCTTTCAACTACCTGAAAGGGGGTTCCAAAGAGGATGGCTCTAGACTGTTCTCAATGGTAGCAGATGACAGAACGAGGAGTAATGGTCTCAAGTTGCAGTGGGGGAGGTTTAGATTGGATATTAGGAAAAACTTTTTCACTAAGAGGGTGGTGAAACACTGGAATGCGTTACCTAGGGAGGTGGTAGAATCTCCTTCCTTAGAGGTTTTTAAGGTCAGGCTTGACAAAGCCCTGGCTGGGATGATTTAACTGGGAATTGGTCCTGCTTCGAGCAGGGGGTTGGACTAGATGACCTTCTGGGGTCCCTTCCAACCCTGATATTCTATGATTCTATGAAATGGTGCACCTAAGTTATTGTTCTTATTGGAACAAGGAGGTTAGTCTGGCCTCTGATTGATACATGGTTAGATTTACCTTGCTGCACCTCCTCTGTGAGTGACTGCAGTGTGACCTAGAGGAATGAGTCCCCTAGATGGCGGGGGGAGGGCGGAAGGAAATGAGTACAAAACAAATCTGGTCTATTTCTTGTTTTGATCCACTCCATCTTTCTTTTACAACTTTGGCTAGCAGCAGACGGTGCAGAAGGACTGCATGCCATCCACATCTCATGGCTGCTCGGCAGAAGATGGTGCAATACAACTGCTAGCCATCCTCATCTCTTGCCTGATCGGCAGAAGATGGTACAGTATGAGTGCTAGCAATCCGTATCGCCTGCCTGCTCACCATAAGGTGGTTCAATAGGACTGACTGCAGGACTAAAGAGAATGACCTGGTCAAGTCACTCCAAATTTAGTCCCTGCGCCCATGTCTGCCCAGGCGCTCCTGGCCGATGTGGCCAGGAGCACCTTGGACATGACGATGACGGCTACCAGTTGTATTGCACCGTCTGCTACCAGAAGGCAATGGGTTGCTGCTACTGTGTAGCAATGCCGTACCGCGTCTGCCAGCACCCAGGAGACATATGGTGACGGTTACCTGAGCGGGCTCCATGCTTGCCGTGGTATGGCGTCTGCACAGGTAACTCAGGAAAAAAGGCGTGAAACCATTGTCTGCCCTTGCTTTCATGGAGGGAGGGAGGGAGGGAACGGGGGCCTGACGATATGTACCCAGAACCACCCGCGACAATGTTTTAGCCCCATCAGACATTGGGATCTCAACCCAGAATTCCAATGGGCAGCGGAGACTGCGGGAACTGTGGGATAGCTACCCACAGTGCAACGCTCCGGAAGTCGACTCTAGCCTCGGTACTGTGGAAGCACTCTGCCGAGTTAATGCACTTAATGCACTTAGAGCATTTTCTGTGGGGACACACACACTTGAATGTATAAAACCGATTTCTAAAAAAACGACTTCTATAAATTCGACCTGATTTCGTAGTGTAGACATACCCTAACTCTCGCTTCACCATAGCCTGTCCTTTGTTGGCATGGGGAACCGTTTCACTCACAGCTATGCAGGGACCTGCACCACTCACCCGTATCTCTGCAGTCAGGCACTCCCCCCATGGAACCTGTTGACATTTACTAGTGTTCTGTTAAGTCAGTCCCACATAGGGAGAGCGGTACATATGACTAGACCACCATTATGGTGGTGGCAATGTATTCAGTGTAAAATAAAGCTCCGCATTTTAGAGTGGCTGGTCATTCAGAAATTCCGGTTCAGCCAAAGGTAGGATCTTAGGCCTATACACCAGTCAGGACTGGGGAGATGGAGCTAACTGCAGTGTCCCGTCTAACTCACAGGGCGCTGGGTAATTGTGTTTCATCCCTGACCATTGATAACATGCCAAGCAGGGAGGGTGAGCGAAATAAGGGAAAATGCCCATGTGCAAAGAATATGCAATTAAAGCCCCATCATTATTTTATGCTCTGCAGAAAATCAATTTAAAAACTCAGAAATTCAATAGCCACTTGAACTCTACTGGCCCATGCTGGGGGAGAGGAGATGGGATGCGTATGAAGGGCTACGTATTGAATAGTTGTATTGTGGTTCATCAGCTAGTAATCTGTGGTAGTCACTTTCAGCTTACTTACACTTTTTTTGTCTGTGGGCTGATTTAAACACAGAAAAACACCAGCTTTCTTTTCCCCTGAGCATGGCCAGCATTTTAGAAGCAGAGAAAGAAGAACAAAATTGACTCAGCTGAGGTTGAGAAATGAGGGTGATGGGATGGTTCCTTCATTGCCCCAGTGCATGTTGAAATCCCTCTTAAATACCTCATTACAGAGGCGGATTTACAGTAAAACACAGGGTGCCCTGGCATGGGCCCCCCCAATGACAGGAGGCCCCAGGGCCGGGCAGCTGCAGGGACAGAAGCTTGGTCCTGGGGCTCCTGCTGCAGGCTCTGCCCCCACCGACAGCCAAGCTCCCCGCCTCCTCCCCAGAGCATGCCACGTTCCCTCCCCACACTTCCACTGCCGAACAGCTGTTTGCCAGTGCTCAGGTCACTCTGGGAGGGAGAGGGAGGAGTGGGGTCATAGCGCGCTTGGGAAAGGAGGCAGAGAAGAAGCGGGGGCGGGGCCTTGGGGAAGGAGGTGGAATCGGGGCAGGGCAGAGCAAAGGCGGGGCCCCCACATACCCCCTACACATACCTCCCCCGCCCTCTGCCGTGAGCCACTCTGGGCAGAGAGGTGGGAGCATCCCGAAGACCCCAGCCCACACCCCCAGCTCCCTGACTCCTGCACCCCCCCATCCCAACCTGCATCCCTCACACCAAATGGGAGCTGCCCCAGGTAAGTGCTCCACACCCCAACCCCCAGTCCTGAGCCCCCTCCTGCATGCTAACTCCTGGCCAGACCCCGTACCCCAGTGTCTTTTTACATTGTTTTTATCAAGCACTCTTATCCAAAGTGCTTTACAATCATTAGCTAAAGGTACAAACAATATTTGGAAAGATCATTAAGTGGTCCAGCGAGACCCTCTGCGATTTTCAAGTGGTCTGTGGAAAAATAAGTTAGACTACAAGAACAATCGAGGTACCTCACTTTATTTTAATTTATTTGCTATTACTTATAGGAGGAGGATGAAGAAAAAAAGAATGAAAAACGGGGGCTGGGGAGAGATGAGAGAATGTTCTTTTTCTTGGCTAGGTCCCAAGGAGGGGCCCCAAAAATGAAGCTGAGCACAGGGCCCCACTAACTCTAAATTCACCATTGCCTCATTAAACCTGTATTTGAGTTTCTTTCTGGCTTTGTGACTTTGATAAGGTAATGAATATTACTGGGTGCATGGGAACACATCGGTTACTGCAAAGTTCTGCTCAGTTGTCACATGTTGTTTTTCTCTCTTTAGAATTTCCAGATGATTTTGCAGAGCTATCCAACTATTCGACTGGAAAGTGGTCCCTACAGCTCTTCCTTTTTCTGGTGCCCTCTGACTTAGCCCCCACCATTTTTGTACCGGTCACAGGTCAAAGGCTGAAGTGAAGTCTCTTTTGGACATGAAACCAAGCCCAGTCTGCACTCCCAAATCTTTCAAGCTTGAGGTTTTCTATTGCTGACTAATCTCAAGATACCCAAGGACTTTATGGCCATGGTGGGATGTAGTTTCACCCTCTGTGAAGAACATATACTAGAACTGTAATCTCAGGTCTCCCCTACACTTAAAAATTCGATCTATTTAGCTACATCACTCAGGGCTGTGAAAAATTGTACATACTAATCACTCTATTTGGGTTAACCTAACCTGCAGTGTAGATGAGGCCGGGGCAATGGAAGAATGCTTTCATTGATCTAGCTACCACCTTTCAGAGACGTGGATTAACTATGCTGATGGAAAAAAACCCTTCCATCTATGTAGGAAGTGTCTAGTATGCTGCTGTAGTGCAGGCATTCCCTCAGAGGTTGTATCCCTGGGGGCATGGTGCAAGGTGGGACAGTTTTAAAGAACATTTTCAACCTTTACATCTCCATGCTCTTTCTCTAAAGGAGAATAATTCTGTTTTCAAGTGCGGATGGTTTTATCTTCATCTAATCTGTAAGGTTTTACTCCAGTAGAGGTAGGAATTCCAGCGTGTTTATTAGAAAGACAAGGTGGGTGAGGTAATAGCTTTTATTGGACCAACTTCTGTTGGTGAGAGACAAGCTTTCGAGCTGACACAGAGCTCTTCCTCGGGACTGTTCAGTGTCAGTGCTTCTAAGGGCTGATTCCTGGGCTCCTTGGTTGGAGCCATTTTAATGTACTGTGGGTGTCGATGTAGAGCTAGTCAACACAGGGACCAGACACTCATGGTGTCAGAGCTACAGTTCAGTGTTTGTAGCTGTAGACATTTCTGTAATGAAAGCCCTGTGCCTGTGTGCCGTAAAACCGTTGTTGATGTACAATTTACATGAAGGCCTATCCTGAGAGCCTTCTGAAATGAAAAGGGCAGATTATTTAACAACTCATCAACATTAATAACCCTTGGCAAATATACTATGCAAATGTAACTCCATAGCTAGAATGCTCAAAAGATGAGGCTCTTAAATAGTCTGGCTTAGTTTTGAATAGCTCTTAAATAGTCTAGGTAAAGGGCATCTATGTTTTTATTGATAGAGCATGGCGTTGGGAGTCAGGAGACCTAGTTGCTAAGCCTAACTTTGCCACAGATTTGTTGTGTGATCTTGGGCAAATCATGTAACCTCTCTGTCCTGTCGATACCCCTTCTGTAAAATGGTGATGATGACGGTTTGCATTGAGATCAGTGGCTGGAAATCACTATAACACTAAAAAGGCATAAACCTGGCTTTAAACTGTTTGAGACATCACATGACACCCCTTTCCCTCCCTCCCCCCGCCCTGAGATTATCAGTTCCAAATACGTTTGTGTTTAGCCCCCAAAATCCTGCTTCTCAACACTTGGTCCACCAATGGCTAGGTCCAAGATCACAGCTATGCGTACCACTTCACCCCTCCTATATTGCCCTTGGTCATATTACCACAGGACATTGTACAGTAAAGTACAAAAATTGAACCAAAGTGAGGCTTTGAGTTATTCATATTTTATTTGTTCTTCTCAGTCACAATGCCAGTGATGAGTTTGTAGATACAGCCGCAAGGTTTCAGCAGATGATTGACACTGCCTTATGTGATTACAGTATGCAGTGGCGTCGGAGCTGTGTCAGTCCCAGGATATTAGAGAAACAAAGATCCAGGCGGTAATATGTTTTACTGGATCACCTTCTGTTGGTGAGAGAGACAAACTTCTGAGCCACACACAGCTCTTCTTCAAGACAGTGTCACAGCTAAATGCAAGGCATAGCAGATTGTTTAGTGTAAGTAGTTAGCACATAGCCTAAGAGCCCATTCAAGGTAGAGGGGCCCCTTAACACCACTGCAATTCTAGGACAAAAAGTAGAGGTTGGGATGACAGATTGTTGTAATAAGCCATAAATCCAGTGTCCATGTGCAGCCCATGATTTCTAGTGTCTAGCAAAGTTATGAATTCAAACTCACAGGTTCATCTTTCAAAAATGCTGTGCAGGTTTCCTTTGAGGCTGAGGAATAATGGGTCAGATATAGCGTGATCGCATTGTGACTAGTGTTCAAAGACAGGCCAGAGGGTTTTTGTCTTTTATCATTTTACTGTGAGTTCATTCAAGAGCGTTGTGATTGTCTGGTTTTACCCACATAGTTGTTATTGGGGCATTTGGTGCACTGGATGCGGTACCCTACATGTTGTGACAGGTATGTGTAGGACTCATGGGTCCTGAAAGGTGTGTTGTGGGGGCTGTTGTAGCAGTGGAGAGATGTCTGCAGGTTTCGCATCTGTTGTTCTGGCAGGAGCTGGTGCATTTCTGAGTTGGTGCATCCTGGGCTGTGTGCAGCTTGCCTCTGAGGATGAGCTTGGAGAGGTTAGGGGGGTAGGGGTGGGGGGGGTAAGAAGGGGGGAGGATTGTTTGAAGGCCAGAGGAGGGGATTCAGGAAAGATTTATTTCAGGATGGGGCCCCCATTGGGTAGGTAGTTGTTTGATGCTACTCCGTGTGGGTTCCAGTGTGGGGTGATAGGTGACAACTAGGGGTATGCAATCGGAAAAGGTTTTATTTCTGTGTTGAAGCAGGGTTCTCTCAGGGTATTTGAGTGGCCCATTCCATGGTGTGATCTACTTCTCTGGTGGCGTGCCCTTGTTTGGTGAAGACAGTTTTACATGTGTTAAGGTGTATATCCCAGACTTTCTCCTCGAAGCATATTCTGTGGTATGGTCTCTGAGTGGCTGGCTGTAGATCACAGATTTCTCGGTGTGCTTGGGGTGGTTACTGAATCTATCCAGGTAGATGTGGTGATCTGTGGGTTTCTTTTATACAGTTGTTTGTAGGGCTCCATTGTGGAGCTGATTGTGGTGGAAATCTATGAGAGCATTTAAGCCGTCCATCCAGAAGATAAAAATATCATCCACGTATCTCAGGTAGATCATTGGTTTTATGGTGCATTTGTCCAGAGATTCTTCTTCAAGGTGGCCTATGAAGAGGTTGGCATATTGGGGAGCCATCTTAGTACCCATGGCTGTTCCCAGGGTTTGGACAAAGTGTTTGTTCTTGAATGTAAAATTGTTATGGGTGAGGATGAAATGGGTGAGTTTGGTGATGTGTTTGGGGTGGATATCTGAAGATTGTCCATTGTCTTGTAAATATTTGAAGCTGGCAGCTATGCCGTCATTGTGAGGGATGTCGGTGTATAGGGAGGTGACATTCATGGTGGTGTGGCTGGTGTTCTGAGGGAGGTTGTTAATGTTGAGGAGTTTGTGGAGGAAGTCAGTTGTGTACTGGGGAAACTGACCCTTTGTGTGGTGCGTGGTTTGAGGATGATTTCTATGAGTCCTGATATTCCTTCAGTAAGAGTGTCATGGCTGATATGATGGGTCAGCCTGGGTTCCCTTGTTTGTGTATCTTGGGAAGCATGTAGAAAGTCCCTGGGGTGGGTTCGTGGGGAATGAGTTTGTAGAGTTTCTCTTCCAGTTGTTTGGGGAAGGATTTGATGATATCTCTAAGTTCCTGGTAAATTGTGGTGTGGGGGGGTCTTATTTGAGTTCTTTATGTAGGTGGAGTTGGCAAGTTGTCAGCTGGTCTCATTAACCTACTCATCATGGTGGAGAACTACAATTACAGTTCAGCCGTACCCTGGATGTTGTTAGAACCATTTCAAAATTCACATCCTTAACTCTAGGGATAGAGTTAAGCACAGCCACTTCACCCGTCACATCAAACACTAGCTGGCTTCATGTCGTTTTCCTCACCATTAAAGGCAATTTACCAGGGGATGGCCATTGTCAACACCAAGGGACCAAAACAGAACCATGTCACAAGTGACTCTAGACATTGAATATTGCAGGAGCTTGAGCTGGTGTAAATTGTCAGAGCTGCAGTGGTGCAAGGCCTGCAGTCTCTGCAGTGACTGAAATGGCAGCTGTGTCCAGAGAACAAAGGGCCTTTGATTATCATTGCTTTCAAAGCCTTAAAAGTAAGTTTGATTAGCAAAGTCAATAAATAGATGTCAATACAATGCATTATAAAGGCACATTGTTATTTTCAAAGTAAATGCCCTTCCTCGAGGCAAGCAGTGATTGTTGGTGCTGGAAAGCACAGAAAAGGAAAGGGTGTGTTATTTGGGAGACACTGGCGATTCAGAACAGATCTTATCTTGATGTAGACAAAACAGTTTATCTGTCACCAAGGTTATTTCATAGCACACAACTGCTGTTTGAAGTAGAGAAAATCTACCCATTTGGGCATCAGGCTGTTGAAATGTTCATATTTTCATTATTTCCAGAATATATAAGGAGTTTCAATGAAAACGAAACAAGACTGCGCCCCGAAAAAAGCCCAGTTCCAGCAAGGGCTTACTTCTGAGATGAGTGTTCATGGCTAAAATACACTAACACGCCCTTTCCAGGTGTGTGTGTGTGTGTGTATGTGTGTAATATATATATATAAATTCAGTGGAGTTTTGAGGGGCAAGTTGCTTTTTAACAAGGTTATGGTGTGTTGCAGCACAACATTTGCAATATTATTACTGATACTTCAGAAACACCCAAAGTGTGTTAGGCACTGCTGCCATAGTGCAAAAGATAGTCCCTGCCCAATAGTTATTATTTAATCACAAAAAAGGGCTAGTTTATTACTTATCTTAATTCTTCACCTTTTTTGTCACAATTCACTCAAACCCCCAAAGTGATTCAGCATCTCAGTCGGTTTCTGTGAGTGAACATGGAAGATATACTTTTAAAATACACAGTGAAGACTCCTCCAGTGCCCGGCCTCTCTGTAAAAGAAATAAACCTGTCAAATAAATTTACTTATCAGGTATTTGTTTAACCCCATGACACCAGGAGAGTTGATTTCCTGGTACTAACCTTAAAATGTAGACTCTTAGAGTTACTAACCATAGCAGACAGAGTCCGCAAATCCTAACCCCAGTGCTACAGGTTTAATGATGTATCCCCGGTAACTTCAAGGCAACAGCTACAGATTCCAGGTATTCATTTTAACAGTGCATTTTACACATATCTCTGTGGGCTGGCATGATATACAAGACCTGTGAAAGTAAAAGTTGACAATAATGCTATTGTAAACAGGTCCACATTAGCTCTTCACTGTACATTTTAGGTTTCAGAGTAGCAGCCGTGTTAGTCTGTAGTCACAAAAAGAACAGGAGGACTTGTGGCACCTTAGAGACTAACCAATTTATTTGAGCATAAGCTTTCGTGAGCTACAGCATCCGATGAAGTGAGCTGCAGCTCATGAAAGCTTATGCTCAAATAAGTTGGTTAGTCGGCTAAATGCGTCCGATGAAGTGAGCTGAAGCTTATGCCCAAATAAATTTGCTAGTCTCTAAGGTGCCACAAGTCCTCCTGTTCTTTGTGCGAATACAATTTAGACTGTTTTCTGAAGTCAGAAGCGGGAACTGGGGATGGGCTTAGGGTTTTCTGGATACCGTGAAGTTAAAAAAAGAACGTTCACATGTGGCTCCTCGGGATGGGAGCGTTAGGAACACATACAATGGATAAAGTGTCTTATTTACCATGCCATCAGTTTTGCAACATTGTTGACTGATCAAATACAAATACCTAAATCAAAAATCCATGTAATTAAAATCAGATTTATTTACAAACTAGGGATAGGCATTAAATGACTTAGACTATGATTATGTAGTATCAATGTGGAAACCTCGTGAATAGTGCACCTTAATCCATTAAAGGAGGAAGGTAGTTCCTTATTTATTAAATATCCTAATTTCTTTTAAAGATATCTCATAGCTTGATTAGTAATAATACAGTAATATCGTCTACCATAGCCTTCATCCAAACATGCTTTATAAATAGGCTGGGAAGGATTAAATTTTTACTGGTAAATGCTAATAAACATCTATTTCACCGCACATACAACATACAAACCAATGAAAAAACATTTCAGCCAATAATGATCAAAATTTAGAGCTGGGCAAAAAGAAGAATAATGCTGCTTATCAGAGCTTGAAGGAAGGACATTTATTTTGTATCTTTTGACATGCAATGTTGACAGTTTGTGTTTTAATGGTTATAAAGCTTCAACTTTTTAAATCTCAACAGCTTCTGTCATTAAATAATTATTGTCTGACCTTCTTGATAATTTCTCACAATTATGAAAATGTGTATCAATAAAAATTGAAAAAATGCTCACAAATAAACAGCAATATACTCTTTCAAAATGATGAAAACAGAAACTTGAATTCTGCCAAGCCTATTTATATTTATATTCATAAAGTATAGATCTGCTAATCTCCTTTCATGCAAATTTTGTGCAGAATGAGAAAATAAACATTTAAAAAACCCCACAAGGCTTTGCAAATCCAATCTACCAGCCTTTTCAGGGGAGAGGTTTGCTGATGAATGGAAGAGGCGGGGGTGTGGTCATCTTATAGTGCATGTGTCCTTAGCTCCAAAGGGAAATCTATGGATTTTGAGTATTTGAATATGAGGCCACAAATCCACATGCTGCCAGTGGCCTCCTTGCCCCCGCAGGGCAGCTCACCATTAGGACCCTGCCTTGCCATTGTCCTCCTCTGGCTGCATCTCACTATAGAAATGCACCATTTCCGGCCTGTACTGGGGAATGAACTGGTGCAAACTGCACTGGTTCAGTGCTTATTTCTGTTCTGCATGAGGAGCTGTGAATGTGCCAGGCAGGGCAGGAGTTACACCCTCTGCGGACAGAGGTAGAGGGTCACTGGACACCCTGCTGCACTGGCTCTGAGCCTGGAGCCCTGCTATGATGAAGGGAGGCTAGGGATTGCAGAGGTATGGGCCTTAATTTCATTCTTTTAATTCATCTTTTCAGTAATTCTTTTAATTGTAAAGGTGTGTTTTCAGGTTTTTAGTTTGGTTTGCAGCTGAACCAATTGCCCTTCCATAGAATCATAGAATATCAAGGTTGGAAGGGGCCTCCGGAGATCATCTAGTCCAACCCCCTGCTCAAAGCAGGACCAATCCCCAATTTTTGCCCCAGATCCCTAAATGGCCCCCTCAAGGGTTTAGCAGGCCAATGCTCAAACCACTGAGCTATCCCTCCTCCCCTCTGGTGATTCCTTCTAAGCTCCAAAGAGGGGAGTGAGCCAGGCCCATGTTTGGAGGGAGTCCCGCCTTCCAGAACTCTCCCCGTTTCTTCCAGCCCACATGTAATGCAGGGGGGACTTGGGATGACAAATGGGTGGTAACACACCTGGGGAGTTACGCGGACCTACCTGGGCTAATAGGAAGGATCGGAGGGGAGGGGGAAGGAAGGAAGCTTTTAATTTAGCTGCAAAACAAACAACAGCAAACCAAACACAATGATAAGAATTACTGATTAAAAGAGCAAAAAGAATGAAACCAGGCCCCTTCCCTCCTTGACCCCCACTACCCAAAAGAGTAGTGCTCCTCATCATATATCCCAGACCTGCAGTGGCTCACAGGCCAGACAAGTGGTTCTTCACCAGAGTATCTGTGCTAAAAGTGTGAGGTAGACGGGTGTAGCCTCTGTCTGTCACAGCACATGCGTGGCTTCTGGTACAGGACAGAACCATTCAAAGGATCCATTGGAAAAAACCACGAATGTGAACAAGTGCAAATAAGGACTACTGAACCAGACACTATGCACATGCTCAAGGGAGCTTTGCCAAGCATTATGGGATAGATGCAACAATTCACAGGCCTACAGTGATGGCAGGGAGAGCTGTGGGTGGCCATGCTGCATTGTGTTTACCTGAAACAGGATGGCTAGTGTGGATACACTACACTGACAGACTTGCACCAGTTTAATCAGACTGTCATGCTATTATGCTGGTGCAATTCTTTAGCAGATACACCTTGTGTGACAACTGGTGGCTATTGCTAGTGGTTTGTTTAATCAGGCTTTTACAGAGTATTCTAGGAGGTTCCTCTTTCTGGCCTATATTAAGGAACACACAACAGTTTAAGAGTGGAGGTTAGAGGACACAAGAAGTTGTGAAAGAATAGCAAGCTGGAGCCATCAAGTAAGTAAGACGATTTGGCAACATTTCAGAAAATGGGGTGGTCTAGTAAGGGAGTACAGGAAATTGTCTGAGCTAGATTAAACATTTTCTAAAACCTTCTGGGTGCTTGAGATTTGACTTGAAAGTTGGCAAAGTTAAATACAACAAAAGTTAACACATTCCCCTCAATTAATTTTGTTATAGAACTCTTATAAAGGCAAGTCTATTTTTCATTATTTTGAATGTATCCTTTAATATGAATATATGCACAGTAAAATCCAGGGCTATTTCACTTATTGGCTGCAGGCCACAAAAGCTTTTGTACACATTTCAAAATATCTAACTTTTAGGCATAAAAGTGAATTTGTTTCTAATAGAGCTTTGTTTTACAAGAATCTCGGTGTGTCTGTGGCTCACTGCTGTATTACTCCTGCACAAAATCCATGTGGTCTGGAACCACACCACTGGGTTCCATATTCCTAGTGCTGGTTCCAAGCCCAGACAACGTTGGAAAAAATGGACATAAAACTTCAGTGGTTTCACCTGCTTCATCTGCTTTGGCAGTTTCATCTGCTACTCACAACAGCACTAAGCTCCAAGATTCATCTATTCTGTGATATGTAAAAGAGTTGGACTATATGATGGTGATGCGGGAGGAGGGAAAATGCCTGCTATAAAGAACGTCTGTCTACGTCTTCAGCAATGTCAGTATCTGAAGATGGGATTGTGGAATGTTCAATCATTAAGAGCTGTGGGAAAATGACTGAATGTTGATATATGTGGTGTGCAGGAGACATGGTGGAATTTGAATATTGAGAGCACAACTCCGACTCATAGTGGTCAGAACTTTTGATTGCTGCTTGCCTGTGATACAGCTGATGGACACATTGCAGTTGCTCTGGTTTTGTCCCTGAGGGCGCAACCTGCACAACTGGCTTGTCAGGCTTATTCTCCACGCATAATAGCTGCCATTTTCAGGTTGAAAATAGGATGTGAGGTAGTTATTAGCACATATGTGCCACATGATGCAAGGCTTGATGCTGAAAAAGATACTTTTTGTGCCATGTTAGGTGGCGTAACTAGGACGTCTTCCCAACTTCATATTGTCATTTAAGCCTTAAGAAGATGTGAATGCAAGAACTGGCCATAACAGAACTAGATATGAACTGGTCCTGGGATCATAGAAGAGAGCACGGGGCACAGGTCCCTTGCAGGGTTAAACCAGTGTAAATGGTGGATTGTTTGTAACTTGAAGTCTTTAGATCATGATTTGAGCACTTCAGTAACTCAGCCAGAGGTTAGGGGTCTATTATAGTCGTGGGTGGGTGAGGCTGTGTGGCCTGCAATGTGCAGGAGGTCAGACTAGATGATCATGATGGTCCCTTCTGACCTAAAAGTCTGTGAGTCTGAGATCACATAGTAGTGTGCATCTACAGAATTTGCTTTCACAGATGGACTATTTTTAATGGCTGCCTGGTTCCAGCACAAGAATTGCCATAAGAATACATTCTGATATCCATTGGGTGACAAACTGCAACCTTGGCTCACATTGTAGTTTGGAAGCCCTTGATTAAAGTCATGTGGGATGTACATGTGTTTAGTAGTGCTGACCTTGCTCTGGAATCTGATCGACTCCTAATAGAAACAATGATGTTCTGTTTAATAAAGTTTCAGAGATGGGTATCAGTTGCATAGAAACACTTCAGTGTTGATATGCTTCATGATTAGATGATTGCTAATAGTTATGAAGTAGAGATTTCCAACAAATATTCTATAGCGGATGACTAGCTGTCCATGCCAGAGGAAGAGTAGACTTTATTTCAGGACTCTATCATAGAGATTGCTGGAGGACAGCTGGAACAAAGAAGACTGAAAAAGCAACGCTGGATTACGGATGAGACCATCTAGCTGCGGCAGAGGAAAAAGAAGTGTGGTGCAGAATAGATGCAGAACAAGCTCAGAGTTGAGTCAGTGAAAAAAGGAGAGAATGGGCAGTAGAAGAAAATAAATGTCTTGAATAAGCAGCCAAGAGGGCCTGTTGGAATGACTGTAATCAATGGCGAAATAGTATGATGGAAGACGTCTCTGAAAGACATAACCAGAAATGTGTATTTGAGACTCTGAAGATGCTAATTGGGCATCCATTCTCACAATTTCTGCCAGTTAAGGACAAAAACGAAGAATTCTGCCAGGCTGTTGATGCACAACTTAAGCATTGGATGAACATTTCTGTGAATTAATGAACAGATCCCCACCAAGATGTAAACTCACAAGTTAATCCAAAAATGAATCCAGTGGAAAATAGACCAGTGATATCAGAGGAAGTGATGCTTTCAGTCAAACAGTTACAAAATGATAAAGCGCCTGGTAGTGAGAAAATTTCATCAGAATTGCTAAAGAGTGGAGGTCTGAATTTAGTTCACTGGCTTCATAGAGCTGTCTTAAAAGTATGGGAAACAGGTCACGTTCCAGAAGATTGGATAAGGGACTGCATCATCCCTTTTTAAAAAAATGGAGAGTGATCATCTTGTTCAAATTATAGAGGAACAGTACTACTGTCAGTCCCAGGGAAAGGGTTTATGCTCATACTACTGAACTGACTGAAATATTGTCTCAACCCAAAACTGAGAGACAACCAGTGTGGTTTCCACAACCAGTCCATGCTACGTACGCGCTGCAGAATGTTACTGAAAAATGACTAGAGTGACAAAGGAAGCTTTTATACACTGTGCAGCCACTTTTGGTACTGTGCATTGACCAGGACTTTGGAAACTGCTATGCCAGTCTGGTGTGCCAGAGGATTTCATGTGAGGAGTGGAGTGGAACTCGCTCACAGTACACTTTGATGGGTCAGGGTCAAGGGATGTATTACAGACAGGTTCTCAGTAGAATCATGAGTACGCCTGGGATACGTTCTTTCACTTACATTATTTCATGTTCTAATAAACTAACTGATGACAAATCTGACTGAGGCCAAAGTAGGAGGTGTGACATTTATAATTTAGAGGATCTTGAGTATGTGTATGGTATTGCCTTACTTGAAGAGGCCAACTACAGCTAATGCTGGAAGAGCTGCGAAAACTGCAGAATCTATGGGACTTAAGATCAATGATGATCAAACCAAAGCTATGCATGCCCCTGACAAAATGGAAATGAATGACCTGCCTACACTGCATGTAGCTGGCAATGACACTGAGTGGATGAATAGTTTTATTTATCTGGGTAGCCGGCTGACAGCAGGAGGTTCTATATCTGAAGAAGTCACACATCAGATTGGTCTTGCGTCAATAATATTTCAGACTCTTCAAAGGCCTCTGGGTGGCGGGATGTCTATGTGACAACTAAGATATGAGTGTGCATAAGATATGAGAGTTCAGTGCAGTAGTGATGACAACTCTGTTATATGGAGCAGAGCAGAAACATGGCCATTAAAAACAGCTGAGGAGAGTAAACTAAACAATGTTCACTGTCAACAGTTATGGTGTATTCTCACCATCTGTTGGTTTGATTTTGTCACAAATGAGAAGATATTTAGATGATCCTGAACAAGATGACTGCCGTGGTGGGGTCATGCCCCCTATGCAGAAGGGGTCCAAGGAAGTAGAGCACAAGACCAAGCATGACTGAGGCTGGAAGATGCAATTTTGACAGATTTATGAAACCTAAATCCTCCCATACTGACCCTTGCCAAAGGAAGAAGATTTGCAAGGGATTGTTCAAGATAAAAGTCCGTTCTGTGCACCACCATAACTACATCACAGCCATGTGAATCTGCTGCTGCTGTACTCTGTTTTGGAGCAAAAAGTGCTACCTCTGTTCAGACTGGGGAAGTGAGGCATTACAAACCTGATGGTCCATCGTTTCTCCCTCAACTCTGAAACAGAACCAAACACAGTACAACCACAGGGCTCAAGGGTCAGCTAGAACACATTTAGTATAACAAACTCCATTCTAGGATTTACCTGTCAATGTAACACGTGAAAAGTGCTTGCTAATGGAATCAGAATTAGTGTCAGACAAGGCATGCAGTTCTTTAGTTTGACAATTCCCTGGAAATAATGAATTAAGGAAGCCACTTAAACAAATAAAGTCACAAGTAAATCTTAGGCTAGCATTTTTTTGCCTATGCTAAATACCAGTTAGTTCCTGTACTGTAAGGGGTAGACTGAGCACCGCTTCATTTAGCCAGCAGAATATTATTAGTTGTAACTGTATTACAGCAGAGCTCTTTTGGCCTGCTTTGGGTGAAGAAAGAAAGGCAGTGTGAGCTTAAGAGAAATAAAATAAATGCAGATATAAATCAGAAAAATGCAGAGAGCAGTAACAGCCTCTTAGAGGGTATATTAGAAAGAAAAACCAAAATCTCTTATCACAGTTAGAGCAAAGGAGGCCATCCCACTGAAGAGAGGAGACAAGGAGGACAGCTGACATCCTGCAGAGAGAGAATCTAAGGCCTCGAGGAGGGAGAGTATAGCCTCAAAGAGGAGGCAGCCGTAAGAGGCTGCAGCTCTTAAAGGAGTAGCTGCACCAGAAGCAGGGGTGCTGACAGGCAGTCTGAGCAAAACAAGCAAAAGAGCAGTTATGGGACAGTTACCAAGGCTGATGGCAGGTGTGAGCATGTATGTTTTAAAATAATGTGTTTTATAGATTCTTTGCTGTCCACAAAGTCCCAGGGGAAACTGAGAGTCTAAAGAGCCAACTGGAATCTGTTCAGATAACGGTGAATTATTAAATGAACAGATTTGTTGCTCTTTTATTAGCACAATGGGGAAAGCAATTGTGAATTCTCTATATCTACAATGGTAAAAGGAACATGGAGAAGAATAAAGTTCCACCTTAGAACCAGGGAGAAGCCATTGACCTGCCTTTGGACAAGTAGCAATCAATAACGTGTCAGTTCGAGCTTGGTGCCCAGTCCATTTTGGTAGACTGCTAGCTTCAGAGGGACAGTGCAGTTGGAGCAAGAAAAAAAGCTAAGGACACATCTCCTACCAAACATGGAAGCTGTAAGGCAGTCGCAAATTATGAGACGTTCGGGTAAGTACTTCCCATACTAAGGGCTGCACAGATCAGCATTTGGAGGATGACACCCTCAAATCCACTGTCAGCCATTCACTCTCCAAAATATTCACTACCTGCTTATAGAAGCTGATCACACTCTGACCTCCATCACAAGAGGCCCAGGGTGCTTGTGGGACTCTGGAGGCAACACTGGTTTGGAGAAGGAGAAACTTCCTCACAGGGGAAAGCGCAAAACAGAGAAAACACCAAAGGTAAAAATATTTAGGGGAGAAGGGACAAATGAGAAAAGAAAAGAGTCTTTGAACAAAGACAAACATTTTAAAGAGGATGAAAAATTCTTGAAGAATTTGTAGGAGAGACACTGAAAACACTGAAGATATCACGATGGAGATAAAAGTGAAGAATAGGAAGAGAAAGGGAAAAGGAAATGTATGGAGGAGAGACATTCTTCTACTTCATTTTATAGAGGGTACTTCATTTTATAGAGGGTTTGTTTTGATGCTATGATTTAATGGGGGCTTGGCTGTTTTTAGGATTTAAAAATAAATCTGTAAATGTTGCAGCATTGGCAGGTGAGGGGCCATGACACACACCCTCCAGCTTTGAACAGACCAGGGATGCTAGAGAGGAACATAATTTTCTTTTGGAAAAGTTGACACATATGTATTGCACATACGCAGAAGAGGCTTGGGTGAAGGAGGGGAAATGAAGCACACTATACACAATGCTCTTACACCATGTCTTTGGTTGAATATAAGTCAAAATTATTAGTGAAAGGTTTAAAAAGGCTGATTCTAAGGACGCTCACCCATTAATACTGCTAGCCAGACTGTGATTGCTTTGCTTTATCTGTCCACAACTTGATGACTATTTAAGTAGAACTTTAAGTACATTGGCCATTTTGGTTTATCTACTGCCTGGAAAACAGGACTTAATACAAAAGGTGTTAGATGAAGACAATTTTAACATTCCATGATGTCTGTTTAATTTCAGGAATTCACCTTCTGGTATTCAGATGACACTGTATGGGATTCACTAAGACAATGAGTGTCCAGTGCTTGCTGAAGTGTAGAATTGTAATCTTGCATCATATTACCTGCCAGAAGTATAGAGCCACAGCCATCCTGTTACTTAGAAGTATTCGTTATACTTCTTTCAGTGTAAGACTGCCAACCTGTCTGTAGCACCATATAAGAGAGAAATATTTTTTAAAACACTTTTATATTATTCACTTCCCAGAATATACGATGTCACTGACACTCCAGTAAATATTTTCTGGTAGGCAGTAGAGATGGTAGGAAGTCAAAATTAATACTTGCAGTGTATACCTCTGAAATACTGAAATACCAAGAGATAGCCATTACCCCCAAATTTGGAGTCCACTGTTCAGTGCCTAAACCTACTGAAGTGAGTGAAATGGTTTGTCTGGAAGGGAGCTCTCACATTTCTTCCTTCTTTTTGAAAAGGGTGCTAAACACTTTCTCTGACGGCAAGTGTCTCTTGTCCATTGATAATGTTCCCTTGGGTGAAATCCTGGCCCCACTAAACTCAATGGGAATGTTGCCATTGACTTTAATGGGGCTAGGATTTCACCCGGTGTTTATTATCTTATGTTCACCTGCTTTAACAGTCTTTAAAAGGCAAAGCCCCTCTTAACGTGCACAAATCCCAGTTAGAATGAATGAATAATAAAGCTGCACCATCATCACGCCTCTCCCAGTCACATTTTTGACTGTGTTCCCCATTGTGTATAGGGTTTGGGGCTCTGGGGTTCACCCCCATTTACATCATTGGTGTTAACAACCGAGCTGTTATTATATTATCTTAGTTTGCAAGGAGTCCTAGCCTGTTATTGTTATTCTTAATAAAAATACCACCTGACTGTTTGCAACCTCAGTCTGCCTTTGTCTTAACTACACAATTATTGATGATAGATGCGGAGGGGGTAGAACACTGCAGATGGTCCATCTTCTGTAAAGGAAAACCTAGTTCCAGCTGTCTAGGGCTAACACCTTCTGGCCTTCAAATCTATTTACTGGGGTTTTCTCATGAGCTTTTATTTTTAATTCTTCCCCACAGCTTCTGGGTGCCCATATTTCATTAGTGTCTATAACAGTTACATTGCCCATAATGTGCTAAATGTAAATGAAACAATTTGCACAGGTTGATTTATTTTGAGAGTTAGCCTCTTTTCTTGATCAAAGTGTGAATTCCTCCCCTCTCTAATTTAAAAATAAAAGGTGCAAAACAAAATTACTGCCGTCTTGTGTTGTAGCAAAGTCAATCTGGAACCAAGGCAAAAGCAGCAAGGGAAGTTTCTCTCTGATCCCAGCAGTTATGGTTTCCAAACCGGATGGCAATATTTGTGGCATTGTGCATGTGTATGGATGGCCTTCAGACGCATTAAGGTACATTTCTGCAGCAGGCCTACCATGTTGATATTTACAGTGTGTTCAGAAACAAAAAATACTTTAAAAAAAGAATTACACTGAAAGTGTGTTGTGATGGAATTCGGGTAGCAACTACAACCACAATCAGCATGCTCCATTTTTTAAACAATACTGCACCTTTAAAAAATCCTGTTGTCTGGAAATGAACAGCTAAGGGATCCAGCCTGTTTCCCACTGCCAATCTTTTATCACTCACTCTTATGTCTATGCTACGAAATTAGGTCGAATGTATAGAAGTCGATTTTTTAGAAAGCGATTTTATACAGTCAATTGTGTGTGTCCCCACTAAGTGCATTAAGTTGGCCACAGTACCGAGGCTAGTGTCGACTTCCGGAGCGTTGCACTGTGGGTAGCTATCCCACAGTTTACGCAGTCTCTGCCACTCATTGGAATTCTGGGTTGAACTCCCAATGCCTGATGGGGCAAAAATATTGTTGCGGGTGGTTTTGGGTACATGTCGTCAGTTGCCCCTCCCCCCGTGAAAGCAACGGCAGACAATCGTTTTGTGCCTTTTTTTCCATGCGGGCGCCATACTGCTTTCAGCAGATGGTGCAGTAGGGCTGCAAACCGACGTCATCGAATGACCACTTCCGCTGCCACTCTGCTCTCCTGCTCTCCTGGTGCTATGAATCCACCTCGCAGGTCCTCTATATGACTGTCATCATCCACCGCTTCTGCTGCAACTCTGCTTGGCTGCTCTTGTCTCGGCATACCACGGCAAGCGTGCAGGCTGCTCAGCTGTTGTCCTGGCAGCAGACAGTGCAGTAGGTCTGCAAAACTGGTCATCCAACCACCACTTCCCCTACAACTCTGCTTTCCTGTTCGCCTGCAGACGCCATACCATGGCAAGCATGGAGCCCGCTCAGATCACTGCGGCAGTTATGAGCATTGTAAACACCTCATGCATTATCGTGCAGTATATGCAGAACCAGAACCTGCAAAAGCAGGTGAGGAGGCAATGGCAGCGCGGTGACGAGAGCGATGAGGACATGGACACAGACTTCTCTCAAAGCACGGGCCCTGGCAATTTAGCCATCCTGGTGGCAATGGGGAAGGCTCAGGTCATGGAACACTGATTCTCAACCTGGGAAACAAGCAGTAGACTGGTGGGACCACATAGTGTTGTAGGTCTGGGATGATTCCCAGTGGCTGCAAAACTTTTGCATGCGTAAGGGCACTTTCAAGGAACTTTGTGACTTCTTTTCTCCTTCCCTGAAGTGAAAGAATACCAAGATGAGAGCAGCCCTCACAGTTCACAAGTGAGTGGCGATAGCCCTCTGGAAGCTTGCAATGCCAGACAGCTACTGGTCAGTTGGGAATTAATTTGGAATGGGCAAATCTACTCTGGGGGCTGCTGTGATCCAAGTAGCCAACTCAATCACTGAGCTGCTGCTATCAAGGGTAGTGACTCTGGGAAATGTGCAGGTTATAGTGGATAGCTTTGCTGCAATGGGATTCCCTAACTGTGGTGGGGCGATAGATGGAAAACACATCCCTATCTTGGGACCGGAGCACCAAGGCAGCCAGTACACAAACCAAAAGGGGTACTTTTCAATAGTGCTGCAAGCTCTGGTGGATCACAAGGGATGTTTCACCAACATCAACGTGGGATGGCCGGGAAAGGTACATGACGCTCGCATCTTCAGGAACTCTGGTCTGTTTCAAAAGCTGCAGGGAGGGACTTTCTTCCCAGACCAGAAAATAACCATTGGGGACATTGAAATGCCTATAGTTATCCTTGGGGACCCAGCCTACCCCTTAATGCCATGGCTTGTGAAGCCACACATAGGCACCCTGGATAGTAGTCAGGAGCTGTTCAACTACAGGCTGAGGAAGTGCAGAATGGTGGTAGAATGTGCATTTGGACGTTTAAAAGCGCGCTGGCGGAGTTTACTGACTTGTTTAGACCTCAGCGAAACCAATATTCCCATTGTTATTACTGCTTGCTGTGGGCTCCACAATATCTGTGAGAGTAAGGGGGAGACATTTATGGGAAGTTGAAGCAAATCACCTGGCTGCTGATTACGTGCAGCCAGACACCAGGGTGATTAGAAGAGAACAGCAGGGAGCACTGCGCATCAGAGAAGCTTTGAAAACCAGTTTCATGGCTGACCAGGCTATGGTGTGACAGTTTTGTTTGTTTCTCCTTGATGAAAACCCGCCCCCTTGGTTCACTCTACTTCCCGGTAAGCCAACCGCCCTCCCCTCCCCCCTTCGATCACCGGTTGCAGAGGCGATAAAGTCATTGTTGTTTCAAATTCATTGATTCTTTATTAATTTGTCACACAAATAGGGGGATAACTGCCAAGGTAGCCCAGGAGGGGTGGGGGTGGAGGGGAGGAGAGAAGGACAAGGCCACACTGCACTTCAAAACTTATCGAATGCCAGCCTTCTGTTTCTTGGGCAGCCCTCTGGGGTGGAGTGGTTGGGTGCCCGGGGCCAACCCTCCCCCCCCCCGCGTTCTTGGGCATCTGGGTGAGGAGGCTATGGAACTTGGGGAGGAGGGCTGTTAATTACACAGGGGCTGCAGTGGCGGTCTGTGCCTTTTCTGCCCCTCAACCATATGCCGGAGCATATCAGTTTGATCCTCCAGTAGCCTCAGCATTGCAACCTGCCTCCTCTCATCACGCTGCCGCCACCTCTCCTGTTCCTCCAGCTATCTATCCTCTCGCGCATTCCTCCTGTCCTTGCACTCATTTTGTGCTCTCCTGAACTCTGACATTGTCTGCCTCCACGCATTCTGCTGGGCTCTTTCAGTGCGGGAGGACTGCATGAGCTCAGAGAACATTTCATCGCGAGTGCATTTTTTTCGCCTTCTTATCTGCGCTAGCCTCTGGGATGGAGATGCTAGTGGCAGCGTTGAAACATTTGCAGCTGCAGAAGGAAAAAAAGGGAGAGTAAAATTGAAAAAGACACATTGGCCAATTAAAAGGAGGGGCTGATATTTTCGGGTTAACGTGCAGCACAATCCCAACTTAACTCCCCCCCCCCAATTCTCTGGGATGATTGCTTCACCCCTCTCCACACCATGTGGCTAACAGCAGGGATGATTTCTTTTCAGCCACAGGCAAACAGCCCAGCAGGAATGGCCACCTCTGAATGTCCCCTTAATAAAATTTCCCTATTTCAACCAGGTGGCCATGAATGATATCACTCTCCTGAGAACACAGAGAGATAAAAAACGGATGTTGCTTAAATGCCAGCAAACACCGGGACCATACGCTGCCATGCTTTGTTGTGCAATGATTCCAGACTACGTGCAACTGGCATGGCGTGGTAAAGTGTCCTACCATGGAGGACGCAATAAGGCTGCCCTCCCCAGAAATCTTTTGCAAAGGCTTTGGGAGTACCTCCAGGAGAGCTTAATTGAGACGTCTCTGGAGGATTTCCGCTCCATCCCCAGACATGTTAACAGACTTTTCTAGTAGCTGTACCGGCCACAAATGCATCCCAAGTCTTCAGGGCAAATTTGTCATTAAACACGCTGGCTTTTAAAGCATGTATTATATTTACAAAGGTATTCTCACCAGAGGTGCCTTCTCCGCCTTCAAGGTCCAGGAGCCCGGGTTGGGAGGGTATTAGCTCCAGGGTGATAAACAGTTCCTGGCTGTCAGGGAGAACGGTTTCCCAGCTTGCCTGATGTGTGCTATCTTCAACCTCCCTCCATCCTCATCATCTTCGTCATCCCCAAAATCCTCATCTCTGTTGCATAAGACTCCCTTGCAGGAGTCCACGTACAGGTGTGGGGTAGTTGTAGGGGCACCCCCTAGAATTCCATGCAGTTCATCATAGAAGCGGCATGTCTGGGGTTCTGACCATGAGTGGGTGTTTACCTCTTTGGTTTTTTGGTAGGCTTGCCTGAGCTCCTTAAGGGTAGGCTTGCCTGAGGGTCCCTGTTATAGCCTCTGTCCTTCATGCCCTTGAAGATTTTGGCAAATATTTTGGCATTTCAGCTTTTGGAACAGAGTTCTGATAGCACGGATTCGTTTCCCCATACAGTGATCAGATCCAGTACCTCCTGTTCGGTCCATGCTGGAGCTTTTTTGCGATTCTGGGACTCCATGGTTACCTCTGCTGATGAGATCTGCACGGTCACCTGTGCTGATCAGCTTGCCAAGGTGGCCAAACAGGAAATGAATTCAAAAGTTTGCAGGGCGTTTCCTGTCTACCTGGCCAGTGCATCTGAGTTGAGAGTGCTGTCCAGAACGGTCACAATGGAGCACTCTGGGATTGCTCCTGGAAGCCAATACCATCCAATTGCGTCCACACTACCCCAAATTCGACCCGGCGATGTCGATTTCAGCGCTAATCCCCTTGTCGGGGAGGAGTACAGAAATCGATTTTAAGAGCCCATTAAGTCAACAAAAATGGCTTCATTGTGTGGATGGGTGCAGGGTTAAATCGATCTAACGCTGCTAAATTTGACCTAAACTCGTAGTGTAGACCAGTATACCTTGTAGCGCCACTCAAATATAATTTGGAGTATGTCTACTTTTGAGCTGGGAGGTGTGTTTCCCAGCTCTCATAGGTGTACCCAGGCCAGCTCTGCTCGAGCTAGTGTGCTAAAAATAGCAGTGTAGCCAGAGCAGCATGGGCAGCGGCTCGGGCTAGTTGTCCAAGTACCTACCTGCTGCCCATGCTATGCCAGCTACACTGCTATTTTCAGCACACTAGCTCCAGCAGAGCTATAGCAGGTATGTCTATGTGAACTGGGAATCACAAACCTCCATTAGCATTTGCTCTCCTTCTGCCCCCGCACATCTAGGCCAAGCTGTTCTAGAGTTAATATCAGCCAAAAAAAAGTTGGTGAGGTAATTTTTTAAAACACTGTAACTTTAAAACTCCTTTATTTGGCTTTTACCAAACTTCGCAGTAAAATTCTACTCTGGAATGAAATATGGCAAGTGAAATTTCAAGGAGAACCATTTCTTTCTGAGGTGGGGGAGGACTGAAAATTCAGACTTATGATGGGAGCTAGCGTCAGCCTCAACTACAGAATGGCTACCACATTCCATAAGTAAGACTAGACACACACCAGGCTCAGTGTCTAAAGTTTTGAAATAATCATGGGTGTTCTAGAAATACCTGACTCGCTCAGGGAAGCTCAGTTACTGCTAAGCTCCTTCTTTCCACCCCAGCACCAACACACACATACACACAAACACACAAAACACACACAGCTTTTTTTTTTTTTAAAATGATGCTAATTAGCAGCAGGCAGTGAATATGAAAAGTGTTTATCTTTCCACCCTCAGTTCGCTATCCTGCTGTGTTATGACAGATGGAATGTTAATGAACATGACCTGGCAGGTAATATTTAATACAACACAGAGTATCACAGAACTATCTGACTTACTCAAGGAAGATCACCTACTAATCATCTGCCTAAAACCCACTTTTGTGCATTTCCATACCTACCAGTGTCTGCATCTCTCTTATAATAGAGATAATCCAGAAATGGACTTTATGGCTTTGTCTATGCTACCATTTTTCTAAAAATGTCCCTCTAATTACAGTGTCACAAAAGCACAAGATCAAATCCGCACAGACACACCCCTGGAACTCCGACCTGGGATATTCTATCTACTACCCAAGATCCATAAACCTGGAAATCCTGGGTGCCCCATCATCTCAGGCATTGGCACCCTGACAGCAGGATTGTCTGGCTATGTAGACTCCCTCCTCAGGCCCCAGCACTTCCAGCTACCTTCGAGACACCACTGACTTCCTGAGGAAACTACAATCCATCGGTGATCTTCCTGATAACACCATCCTGGCCACTATGGACGTAGAAGCCCTCTACACCAACATTCCACACAAAGATGGACTACAAGCCGTCAAGAACACTATCCCCGATAATGTCACGGCTAACCTGGTGGCTGAACTTTGTGACTTTGTCCTTACCCATAACTATTTTACATTTGGGGACAATGTATACCTTCAGATCAGCTATGGGTACCCACATGGCCCCACAGTACGCCAACATTTTTATGGCTGATTTAGAACAACGCTTCCTCAGCTCTCGTCCCCTAAAGCCCCTACTCTACTTGCGCTATATTGATGACATCTTCATCATCTGGACCCATGGAAAAGAAGCCCTTGAGGAATTCCACCATGATTTCAACAATTTCCATCCCACCATCAACCTCAGCCTGGTCCAGTCCACACAAGAGATCCATTTCCTGGACACTACAGCGCTAATAAACAATGGTCACATAAACACCACCCTATACCGGAAACCTACTGACTGCTATGCCTACCTACATGCCTCCAGCTTTCACCCTGACCACACCACACGATCCATCATCTACAGCCAAGCTCTGCGATACAACCACATTTGCTCCAACCCCTCAGACAGAGACAAACACCTACAAGATCTCTATCAAGCATTCTTACAACTACAATACCCACCTGCGGAAGTGAAGAAACAGATTGATAGAGCCAAAAGACTTCCCAGAAGTTACCTACTATAGGACAGGCCTAACAAAGAAAATAACAGAACGCCACTAGCCGTCACCTTCAGCCCCCAACTAAAACCCCTCCAACGCATTATTAAGGATCTACAACCTATCCTGAAGGATGACCCAACACTCTCACAAATCTTGGGAGACAGGCCAGTCCTTGCCTACAGACAGCCCCCCAACCTGAAGCAAATACTCACCAGCAACCACATACCACACAACAGAACCACTAACCCAGGAACCTATCCTTGAAACAAAGCCCGTTGCCAACTGTGCCCACATATCTATTCAGGGGACACCATCACAGTGCCTAATAACATCAGCCACACTATCAGAGGCTCGTTCACCTGCACATCCACCAATGTGATATATGCCATCATGTGCCAGCAATGCCCCTCTGCCATGTACATTGGTCAAACTGGACAGTCTCTATGTAAAAGAATAAATGGACACAAATCAGATGTCAAGAATTATAACATTCATAAACCAGTCGGAGAACACTTCAATCTCTCTGGTCATGCAATTACAGACATGAAGGTCGCTATCTTACAACAAAAAAATTTCAAATCCAGACTCCAGCGAGAAACTGCTGAATTGGAATTCATTTGCAAATTGGATACTATTAATTTAGGCTTAAATAGAGACTGGGAGTGGCTAAGTCATTATGCAAGGTAGCCTATTTCCCCTTGTTTTTTCCTACCCTCCCCCCCCCAGACGTTCTGGTTAAACTTGGATTTATGCTGGAAATGGCCCACCTTGATTTTCATACACATTGTAAGGAGAGTGGTCAATTTGGATAAGCTATTACCAGCAGGAGAGTGAGTTTGTGTGTGTGGTTTTTGGAAAAAAGGGGGGGGTTGAGAAAACCTGGATTTGTGTTGGAAATGGCCCATCTTGATTATCATACACATTGTAAAGAGAGTGGTCACTTTGGATGGGCTATTACCAGCAGGAGAGTGAGTTTGTGTGTGGGGGGGCGGAGGGTGAGAAAACCTGGATTTGTGCTGGAAATGGCCCAACTTGATTATCATATACACTGTAAGGAGAGTGATCACTTTAGATAAGCTATTACCAGCAGGAGAGTGGGGTGGGAGAAGGTATTGTTTCATGGTCTCTGTGTATATAATGTCTTCTGCAGTTTCCACAGTATGCATCCGATGAAGTGAGCTGTAGCTACGAAAGCTTATGCTCAAATAAATTGGTTAGTCTCTAAGGTGCCACAAGTACTCCTTTTCTTTTTGCGAATACACACTAACACGGCTGTTACTCTGAAAAGTGTCACTGGTGGTAGCACTAGTGTAGACAGGCCACCAATGTTTAACCACTATACATGATCTGAGCAGTTAGATGACACAGTGGTTAGACTGATGATGGTCTATCTATACTATCTATCTATTTTGGGGGTTTATATTGCACTTGTCACCATTTTATTTGAGCTCTTTACATATAAAATGGATAGCAATAGTGAAGTCCTTAGTGGACGTCATGGAGTCTTTGGAACGTCTCTCTTTTTGGGGTAAAAAACCAAACTCTGCCCGGTTTCAATTTATGCATTTATTTGTGGGTTGGTTAATGTATTTGTTTCAAGGGTAATTTTTTTTTTTCGGTGGGACAGTGTCTGGGTAAAAGGGCCTGTCAGTGTTGCGAGTGTCATACTTGCAATGGTGAAAAGGCTTTTTCAGAGGAAGGTTTGGCAGCATTTTCTAAAGATGGTCAGACTCTGGATTTGCCTAATCTCTTGTGGAAGTTTGTTTAATAGCTAGATCCCCTCAACAGAGAATGCTTTGTCCCCAGCTCTCACGTGCTGTGTCCTGGGCTTTGTGATCTTGTCCTAGAGGAACACAACTGTCTCAGTGGTCTGTTGCTTGAAATGCCATTTTTAATGTAGCTGGGGTTTGAGCCATTAATACCTTTTGAAGATTGGGACCAAGGCCTTAAACTGGCATCAGAAAGCTGACAGGGAGCCAGTGGAGGGATTTGAGCACAGGCCTGACCTGCTCACAATGGTCCTAGGCCAGGGAGGAGGTGGGCAGCTGCATTCGGTATCAGCTGGAGCCAGTGCATTGTCTTCACATTCAGCTTCAGATGCAGCAAATTTACAGTAATCCAGCCACTGATGGTTCCAATTTTGCTACCACCAGTGGAACAGAAGGAATGGTAAGACAATGTGGGGAAATGTGAGGAAAGGAGATTTAAGAAAAATACCAGACACAGTATACGGCATCTAACCAACCAATCAAAGATACTTGCATTCTGCTACACGTAAACCAGATGCCATGGTTCTTCAAATTACCAGGATAATGCATTGTTTTAAGCGTCTAAGTGAAAGTACGGTGTTTTGCCCTTAGTGGGCTTCATTAACTTCTCTCAGAGCTTCTGAAAAAATGTGCACCATGTTTACTTTCTACTTACCAGATCACCTCTCTAGGGTACAGCCAACATACAATGGATATCTTCTCCAAGGAACCCTGCAAAGCATGTTGAAAGGGGGACATTGTCCAAGTATAATTTAGACCAAAATTTAAGTTTTTTTAAACTAACCTTTTGTAAAAGCTAAGATCAATACAAACATTTACGCAATTGAAAAACAAAAATATCCAGTGGAAGCTTTTTACAAATAAACACCCTTTTTTTTGGTAACATTACAGCACCGTTACTGCGTAAGAACTTCCACGTGAAACTCACTAAAAATTAACTGTGAGCAAAAGTAAAGCTGACTCGTCTAGTTTAATTGCTCTAGCCAAGAGAAATGCAGAAACGAGACAAACAGTGTGAGTGGTAATTGTAAGCTCTGAAATTATTTCAGTCTTCACAGGTAGACAGTTCTGAACACAAGTCAAGAAAAGCTTCTTTTTTTTAAAAAAAAAAAATCTTGTTCAAAATTTTCAAACTTGGTTCCATAAAGTTAGGTGCCTCAAGCCATATTTAGGCACCTCTGATTTTCAGAGATATTGAGCACCCGCGAGCTCCCATTGACTGCTGGGGAAAGGCATGGACTTCTAGGGGCCCTGCAGATAAGCAGCACCTCTGAAAATCAGGCCACTTTTATTTTGGTGCCTACATTTAAGCACCTAATTTTAGGTGCCCACTTTGAAAATTTGGGCCATGATTTTTAAATGGAGTGTCCCTTTAAAGAAAGCTTTTCATTTATAAAGAGACATATTGAGATGATAAAGAAGCCTTACAAAGCTTCCCCCTCCCATAACTGAACTATCAGAATGTGTGCAAGCTTTGAGATACTACCTAATTTAGCAGAGTAGTAACTAGATACTGTCTCTAAAGAGATCTGGGCCAGTGATTTCTAATAATTTTAATAAACATGAGTACTATGACACACACAAACCTTCTTGAACTGTAGGAATAAAAAAAAGCTACTTTATCTGTAAAATCCTATATACTTTTACTGGCATCAGCAGGCTTTCTGACCACAGCTATCTAAAAGACAGAGTGGTCTTTGGGTACTATTTAGTTCCAAAGGGGCTATAAAAGGCAGATGGTCTCATTAGAAACAATTTATGCATATATATTTCTAGGAGTTGAACGCTGCCAGAACAGGTTTAGCTCTTTCACCATAGAGGAGGAAAATATCACCACTTGCAAATGTTTCCAGTTTGCAAAATAATGACCTATCCAAAGTAGCTAAGCAACTAATTACTCAAATACTAGAAGGTTATATGCCAATATTATCACATTCTTGGTCTCCTGGGCAAACAACTTCACATTCTTCAAACTGCCATATACTGTCATTAGATTTTGCAGGAAAGGCCTTTCTTAATAGTGTAGCAGCAGCCCCAATGCCCCTGTGCTTATGCCATCATTTCAACTATTATTTCCAATCTCCAAGTCAAATCACTTATTAATTAGAGAGGCAACTCTAGCAAACTCAATTACCCGCAGGCAGTTTCTTCCCAGATGTGAAGCCCCTCTTGGAAGCAGGCCATGGTGTTCCCAGCTGCAGGGAAGTGTTTTGAACTTTTGTCTCTCTCGCTTCCCAGCTGACATCAATGGCCCCCAGAATCCACATGCCCAACCCCAGAAATATTTTTCCTAGCCCTGCCTCCCACGTCTCTTCACTGCATTCCTTTTCCTGTCTCCAAACCTTAGCGAACAGGATATATTGTCTTCTTGATTTTAAAATAAAATATATAAATTAGATGGGGGATTTTCTTCAAATGGCAGAGAGAGAAACTCCCTATCTACTAGAGAGGGAGTGTACAGTATGCATGTACCTATATAAGGTATAGGGTATGGATGTGCTGGGATTTATAGGGAACACATATATAATGTGAACTTTCAACACCAAAGCACAGACCTCTACTAGTTGAGTTGAAGAAGTAATGCCATTCACCGAGAACAGTACGGGGCTGTTCTCTGTGGGTTAGCAGCTTGAGGGGATGTAATGCATGTGCATGTATGAAACAAGCATATTTTCTTTGTATGGGGTGCACATGTATTGGACGTAAAAGGAGCACGTGGAAAGGTGTGTATGGAGATTGTATGGGATGCATATAGGGTGCCTGTGTTGTGTGGGGAAGGATTTGGGTTACATACACAATAGTGCTTTCTGATAAATATTGGGTGTGTGCGTGTGGTGCATATAGGATGTACTGGCATACATGTGGGTGCGCATGGAATATGGGGGGGTATGAAGAGTGATATGAGGTTTGTGGGAGGGGGTGGCTGCCTGTTTCAGTCAGACAACTTGATCATGCTATCATGTTCTCGGATGGTACTCCAGTCCAGACCTTTCTCTGAGATAATGGTCGGATGGACTAAATACACAAAAGCAAAAATGTCCTCAGTCCATATAGCTATAGAAGAATCTGTGTTTGCATTAACACCTGTAAATTATTCTGGAGCATCCTTAAAATAGTTTGTCCTTTTATTAGCTAGTTATTACCGTAGGCACCCATTGCTGTAATATGTAAGCACCACAATCGAATGTATTAATCCTTACAATACCCCGGGAAAGTAGGGAAGTAATATTCATTGCTGTTTTACAGATGGGGAACTAACAGACTGACGCCAGGTCTCACACGAAGTCTGCGGCACCGCAGGGACATAAACTCAGGTTTCTGAAGTGTGAGGCAGACACGTTAACCACCAAACCATTTCACTAGCATGCATGCTAATAATGCACTATCTGACTAGCAACAATGTATTCCTGCTAGTCAAATTGGATTTCTCCCTGAGAAATGAACCACTGGTCACATGTTTACCTTACATTTGGTCAGGAACAAATGTAGAACAAACAAACAAAGATACTTGCCAACTTCATAGATAGACAAAGAAACAGCTTTTGATTCAGTTTGACCTTAAGTTACCACAATATGGCTTTGGTGGAAAAACATAGGATATCATTAAAATAAGCAGCTGGCTAAGAGAGATCAAAACATGGATGTAACCTCAACCATGCTCTTTCCAATATACATGCCACTGACCTATCAACCCTTTTGGAACAATTTCCACATCCAGCACTCCCACTAAACAACTCAAAGATAAAATTCTGACCGTATATCTGTGAAGTAGTTCATACTATCACCTATTCAAGATGATCTCCAAAGAATGTGTGTTTTGGGGTGGGGGTCAGGGAGATGTGTGCTTGGGAAAGGCCCCACTGATCCCAGCCCCTTGGGAGATTAGAGGAATTTAGTAAGCTGAATAGCAATTGCCCCTAGAAAGCCCTCTCCAGAAATTTCTCCGCCTCCTATTTCTATTCCTCACAGATTCATCTCTTTATCAAAGCAGCTTTGCTGGCTCAGGATGTAACTCCGAACTAGAGGCAGGAGCAGCCAAATCAGTTTCTCTAATTTATGTCAAGGGGGTTGTTGTGGGGAAAAGGGGGAGCTGTACTGGCCCCCTTGGAGCAGTCCAGAATTAGAGGGGTGAAAGGGCAGCGGGAAACCTGCCAACCCCCTGGGCGCTGCATTCTGTGCTGTACCTTCTGGAGGCACAGAACAAAATCCCAGCTCAGATCTCTAGGGTAGATGAAGCCTGAATGCTTAGTGTCTTCTCAGCCAAAGCAGTGCATGCTTACTCCACCACAAAGCACCAGATGAAACTTAAGGATGAAAATTTAAATCCAGATGAAAGCACGATCCATTCATATATCACTTCCTGGTCTCAACAACACCAACCTTCTGACCAATGCAGCAAGCAACTCCGCTCCCAACTGAAAAATGGCCAAGACACTACACATCTAAATGACCAAGAAACAAATACTAGGAAGACCAAAACAAGAAAAAACAACCTAGACTGCTGCAGATCCCACATTAGCAGACTACCCCATTGTAATGAAATGTACAAAGGTACAATAAATTCTCACCAAATACGGAACCAGTGACCATAAACTAGAGATGGAAACAATGGAAAAACAAGGATGAGTAGTGACTACAACCAACGGGACCAAGAAGAAACCCCTTCTTCTCCACTGTCCAACTTACATTATCAGGAATGACAAAAGTCTTTTAATCAAACAGTGATGAGGTAAAAATATCTAACCCTGGATGGCAATAGAAGCGATGGCATCATGCTCCCAGAGTGGAGCAACCCATCTCTAGAAAGGGAATGGACAAATGGAGACAAGGAATAAAACCCAAACAATGTGAATCCCCATCCTGTGCAGATTGTATCTACCTCTAATAGGTAGCTGACTGATCTGTCTCTTTTAGATTTTGTTCACATACCTGTACTGCCTCTGTGATCCTATCTTGGTTCTGATTCCCAGACAGAGACCTGTGAAGTCTTGACTTTCACTCACACTTTGGCAGGCCTGGAATCACTTGCCTTGGCAGGCCTGGGATGGCAGGGATACGGTGTGTCTGTGTGTACCAGGGTCAGAGGGTCTTTGTGCCAGGCAGCGGGGGATGGGATGTGCATGTGCAGAGTGCAATTTGGGGTTTCTGGGGTTATCTGTGTGTGCAGGGTATGTGTGTATGGGGAGGTATAGTGTGTCTGTGTTTCAGGGGTACAGGATGTGAGGGATGCACGGGTACAGGGTGTGCATACGGGATGTTTATGGAGGTGCATGCATGGCATATATGAGTGTATCGGGGCTACCGGGGGTTTGGGCTGGAGGTACAAGGTGTGTGTGCAAGTGGTATGGGGTCACTGTGCAGTGGGTATGAGGTATGTGTCTGTGTGTGGGAGTACAGAGTGTGTATGTGTGTGGGGATATGGGCTGTGTTTAGTGGGTACTGGATATTAGTCTGTCAGGGGTATGGGGTGTGTTCAAGGGATACTTGAGAACAAAAGAATGGCCATACTGGGTCTGACCAATGGTCTGTCTAGCCCAGGATCCTGTCTTCCAATAGTGGCCAGGGCCAGATGCTTCAGAGGGAATAAACAGAACAGGGCAATTACCTTGTGAGCCATTCTCTGTCATGCAGTCCCAGCTTCTGGCAGTCAGAGGTTTACGGACGCCAAGACCATAGGGGTTGCATCCCTGAGCATCTTGGCTATTGGCCATCGATGGACCTATCCTCCAGAAACGTATATAATTCTTTTTTAAATTCAGTTATACTTTTGGCCTTCACAACATCCCCTGGCAACAAATTCCACAGGTTGACTATGTGCTGTGTGAAGAAGGACTTCCTTATTTTAGTTTTAAACCTGCTGCCTTTTCATTTTATGGAGTGACCCCTGGTGCTTGTGTTATGTGTAGGCATAAATAACGCTTCCTTAGTCACTTTCTTCATTCCATTTGTGATTTTATAGATGTCTGTCATATTCCCCCTTAGCTGTCTCTTTTCTAAGATGAACACTCCCAGTTTTTTTAATCTCCGCTCATACAGAAGCTGTTCCAAAACCCTCATCATTTTTGTTGCCCTTCTCTGTATCTTTCCCAATTCGAAAATATCTTTTTTGAGATGGGTGACCAGAATTGCATGCAGTATTCAGGGTGGGGATTTGTACAGTGGCATTTTATATTTTCTGTTGTATTATTTATCCCTTTCCTAGTGGTTCCTAACATTGTTAGCTTTTTTGACTGCTGCTGGACATTGAGATGTTTTCAGAGAACAATCCACGATGACTCCAAGATCTTTCTTGAGCGGTAACAGCTAACTTAGAACCCATCATTTTGTATGCATAGTTGGGATTATGTTTTCCAATGTTCATTTCCTCACCCTTATCAACATTGAATTCCATCTGCCATTTTGTTCTCCAGTCACGCAGTTTAGTGAGATCCCTTTGTTACAATTCCCAGTCAACTTTGGACTTAACTTTCTTGAGTAATTTTGTATCGTCTACAAATTTTGCCACCTCACTCCTTTTCCAAGATCAGTTATGAATATATTGAACAGCACAGGTCCCAGTACAGATTCTTGTGGGACCCCACTATTTACAACTTCTCCAGTGTGAAAACTTACTATTCATTCCTACCCTTTGTTTCCTATCTTTTTACCAGTTACTGATCCATGAGAGGACTTTGCTTAAGAGTCTTTGGTGAGGGATCTTGTCAAAGGCTTTCTGAAAGTCCAAGTACACTTTATCAATTGGACCACTCTTGTCCACATGCTTGTTGACACCTTCAAATAATTCTAATAGAATGGTGAGGCATCATTTCCCTTTAAAAAGCTGTGTTGACTCTTCCCCAACATATCAAATTCATTTATGTCTGATAATTGTGTTCTTTAGTACAGTTTCAACCAATTTGCCTGGCTCTGAAGTTAGGTGTACCAGACAATAATTGCCAGAATAATTGCCAAAACCCCCAAAAGCATTACCTTAGCTATCCTCCAGTAATCTGGTACAGAGGCTGATTTAAGCAATAGGTTACATGCCATTGATTGTTTGGCAGGCTTCCTGCTTCTGAAGTCCTTTTTTTTTGTTCTGTTAGTTTTAGTGTCTTTTTCTAAATGCTTTTCAAATTCTTCTTTGCAGTGCCTAATTATACCTTTACACTTGACTTGCCAGAGTTCATGCACTTTTCTGTTTTTCTCAGTAGGATTTGACTTCCGTTTTTTAAAGGATGCCCTTTTGCCTCTAACTGCCTCTTTTACTCTGTTGTTGTTTAGTCATGGTGGCATTTTTTGGTCCTTTTACTGTTTGTTTTTTATTTGGGGTATACCTTAAGGGCTTGTCTACACTGGCAATTTACAGTGCTGCACATTTCTCGCTTAGGGGTATGAAAAAACACCCCTCTGAGCACAGCAAGTTTCAGCGCTGTAAAGTGCAGTGTAGACAGTGCACCAGTGCTAAGCCCCTCGTGGAGGTGGGTTTTTTAGAGCGCTGGGAGAGCTCTCTCCCAGTGCTCTGCCGTGAGTTGTAGCCTCTATTGTGATGCTTTTAATTAGTTTCCATGCGGCTTGCAAGCATTTCACTCTTATGACTGTTCCTTTTAATTTCCATTTAACTAGCTTCCTCATTTTTGTGTAGTTCCCCTTTTTGAAGTTAAAAGCTACTGGTGGGTTCTTTAATATTCCCCCCTACAAGGAGGTAAATTTAATTACATCGTGGTCACTGTTACTGAGTGGTTCAGCTATATTCACCTCTTGGACCAGACCCTGTGCTCCATTTAGGACTAAATCAAGAACTGCCTCTCCCATGGTTTCCGGGTGTTGCTCCTCAAAGTTCCCCAGTTCCTAATAAACCTAAATCCCTCCTTCCAATACCATTGTCTCATCCATGCATTGAGACCGGTAGTCCGCCTGTCTAACTGGCCATGTGCGTGGAATGGCAGCATTTCTGAGAATGCTACCATGGAAGTCCTGGACTTTAATCTCTTATCTAGCAGCCTAAATTTGGCCTCCAGGACCTCTCTCCTATCTTTCCCTAGGTGATTGTTACCTACATGTACCATGACCACAGGCTCCTCCCCAGTGCTGCACATAAGTCTATCTAGATGTCTCAAGAAGCCCACTACCTTTGCACCTGGCAGGTAATTCACCATGTGGTTCTCTTGGTCATCACAAATCCACCTATCTATATTTCTAATAATAATAAACTCCCATTCCTATTACCTGTCTCTTCCTAATAACTGGGGTCCTCTCCCCTGGAAGGGTATCCTCAGTGCAGGAGGATTCCATGACATTATCAGGAAGGAGGGTCTCAACTATGGGAGCATTTCCCTCCACTCCAACTTGATGTTCTTCTTCCCCAAGACATTCATCCTCCTCAACAGCACCAAGCCTGTCAGACTGGGTGTGGGACTGCTCTACTGTGTCCTGGAAAGTCTCCACTAAGTACCTCTCTGTCTCCCCTAGCTCCTGCAATTCAGCCACTCTGGTCTCAGGAGCCCGTACTCCATCACTGAGGGTCATGAGTTGCTTGCATCAAATGCACACATATGTCACCTGCCCACAACAGAGGTAATCATACATGCTGCATTCAGTGCAATCAACTGGAAAGTCCCCACTCTGCTGCTGGACTTCTGCCTGCTTTTTTACTCTTGCAGGGTTTTGTTTTGCTTGTTCTTTGTTTTTTTGGGGGCTACTGGCCTTGTGGCCTAAGCGTATTAGGTGTATATGGTGCTCGGGCTCCCTTAACACCCTGTTTCCTGCTCCTGTTCCCTTGCTTCTCTGTTTTCCTTGGGGGTGTGTGTGTGCGTGTGCGTGTGGCGGGGTGGAGGTGTGTGTACTGGATGCATTCAGAAAGCACAGATGGAGATGGCACCCTGGCAGGGACCAGTGTTATTCACTTTATCCCGGCACAGGGCTCAGGCTGCACCTGCTGCCCGGGCAGGAGGGAGATGGGCGCAGGATGTGCACAGAGCCAGAGGGGTAAGGAGCTGTAGGGGGCAGGGTGTGCACAGAGCAGGGGGGCGTTTGGGGGTTATTCAGCAGCTACAGGGTGTCCATGGGGGGGCAAGGTGTGTGTCTGTGGGGGGCATGGGGTGTCAGTGGGGGGAACAGGGAGTGCCTGTGGGGGCACAGGTGTGTTTGTGGTGGGGGAAGCGGCTGTGTCTCTGGGGGGTGTTTATGGGAGATCTGGGGAGTGACTCTGGGGGTGTGTTGCGGGGGGCACACGGTGCGCCTGGGAAAGGCTCAGATGTGGGGGCCCGGTGCCGGCTGCGCACGGTGCACGCCCGGGCTCGGGGCACTGGCTGCAGCCCCCCAGCTCGGTGCCGCCGGGCCGGGCGCGTGACGGTGTCGGCTCCCACCCCCGGGAGCCCCCGCCGCCGCCGCTGCACCAGAGCGAGCCCCACCCGCGGGCCGGCGGCACGCGCTCCCCGTCCGGCTGCTGCCCCGCGCGCGCTCAGCCCGCTGCAGCGCCTAAAGGGTTAATTCCCCCCTCCCCCACGAGAAGGGGGGGCACGGATCCTGCGTGGGGGAAGGGGGAGAGTTGTTGTGGCAGGTGCATTCTCCAACCCCTGCCCCCTGGGGCTGTGCCTGCTGCAGCCCCTCAGCCCCCGCCTCCCTGCACGCCCTGCCCCCAGCAGCCCCTCACCCCATTGTCTCTGCTCTGTTTTCTCACCCCCCCCCCCCACACAAACTCACTCTCCTGCTGGCTATAGCTCATCCAAACTGACCACTCTCCAAGTTTAAATCCAAGTTTAACCAGAACGTCTGGGGGGGTGGGGGGTAGGAAAAAACAAGGGGAAATAGGCTACCTTGCATAATGACTTAGCCACTCCCAGTCTCTATTTAAGCCTAAATTAATAGTATCCAATTTGCAAATGAATTCCAATTCAGCAGTTTCTCGCTGTAGTCTGGATTTGAAGTTTTTTTGTTGTAATCTGATGAAGTGAGCTGTAGCTCACGAAAACTCATGCTCAAATAAATTGGTTAGTCTCTAAGGTGCTACAAGTACTCCTTTTCTTTTTGTTGTAAGATAGCGACCTTCATGTCTGTGATTGCGTGACCAGAGAGATTGAAGTGTTCTCCGACTGGTTTATGAATGTTATAATTCTTGACATCTGATTTGTGTCCATTTATTCTTTTACGTAGAGATTGTCCAGTTTGACCAATGTAAATGGCAGAGGGGCATTGCCGGCACATGATGGCATATATCACATTGGTGGATGTGCAGGTGAACGAGCCTCTGATAGTGTGGCTGATGTTATTAGGCCCTGTGATGGTGTCCCCTGAATAGATATGTGGGCACAGTTGGCAATGGGCTTTGTTGCAAGGATAAGTTCCTGGGTTAGTGGTTCTGTTGTGTGGTATGTGGTTGTTGGTGAGTATTTGCTTCAGGTTGGGGGGCTGTCTGTAGGCAAGGACTGGCCTGTCTCCCAAGATTTGTGAGAGTGTTGGGTCATCCTTTAGGATAGGTTGTAGATCCTTAATAATGCGTTGGAGGGGTTTTAGTTGGGGGCTGAAGGTGACGGCTAGTGGCGTTCTGTTATTTTCTTTGTTAGGCCTGTCCTATAGTAGGTAACTTCTGGGAACTCTTTTGGCTCTATCAATCTGTTTCTTCACTTCTGCAGGTGGGTATTGTAGTTTTAAGAAAGCTTGACAGAGATCTTGTAGGTGTTTGTCTCTGTCTGAGGGGTTGGAGCAAATGTGGTTGTATCGCAGAGCTTGGCTGTAGATGATGGATCGTGTGGTGTGGTCAGGGTGAAAGCTGGAGGCATGTAGATAGGAATAGCGGTCAGTAGGTTTCCGGTATAGGGTGGTGTTTATGTGACCATTGTTTATTAGCACTGTAGTGTCCAGGAAGTGGATCTCTTGTGTGGACTGGACCAGGCTGAGGTTGATGGTGGGATGGAAATTGTTGAAATGATGGTGGAATTCCTCAAGGGCTTCTTTTCCATGGGTCCAGATGATGAAGATGTCATCAATATAGCGCAAGTAGAGTAGGGGCTTTAGGGGACGAGAGCTGAGGAAGCATTGTTCTAAATCAGCCATAAAAATGTTGGCATACTGTGGGGCCATGCGGGTACCCATAGCAGTGCCGCTGATGTGAAGGTATACATTGTCCCCAAATGTAAAATAGTTATGGGTAAGGACAAAGTCACAAAGTTCAGCCACCAGGTTAGCCGTGACATTATCGGGGATAGTGTTCTTGACGGCTTGTAGTCCATCTTTGTGTGGAATGTTGGTGTAGAGGGCTTCTACATCCATAGTGGGGGCAGGGTGGTGTTATCAGGAAGATCACCGATGGATTGTAGTTTCCTCAGGAAGTCAGTGGTGTCTCGAAGGTAGCTGGGAGTGAGCTGTAGCTCAGGAAAGCTCATGCTCAAATAAATTGGTTAGTCTCTAAGGTGCCACAAGTACTCCTTTTCTTTTTGCAAATACAGACTAACACGGCTGTTACTCTGAAACCTTAGTGTCTGTGCTTCTTATATTAATCCTCACAGCTTCCCAGTTTAAACTGCAAAGTATTAGACCCCTTTTACAGATGGGGACCTGAGGGTATAAGAATTTTATTAAGATGATATTAAAATAAAAAGAAAATGGTACAGAGTTTAAACATAGAACTTTCTGGTTATCAGGGAATAACGTACAGATTAAGAAGGGGTGCGAAGTTCAGTTTAGTATTGGATAGCGTAAGGAATACATAATCTGCAATATTCCCAATTGGGGGTAAAAGATTAACAGGTCAAAGTACAGACATTGAGATATGAGGGTATATTGTTCATATAATGGCTATGTAACTACACAGCAACTAGACACCCACAGCTAGCCCATGCTAGCCGACCTGGGCTCGTGGGGCTAAGGCTCTGGGTCTGCTTTATCGTTGTGTAGACTTCCGTTCCGGGCTCGGGCTGGAACCTAGGCTCTAGGACCCTTTGAAGTGGGAGGATCCTAGAGCTTGGGCTCTCGCCCAAGCCCAGAAGTCCACACAGCAATGAAACTGGGGTATAGACATACCCTGAGGCTTGGAAAGAGGAAGAGCTAGGTTCGCAAAGGGAATTAAGCATTGCAGTGCTCAATGGGAGTACGCCTATTTTGAGAATGCTGTGGGGAATTAGGTGTGAGTGAGGGTGCAGAGCAGCTTGTTAGATTATGATTTAGGTGGTTTTGGACATGCCCTCTGGCAGAAATTTAGGCACCTAGAGGGTTAGGTTAGGTGGCAGTAGAGTGGTGCCTAAATCCAATTTAGGGCTACATTCATAAAGGGCTAAATGTTGCATTTAGACACCTTTGTATCTTTGTGGATCTGGTCCTAACTGATTTGTCCAAACTATTGGTCAGAGCTGGGAATTGAACTCAATTTTTTCAGGGGCCTATAGTAGTGTTTTAAGCACAAGACTATCATTCCTTTCCTTATGTTTATGCAATCCCATTGTTTTTAAATGATGCTATTAGTGACATCTGTGTAACTCAGCTAAAGACAATGGGGTTGCACAGATGTCATGAAAGGTGTACATTTGGCCTTGAGATTATTTAGTGATGATGATGATGATGATGATGTGTCAGAAGGAAAGAGTTCATCTTGACTTTCTAATTCCAGGGGTTTTCAGGGGTACAGCATGGAACCACTACATAAATCTATAAATGGCCATTTTTTGGGTGGGTAAACTGAGGCACACAGCAGTTGCATAAGTAGTTCAAAGTAATTGGAAATGTATGGCAGAGCTGGGCATAGAGATCATTGTTCTGGACTCTCAGCCCTGTGTTTTAGCAAAAAGACCTGAATTCATGTCATGGTCTTTGTTCTATGCTCTAAAAGAGTACACTGTTATCTACACTGCAGTAACATGTCATACTGTACACTTGATCACACAATCATCTTTCATCACTGTCCACAGCTCTGTTGTGAGGATCCACAAACAAGACAGTTAGTGTGTAATTTTAAAATACTGCTGCTAGATCCCTAAATGTCTTGCAGCAGTTCATACTATGCTTGACATTTTGCAGGCATTTGATTTCAACACACACTTTGCAAGAAGGGAAGAAACATGAAGGAACAAAACACAGTTTTACGTGTGCAATATTAAGGGGAAGTGAGGACAGCAGGTCCAAAAATTCCAGTGTTTGTAGTCCATTTAGCTTCTGTCTTCATGGCGCATTTGAAATCCTCCCACAGAAAGATGTCTGCCCAGAAACTTCACCGTCACACACAAATAAGAGCTATTCCATATCCTTCTCTTGGATTGTAAAATATGTGGGTAGATAACAGCACCTAGAAAGTTTTTCATCTTTTTAAAGGAGTACACACAGTACACAAGGATAAAATCTTTTTTTAATGTTGAATCTGAAGGTTGGTTCTCTGGTAAATTAAAAAAGAAACTTTCCTTTTACTAATACTTTGAGAACTGCTGCCAAAGGAAAAGCAGGTAAAGACCAGCACTTGTCTAGTGTGTTGATCTTTACAACTCATGAGTTCAACACTAATGAGTTATGGGTTGGCCCACGAAAACATAATGTGTAAATTAGGAATTTAATGATGTGTAAGATTAAAAGCTGTGCAGGGTTGCATTTATTTAAGGCTGCCATCTTGTGTTCAAAGAGGAATTACTTTATCAGACAATGTCCCTTTCACTAGGTTTAAACTGATTCCGTTATGCATGTTATGGAGGATACTCAAGTGCCCGAGAGTGCCAGCTGATAGTATTTCCCACTATATGTCCTTTCTGCTCCTTTCTTCACTGCCTCACATAAGCAAACCGTACTGTAAGAGTCTTAATGGCTTCAACAAAAAGAACAGGAGTACTTGTGGCACCTTAGAGACTAACAAATTTATCTGAGCATAAGCTTTCCTGGGCTACAGCCCACTTTATCGGATGCATAGAATGGAACATATAGTAAGAAGATATTTATACATACAGAGAACATGAAAAGGTGGAAATACCCATACCAACTGTAAGAGGCTAATTAATTAAGAGGAGCTATTATCAGCAGGGGAAAAAAAACTTTTGAAGCGATAATCAAGCTGGCCCATTTCGGACAGTTGACATGAAGGTCACCATAACTCTCAAAGGAATAGGCTGCGGGATTTTTTCCCGTATGAGTTTGCACACAGGAAAGTCAAGATCTTGTACAAGAGATGTAGACAAGAAATGCAAAAATTACATTTGTTTTCTACACGTTACTTCGTTTCCAGGTGTGTAATTGCTAACTCTTCCCAAACCCCAGAAGTACACTCCACTCCAAACAAACCAGGTAAACCTATAGGTTAGAACTGTACACCGCTACATTAATCATTGTGATGTATTTTGAAGGTCTAGCCATATACAGGGTGACATCATAGCATCACTTGGTAAACCAGAAATCCTAGTTCTTGAGCCATTTTTTGCTGACTTGGGTAACTGATGTGAGTTCATTTGGGACTTTGGCACTGAGTCAAGCAGGTGTGCTGTAGCAGTGCTCACTGAGACGGTGAAGGGAACCTGCGTGGGAGGAACTTGAGCTGTTCTATAAGCCTGGAGGAAAGAGGGATTACAGTTTCAAGTTGCATAACTCCTCCTTGATACAACAAAGAAAAAGAAGGAAGGTGGGTGGGTGTCCACTTTATCTGTATGGACATGCTGGAGAATGACTCTAGTGTGATCTGAGACTACATATGTAGCAAAGTTTTAAATAAGGAGCGAGTGTAGGTTTACTATAAAAGTGATTTTAATAGCTGTCTTGGATAGATTTTCATATGGCTTATTTTAAATTGTACTCTCTTTGGAGCAGGGACCATGTCTTCATAGGTATTTGTACAGGGCCTAGCACAATAGAGCTCTAAGGTCTCTGGGCACCATTTCAATAGAAATATTAAAATAGAGGGGTGTGTGTGTGTATATATATATATATATATATATATATATATATATATTGTGAAGAAGTTCCTGCTCTACCTTGGTGGGTCTTGTGCTTATTGGCGGATTTGCTCACCTTGGAGCTTCACGGCAGCCCTCAGCTTGGCTGTTTTTCTGAATTCACAGTCCAGGTCGACTCCTCCTGTGTCTGACCAGGAGTTGGGAGGATTTGGGGGGAACCCGGGCCCACCCTCTACTCCGGGTTCCAGCCCAGGGCCCTGATTAGCCTGCCTTAATTGATTCTAGCAGCTTCTTGATTGGCTGCAGGTGTTCTAATCAGCCTGTCTTAATTGTCTCCAGAAGGTTCCTGATTGTTCTGGAACCTTCCCTATTACCTTACCCAGGGAAAAGGGACCTACTTAGCCTGGGGCTAATACATCTGCCTTCTATTACTCTCCTACAGCCACCTGGCGTGACCCTGTCACAATATATAATATATATATATAACATATATTTTAATATATACCCCCCCATTTAATATTTCTATTGAAATAGCATGTTTGTACAGTGCTGAGCACATGTGGGGCCCTTTTATATACATATATATATATACACACACACACACTTTCCATATATAATGCATTCATATAGTTCATACTACTGTTTATTTTTATAACCTACTATTATTTTTACTTTGTAGGTCTAAGTGTTAGAGATTTCAAAAGTTTTATTCTTATTCTATAACCTTGTGACTGTTGTTTTACAGGAAATCTTATGTGGGAGAGATTTGGTCTCAAAAGCCCTTGATAACATTATTATTATTATTATTTATTATTTATTTATTTGTGTTATGTTAGTGGCCCCAGCCAAGGGCCCTACATGTGCTCGGCACTGTACAAAGATGCTAATCTTTTATACAGCACTCTGGTAAGGGGGTCAGGGAGGCAACATTTTGCCTTGAGTAGTTTATACAAAGAAGAGATTTGGTGGTAAGGTAAATAAATGTAGATTATGCCCCTGGGAATAAGCTCCAATAGTTGCTGTGTTTGTGTTTGGCCAGAAGAAGCTGACCCCAACACCTATGATATATAAAAAACAGAGATAACCAAAACATTTCATCTGATTTTCTCCTAAAGGTATCCATAGGAAATTTAAGGAGAACGAAACACATCTCATGGACAGAGGTCATCCACTCCACTTGCAAGAACGGTCTGAAATCCTGTTCTGAAGCTGCATGGTAAGATGCTTTCTATACTTTAGTCACGGACTGGGCACCTCCCCCAGCGCCAATGTATGTGATTGTAGCACCATTGCATCTTTTTAACAGGATGCAAGCACTTAGTATGTTTCTGGCTAATATTTTTACAGCAGAGGCTTCTGCCATGAGCTCCAGACAATTTATGCAGAATAATAAGAGCTTCTCTCAGGATCACTTTGAGCTCTCCAGTCTAACAAATTGGCATATGACTGTCATCATGTCTGGGGAGAACTCAAGTGTCACAGCTGAGTCCAAGGCTTCCATTTGGTTCAAGCACCAGTGCAAATTACAGAATCCTTCCTTGTTTTCTGATGGCAGGGATATTTGATGATCATAATGCTGTGAGAACCTTCGCTGTCGGTCTTTGCTCACAGAATATTACAGTTCCATGGCTGTGTAGGAGAAGAAGCACAACAAGGTTCCCTTCATGTCTGGAACTGTTTTGATGTCTCATATATAATGTTTTATTTTAAACTTTAAAAAGTTTTGTGCCAGAGAAGAGAGAAGCAAAATAAACCCTATTGATTGCTGTTTCTAACATAACATGGTGTAAGGAGACCTGGGTGAAATCCTGGCCTCATTAGATATGTCTACTATGCAATTAAAAACCTGCAACTGGCCTGTGCCAGCTGACTCACGCTTGCAAGGCTCGGGCTAAGGGGCTGTTTAATTGTGGTGTAGATGTTCCAGTGAGGCTGCAGCCCGAGCTCTGGGACCCTCTCACCTTGCAGGGTCCTACAGCCTGCAATTAAACAGTGCCTTAGCCCAAACCCCACATGCCCGAGGCATGGGTGTTTAATTGAAGTGCAGACATACCCATTGACTTTACTTTGAATTTTGCCACTGACTTCAGTGTGGCCAGAATTTCATGCTCTGGGATTTTTAAAGTGTCACAAGCATGTTTATAAGAAACTTTGGATTGAATTTTTCTATTGGCTCACATTGATTTTATTAATTTTTTTAACATCTGTAATATTGCTACTGTTGGAAATTGAGGAAAGAAGAAAAACAAATAATTTTGTCCCTGCCCTGGCAGCAAAATAAAAGCTTTTAGCAAGCATGAAAACTAGAAGAACCTTAGGGCCATTCATTATAGGGCCAGATTCTGATACCCTTATTTATGATGAATGGTGCTTCATTTCACAAGTAGATCCTTTGAACCCAATGGAGCCATTCATGGAGTAAGGTCATACTCAGTTTGTGTATGTGTATCATAATCTGGTCCATAATTAGGGTCACATCAAGAACCAAACATAAGACTGAACCATTTTTTGTAGCAGGGCATTCTCTCCCACATAATGATATGACTGAAAAGACCATTCATTTGTCTTCCACTTTAAGACATCTAAAGTGTTTTATTTTACTTCAAAACACTTCTGAACTGCTACATGTGTGCACTCCAAATACAATATAAGCCGATGTTGGCAAGCATTCCTTTGGTGTTTTGCACATTATAGTGAACTCATTCTTGAGCCAACCCCACTCCCTGCACATCATTTTCATGTATGGATATTAATTTATGTGTTCACTTGAATACAAACTCTCTCCTGTCTCTGTAAGTTATAGAAGCAATCATCCAAGGAAGATCAGAAAAACCTAAAGTCAGTTCTGGTGTCATAATTTCATACTCTAACCTGAGATGCCAAATGGTTGCTCTTTTAGATGAGAAGTGGGGGTGTGAAAACACTCCCCTCTTCAGAATGGCAGACTTCATTTCTCTATAAAATATATTTATGTTTTGAAATAAGAAGTGGCTAGCCTGGCAGAGGAACGTCTCTTGGGAGGGCTGTAGCGGCATGCTCAGATCCAGATGAAAGAGAGCACCTGAAGCTTTCACGCAGGGATTCCTCTCACTCACGAGGTGTCTTGTACAGTGCCTAGCACAATGAGGCACCCCACTATCAGTTGAGGCTTCCTGGCACTACTGTAGTAGAACTAAATAATGATGTTGAGTAACTCCCTTCATCTGCCCCGTCTCAATCATGTGAATCTCCCTACCTGATGAACGTGAAGAAACACTTCGTAGATGTTTTGAGGGCCCTGATTTCACAGCAGTTGTCCGTTGGCTAAACTTGGCAATTGCTTGGACAGCTTAGTCCTCCCTCCTGATCACCTTTAATTCTATACACTTTTGGTACCTTGACTGAAGGTATCTTTTGATGCTTTCCCCAAGATAAAACACAACTCTCTAGGAAGAGAGAGCAGCAAGTATTACCTGGGGTGACATTCAGTTAGTACAAATCCTTTTACAGACCATGTAAAACAACATACAACGCAACCACCACCCATTTAATTTGATTTGTATAGCAGTGGGGTAAGGTCAACCACCACAGCACCCCCATGTGGCCCACAATGACATCACTCACCCTACCTCAGTTTCCCCAGGGATCTTTAATGAGACAGAGATTAACCCTTCTTGCCTCAGGGCTTTCAGCTATAGGCCTATCTTCCTTTTAGTGAGGTTGTGGGAAAGCAGCCATCTCTGTCAGTATCCTCACAGCAGGCCACTGATAAGCTTAAACGATAGTGTCAAAGGAAACATAAAACAAAAGGGTCTTCCACCCTGCTGGGCCACCCTTTCACCCAGTCTGGTTTCCTCACAGGCTTGCTCCTTCATCCCTTGGCCATCTCCACAGCCTGCCTTAGGAGTCTCTTCCACTCCCAGGAGACAGTGACAGACACTCCCCCTCTCCCAGCTCTTCCAGCCTTTTAGGGAAATCACCCATCTCCTTTCCAGCTGAGCCTAATAACTGACCTAAGCCAGCTCATCCTCAGCATTTCAGAATGAACTGGGGAGGAGGGGAATTGTAGCTGATGCATCACAGGCCAGGCTGAGCCTAGCTCCCCGCCTGTGACAAGTGGGCAACAAAAACAAAACAAAAAAAATTGGGGGGATGGGGAGAGGGAAGGAAGTGTCTTCTGGGATTAGTCCCATTTCACCCTCTTTACTTTCTTTTCCTCCATACTTAGCTCTTAAAGGCCATGAAGACCACAGTATGTGAGGGAAAGATTAGCCCCCTTCTGAATTTATCACTGTCACTTCAAGCCCTGGCTAGTTGCTCTTGAGAGACATACTGGTCCTTTCTCCTTGCTCCCTGGGTCGATCACACTTCGTCCTCTGTAAACCTACATCCTGGCAGCCCGAGGAGCTAGGCCCACATCCACAAAGGTATTTAGGTTCCTCATTTCCAGCATAAACTTGTGGATCTAGACCCTGGTAACTAAGTTGGATTCCCAAACTTGAATGTGTGAGCCTCTATGGCTGCCTGCGGGGCTGGTGCTATGCAGTAGTTTTAGCCCCAGCATCCCAGCTGCACTGTTTATTAGTTCAGAGCTCACTACAGTACTTTGCTATAATCAAATAATTTTGGATGATACAATGTTACTCCACTGAAGAAACTGGTTTATTTACATAGAGCTTGTGTGGAATAAACAGGGGATAGGATATACCAATAGATCTTTGACATAAGCCAAATTTCCTAACAACCAGTTCATGGGGGAATGTCTTGGACTTTAGACAGATTAAACGTGAATACAGTCTACACAAGAGATGCCAAATTTAGTAAGAGCAGAGGGATTTATTTTAAGAAAACAATGCTAAATTGTGGCTCTCCAGGGTAGTGAGAGGTGTGTTGGTGCACTAAGTTTCTTTGAATAACACAAACTATTAAGTGCTTATGAAGCATTAACTAAAAAAAAAATGGAGATGAAATTCCCGTGAAAAGATGATGTACTGTACCTATGCATTTTATAGCACTGGGTAAGTAGTTTAATGTCTCTCAGCCAATATCAAATCTGCATTTGCAAATCTTAGTATGCTGAGCTCCCTAGTATTCCATGTAATAAAATGGTATGGTTAAAGGGCATATCCTTGCATTAACTATTCTTTCTAAATTTGAAGGGCCAGCCATTATAAAAATATTTATTATAATTAACAGCTGAAGTTCTCATGTTGTCCTACTTTGCAGCAGTTGTCTGCAGTTACAGTCATTCACAGGCTGTGATTCACAATCTGTAAATGGTCAGTTTTTCAACTACTTGGAAGAGGAAGTGAGCAAAGAGGTGGGGCTTTGCTTGTCCTACTAATCAGACGTCATTGCTATTGATGTTAATCACCTGTTCACTTAAATTCATTTGATAAAGAATGACTAAATATAGGACAGAGGCAGGTGAGTCATGGAAAGACCACATAGCAGCAGATGTAGTGCAACATAGTGTGTTTGTTTTCACGCTGCATGCCACAATGCTATGGCCACACTTATTATTACACTATTCTGCCTTTAAAATATTGTTCAATTTGTTTGACTTCTAAGATGCATGAACACGTGAGCTTCTGGAGCTCTATCTGAATCTATGCCCAGGAGGAGAAAGGATTCTTTAAAATTTAATACTGTGAGGTAGCTTATTGGCAGAGCAAACCAAACTGCTGACAGGAGGACCCAGGATTGTGAAGTGGTTTCAGGATCCTGGGCTCTGGGCCAAGACAGGTGATGGACTCAGACACTTGGTTAGAGGAAAACAGTCTGCCCCCTGGTAACAACACTTCTGTTTGACTTTTCTATGACGTTTTAACAATAAAGACTCCGTAAATAACCACTCTGTAAATATAACGAGGAGTCCTTGTGCCACCATAGGGACGCATAAATTTATTTGGGCATAAGCTTTCGTGGGTTAGAACCCACTTCATCAGATGCATGGAGTGAAAATACAGGAGCACGTATAAATACATGAAAGAATGGGGGTTGCTTTACCAAGTATGAGGTCAGTCTAATGAGATAAATCAATTAACAACAGGATATCAAGGGAGGAAAAATAACTTTTGAAGTGGTAAGAGAGTGTCCCATTACAGACAGTTGACAAGAAGGTGTGAGTAACAGTAGGGAGAAATTAGTATTGGGGAAATTAAGTTTAGGTTTTGTAATGACCCAACCACTCCCAGTCTATTCAGGCCTAATCTGATGGTATCCAGTTTGCAAATTAATTCCAGTTCCTCAGCTTCACGTTGGAGTCTGTTTTTGAAGTTTTTTTGTTGAAGATTTGCCACTTTTAGGTCCGTTATTGAGTGACCAGAGAGATTGAAGTGTTCTCCTACTTGTTTTTGAATGTTATGATTACTGATGTCAGATTTGTGTCCATTTATTTTTTTGCGTAGAGACTGTCCAGTTTTGCCAATGTACATGGCAGAGGGGCATTGCTGGCACATGATGGCATACGTCCATCCAGAGGCAGGCTAAAACATTCTGCCTCCCCTCCATGTTTTAAAAATGGAGGAATCAGTCATTCAGTAAAAGAAAAACATGACAAACTTGCACTTTTAATTTAGTAACTACCCAAAAAAATGAAAACACACAAACAAGACTAGTTTGAATTATTTCGTCTAGCAGCGTCTTTAATGATCAAGAATACAAACATTCCCTTGTTATCCTTCCATCTTCTTCCCAACCTTCCCCTTATATTGTGTTTTGCTCTGTTCAAATTTTCTCTTCCCCCACCCCACAAGTCATGGAACACCAATCTGATCATTCACATTAAGCTGCAGTGGTGGCATCCTTAATATGCTAATGCTGCCCTACTTTGTCTAGTGCCATATTTTTATTTTTACATGATGCATGTACCCTCTGGCTTAATGCACAGGGTCGATGTTCAAAGAGCAGGGTTGGTTGTGAAAACAGTAACATAACATCTTGTTTGTTTGTTTGTCTTAGACTTTATTACACTCCCGACATTTCATCTCCAATACATCTAGAACACCTTTAGCAGTCCTGGCATGAAGCTACAGCACAGGGACACTGCATCTTCAGTCTAAAGAATTCCAGCTGGTGTGACCCCTGCATGTCTGATGACTATGCTGCGGAGGGAGCTGCAGTTTTATGACATTAAATATTAACAGCTGGATATTAATAATGAAGGCTGACAGCTCCTTTCCCAGTTTCTGAGGTTCTCTTTCCCCCAGCCTGCAAGTCCAGCAGGACTTGTGCTTTTTCATTGCCTAAGCAATATGGTCAAGGGCCCCTGATCTTTAAGGTCACAGAAGGTAAGAAAAATAACACTGTGGTGTCATCAGTGTGAATGAGAGTCATCTCCCTCTGACTGGCCCTGTACTGCAACAGCCTCTGGCTGCCTCTCTCTTTAGCCTTGTCAGGGAATGTTGATTGGAAAGCAATTTACAGTTAAAGGCAGAGAAAATCTACAACGCTAATAAAAAGCATGGCACCAAGAAAACCTAAAAGCAGATCCTCGTGCATAGTTTCAAGATGGAGAAGAATATGATATTTAATATGATATTCCCTCTGTGTAATTGTGAAAATAATATACATTTTAAAAATCCTCCCCCCAAATTACATCTTTGCTTTCCCCTCCTTTTAGTCAGTTGTTGCTCTTCGTCAGCATAGGATGGGAGCTGAAATGCTGCCTCAGTCTGTACCTATATCAGTCTTGTTCCCCTAAGTAATTTACAAGAGACATTAATGCACAAGGCACACTACCCCCTCCTACCAGCAGCTTCACCGCAGCTACATAAGTCATGTCTGTGGCTCAGATCGGGCGGCCTGAGGACAAAAGAACACAAGTCCTGTCTTGAACTCGTGACCCGCAGTCCTGCTTGGAAACATGCTAAATGTTGCTGAAAAGTAATCTCAGAGGAATTAGAACATGGCTTTATTTGAATAAAAAAAGTGCTAGAAATACAGTAGACACCGATAAATCACAGGCTACTTTATATTAGTAGTGCATCTCTATCTTCTTTTTTCCACATGAGACTTTTTTCCAAATGACATATTCCCAGTTGTGCATTCCAGCTCTTTTTACTGCGTGACAAACTGAGGTACCGCTTATTATTTATACTTGCACTTTAATATTGTCTAAGTTAGATAGTTCAGCTTTGGACATATAAGTCTGCTCTTTGCAGAAATTACTTATTTGGATCAGTACCCTTTCCTTCTTTTCTCTCTGCAAAAGTTGATATTTAACCTTGTCTACTGTACAGTGAAACCCCTTCTATCCAAACTGCTTTAATCCAAAGTGCTTCTAAGTCAAAACTAGTCTGTGTTCCCTCCTGTGACCCATGTTTCTAGTAACATTCCCAATTTTCCCCAAACCCATTTATGGAAATTATTTTTAATGCCCTCAAAACACTGAAGATAAACATGGTCATCCTGCTGTCAATGGAATTGCTCTGGCTTTACGGCAGTGTAGCTGAGAGCAGAGTATGGAAGTGGAGATGAGTGGGGAGAGGAGCTTTGGGCTGAGCTAAGTAGAACCCTGAGTTGATGTTACTGTGCATTGTGACCTGAGACATAGGGAAGAGTGAGGAAGGAGGTTTGAGAGGGGAGTAGCCTTAGAACTTGGGCCGTGGCGCTTTCAGCTTTTTAAAACTTGTTGCGGCAAATATTGTTTCTCTTTTCCATGAGTCACTAAGGCCTGGTCTCCAATAAAAATCTTACCGTGTGATTTATTCTTGTTTACACTTAAAGTAGTTAACATAATTTCTGATAACCATTTTCAGACACAGTCACATTTTGCAGTCTAGATCAGTCTTACAGATTTTTTTTTTTCGTGAAAATTTCCCCCCAGGGTAGTTTTACCCTGCTCTGAACAGGTATAGACAATACAATGGTTAAACAGCGGTGGCCTGTCTACATCGTCCGTGCAGCTCCACTGGTAGTAGCAATGGTGGAAAATGAAAGAAAGAGCGTCTATTGTAGATGAGGCTTGCTGTCTGAGCCCGCAGGGCTCCTGAGTGCAGAGTGGATAGAATGCTGATCTGGGCGCTTTCCCAGCAGCCTGCCAGAGGCTTTCACACCAATGGATAGAGTGGGATGTATTAGCGTTGATGAGATGGTGGCCACTTTTTGCCTATTACTGGAGATGTTAATGGCACTAATAAACACACACAATAATTAATAAGAGACCTGGTTTTTTCAGCTGGTTGGCACCAACTCTGGAAGCATCATGAAAGGAAGCAGAGAAAAAGCCTATATCAGGAATGTCAAACCCATTCAGAGGTGAGGGCCAAATTACACCTTCAGTTACAGTCTGTGGACCGGAAGTAAAAAGTTCACTGCGGAGGGGCATATTTTGTGGTTCTGGCTGACTGCAGATTGTGCCTCTTGACTTAGGCAAGCAAACTCTCTCCCTGTCCTCCTCCCCCAACCACACACTTACCTGAAAGCCGAAAGAGGCTGTGTTCCCTGATGGAGGCAGCAGGAGGCTGCTGGATGCCGTTCCCTGGAGGAGAAGTGGCAGAAAAACAAGATGGATGATCCTGGAAGCCTGGTGTTATGGGGCTTAGTTGACAGCAGCACCAGGAACCACAGGAGGGTGGGGAGTGAGGAGGAGGGTGGGTCGGGGAGCAGAAGGGTAAGAAAGAGAGTCTCCAGTTTACTCCTTCCCAACCTGAAGCAGCAGCAAGGTTCAGGTGGAAGGGGAGCCCCAAAGACCCCCTCTTCTCCTTCCCTGGGCCAGGAGAAGCAGCAGCAGCTGAGGGGGAACCTAGATAGATTTTGTCTCTGGTCTGTGAGGCAGAATTGGCCAGAAGGGAGAGTGATCCTCTTCTCCTTGGTCGAGGGTTCTCAGTAAAGGAGGGACTGCTGCTCTGGGGCAGGAAGCATGTTGAGCTGGAGCAGTGGTTCTCAAACTTTTGTACTGGTGACCCCTTTCACACAGGAAGCCTCTGCGTGCAACCCTCTCATCCCATAAAAATTAAAACCACTTTCACACTATTATAAATGCTGGAGGTGAAGCGGGGTTTGAGGGGAGGCTGACAGCTCGTGACCCCGCATGTAATAACCTCACAACCCCCTGAAGGGTCCCGACCCCCCCAGTTTGAGAACCCCTGAGCTGGAGACTAGAGATAAGGAGGAGTGTGCTTGATTGCCTGTGACTGATCAGGTATAAGCTCCTTCCTTAACTCCTCATCCTCTTCAGTAAGTGTCTACTTGAGCTCCAGTTCTCTCCTAGCTCCTGTAGAGCAAGCAGCGAGCCAGACTGCACTGATGTATGCCGAGTGAGCTGCAGGGCGGATGTGACCTGTGTGCCTCTGTTTGACGCCTCTGGGCTAAAATGATGAGGGAAGAAGGCTCAGTATCTTGTCCAAGTGTTGGAGCATTAGAACAGGTAACGTCCAAAGTTTTGTAATTTCTTTCTGTCCTGTGTAAAGGTAGTTTAAGACCCATCCCCCACCCCTCCCCAGAAATGAGAGAGAATTTAGCATAAAACATTTATCACAAAATCAAGACTGCTCTCATATAGTCTTGCTACAGACATTCCTCTCAATCTGCCGAGACCCAGCTGTGGGAGGGGGACTTAGACGCAGGACACACCAATATGATCCGTAGAGGGAGCTTAAAATGATGCACAGTTCTTTCCTTAAGCATTGATGCCATATTCCATAACCTCAGATCCTTCAGGTTTGATATAAATAATGTACAATGCTAAATGTGGGATAAGCACTACATTTGCATGGGACAGAGGTAAATTTGGATAAAAGGAGGGCTGTTCATCTGGAAGAAGATGATGAGGACAACATCCTCAGTCTTTGTTGGGGACAGAGTGTGACAAAGAGGGGGCCCAGGGAGAGGCTTGCGGCCTGCATTACTCATTCACTTGCTTCAGCTGTTAGTTTTACAATAACATTGCTCTCTTAGCAAAAAGTACCTCTCCTCCTAGCCAGTGAATTGACCACATCTGCTGCTGGGAGGGAAGTGGATGGGGTTTATAAGTGGGAGGAGGGAATGAATCTACACTGAAGGCATGGCGGGGGGGCGGGAAGAGAAATCTTAGCTTTCTTCTACCCTTTGGGCTGCCTGTTCTTATGAGTCACTTCGCAGGGAAGATTCAGGCCCTACTGGCATAAAGGCTGGTCAGGGTCAATGGGCTAAAAGTGAGGCAAAGAGAGCAGCTACCAAAAACAAACCAACAAATGCCCCCCAGTGAGTCCACTACATTGGCTTGTACACTAATATTTTAATAGAATAACTAGATCAGCGGTTCGCAAACTGTGGGGCGGGGCCTCCCAGGGCAGTGCAGGAATGTGCCAAAGGAGGTGTGAGCGGTGTGCTTTTTTTTTTTTTTATGGGCTCTGGCTGTCAGCCCTGGGTGGCTGGGGCTTGTGCAGAAGGGCCATGCACACCCAGGAGGTGGGGATAAAGGGGAAAGCCAGAGCCCTGCCACCCAAGATTGGGCTCTCCTTCACCTCCCACCCCCATTCCTCACCAGGAGGCAGCCTGGATCCCAGGCTCTCCTTCCCCCCCTCATTCCCTCACCAGGATGCAGTCCAGGTTGAGGCTCTCCTTCCCTCCCGCCCAATCCCTCAACTGGAAGCATGGGGTCCGACTGTCAGCCCCAGGGTGGCAATGGGGCACTCAGTCTGCTGTGAAAAGTGATATTGACAAATATCTCTGTTCACATTGCACCCTTACTTCTGTGCTGCGGTGCTGCCTTCAGAGCTGGGTGCCCTGCCAGCAGCCACTGCTCTTCACCCTGCCTTCACAACTGCGGGGCGGTATATGTACTTGTGGGGAGGGGAGCATAAAAGACTACAGACACAACAAAGTGGGGGGCGGGCGGGATTGATCAAATAAGTTTGAGAGCCAGTGAACTAGATAGCCCACGTCTGAATCCTGGTAGGCTAACCTTCAGAGGTTAATAAAATAATTTCCAGTAATTTAAGGATGGAAAAAATCCTCTAGATGAGACCTGCCTGCTCTCGAGGGACATGAAAGATTCTGAGGCATTTTTGTAAAAGAGGAGGTTTGTCCCAGTGTCCTTGGTCAAAATGTTTCACTGTGTGCTGGCTGTTTACATGGTTGCAGTCCTCACACTGCAGAAGTGGCTGCATTTCAGTGCAGGTATAGTGTAGTATAGTTTGTCAAGTGTCTTGTGATTCTTTAGGATGGAAGGTATTCTGTACATGTAGCTATGATTGTTATTACCTTGCTTGGATCACAAGTAAAATGAGTCTGATGGTCTCAGACATCAGTCTGGACAAGGCATTTGCCCATATTGAACAGCTCGTACACCATGCACTGAAAAGAGCAGGGATGTTGATAGCTAGCAAAATTGAGTTGTCCAGTCACAGAGCTTTGGCCCCAACCCTACCGTCAGCAATATGTCAGTCAAACCTTATGCCGATGTGGAATCCTGCTGTGCTCAATGGAGCTCTGCCCGTGTGTCGGTCAAATTGCATGCTCAGGGCCTTAGCATGGAACCTTTTGTGTAGTACATGGGCCCTGCTAGCCCTGGCTTTAGCCAACAGGGTTGGTCTTTATTTCTTCATAACCCACTATATTTTTAAAATTCTAATTATGAACTGTCTGGGAGAAGGCTGTCGTCAAAAGAGAAGAACGAAGTAGATGTGAACTGGCAGGAGCTTTCACTGAGATTTCCTCCCCCTCCCCTTGTGCTTATATAGTCTACAGAACATTCCATGGGAGAATGGGAGATACAGGAAGATGAGAATTTCGTGACAAGTTGTCACATTCTGTGCATACATTTTTGTAAAGTGTGAGGCACTGCTGGTGGGAGGAGCCGTTAGGCCACTCAGTGCTAATCCTGGAAGGTTTAGAAGACTTTATATGGCTTTTATGAGTGTCCCTTGGATGGAATAAACATTGCTTTTCCAGCATGATTCCTGCCCAGGGCATATAATCCACACATTTATTTGGTAAAGCTGCCTGTAAAAAAACAACACCCAGACAACACTCCCAGTACTAATATGAGTCCCTTTTCCCCTCCCCATTTTCATCCACATACCCACCAACCTTCTGCAGCATGAAATAACTCCAGAAATAAGAATAATACTCAGTGCTTCTTTTCTTCAGAGCACATTACATGTATTAACTAAGTTATTTTCACAATACACCTATGAGGTAGGTCAGGGGTTACCCTTGTTTTTACAGAGTGGGAAACACGGGCAGAGAGGGTCAGTGCCTGATTTTCCATGGTTCTGGACACCTACCATTCTAATGAAGGCCGGTGGAGCTGCGGATGTGAAGCACAGCTGGGAAAAACTAGGCCCTGACATTCCTAAGACCAGGAGAGGGCAGGGGGATACTATGAGAACCAGCTTTAGAAATCAGATGCTCCTAGTTCCCAAGCCTGTGCTCTCACCACAGCTCTATCAGGTCCTGCTTCGAGAAGATGGCATATCCGGGAAAAGCATTTCAGCGTCGGCAACTCAGCATTTCCAGCAGAAGCCTGTTCTAGGAAGTAGTCCTCCAGCAGTTGCACTTTGAGGAGTAATATTACAGTGTAGTGCATAACATGGAACCTCTTCACCCTACTGGATCAAATGGTACCCTTTGTGATCTGTGTGTTAGCATACTCCTCTGGCTTTGGAGGTAGGTGGATTTTTCTTTAGCAGTAATGGGACATCTCTGGGACGTACCAAATCATAGGCACTGAGTTCTACATTTTCCCGGGCGTGCACTGGCCTGAGGCGCTGCCCTCACTCCACCCCCAACAACCCCAAGGTCCAACCTTTGCTCCACCTCTTCCTGCCCCTGCTCTACCCCCTCCCTGAGGACCCTGCCTGCCCACTGCTCTCCTCCCTCCCCCAAATCCCTCCCCAAGCCGCCAAACAGCTCTGGCTGGTGGGTGCTGAGCACCCACTATTTTTCTTCTGTGGGTGTTCCAGCCCCAGAGCACCCGTGGAGTCGGCGCCTATGGATAGAACTCCTCTCTGTCATCCCCCAACTTTATTTCATGAAATGCATTCTCTGGGCAAGAGGCACTCTGGAGAGGGAACAGGAATGGCTGTGCTGTGGCTGGTTTCAGAGTAACAGCCGTGTCAGTCTGTATTCGCCAAAAGAAAAGGAGTGCTTGTGGCACCTTAGAGACTAACAAATTTATTTGAGCATAGCTGTAGCTCACGAAAGCTTATGCTCAAATAAATTTGTTAGTCTCTAAGGTGCCACAAGTCCTCCTTTTCTTTGTGCTGTGGCTGGGGCCCACAAGAGGATTTCTAGCTGAGCGGGAGCTCCAGCTCCACCATATCTTGACAGGGTGAATTCTTGCCATTTCTTGGACAATAGGGAGCTCCTTGCACTCACCCACTTGTGCACCCACACAGGGGCTGGCCAGACTCTGGCCCTTTATTTTTATTGTACGAATATCTAAGCTGCCCAGGCCTATTGTTTTCTTGCTGATTTCGATATTCCCTCCAGCAGAGAGCAGTAAGCAGAGTGGGAGCGTAGAATGCAGATGTGCAGGGCCCCTTAATGGGCTGCCCTGCAGCCCTTTGCACTGGCAGATGTAAGGCCCACTAGAACAGGAGGCCGCCCACCAGATACAGAGACAACTCTGCATTGCCTCTGAAAAAGTCCGTGATACTGAGGAACCCACAGCAAGAGAAGACGGTCCAATAAAAGCTAGTACCTCACCCACCTTGCGTTTCTGATGCAGCGACATTCCAGGTGAATTAGGTGTGAGTGTAAGGGGCATCAGGAGGTGTGGCCAGAGCATCCCTATACCCTTTCTATTCTCTGACCATGCAAGGCTCAGAGGGACAATGGCAGCCAGGGCACAAGTTAGGGCTCTCTTAATCAGATCCTGGGGCTGAGCTGGCCCCAGCATACCATGAACTGTGGCGCTGCAAGCCACCTCCCCTTGATCTCTGCACCGAGCTTAGTGCCAGCAGAGGGATACGTTCCTGTCCTGGGCAGGACGGAGGGTGAGTTCCCTAATCAAAATACAAACCATGATCAAAATATTAAATTCTGCATTTTTACCCCTTTGCTTTGCTTGTTTGATGGGGGAAGGAAGGCAGCTGCATTTTCATTCACTGCGTATGAGTTAGAATTCATCTCAGGAAAACAATGATTTCTCAGGTTCTAGGAGTAAAGGTCATTGTATTACATGGCCACACCTAAACAAGGCTGTGCTGTGCAGAACCTGGAGTAAGCAAGTGTCTGGTATCAGGGTCACGTCAGTGCACCCTACGTGACCACAGTAATTCAATCCAGCATCTTACCTGTCTATAAGAGAGTGTTGTATGGACATCAGATTTTACAGCTCTTCAAGGAAGATGATAAAACATTGTTTATTGACACGCCCCGAAGTCCTTTCCAAATCAAAATTCTAAACATTTATTTTTCTTTTGGTGTGTCTCATCAAACCTCTGTGCAGTTGACATACACTGGCTAAAGCTCTCCTTCTCCTTCATAAAAGATCAGCTTTAATTTTGCTTTTTTGGTCTAATGACTTAGATGAAATATTTAAGCTCTCCAGTGTAAATCCCTTTTGGAGCCTCAGCCACAAGGTTATGTAGCGTGGTTGTGGGGCAGGTGTGTGTGTGTGTGTGTGTGATATGGATTAGCATAGAACTGCAGCCCACCTAGCATTTCACCTCTCCCTGCTTGCAGATTGGTTCCCAGGTCCGGCTTTCCAGGAGCTGATTCGTGCAGGCTTGGAAGTAACCAAACTGTGGCAGCAGCTCCCATTCAGACGGAAGAAACCCAGCAACCAGCTCAATAGGTTGCTATAGACAGCAAAGTCCTCCGGTGAGGAGCAGTGAAGTGAAGAAAAACAAAGACTGTTCCACTGCTGCTACAGCAGACAACAATTGAGAGCAAAGAATCAGTCTTGTGTGGGTGTGACAGGGAGAGAAAAGAAAATCAGATGGTATTTTCTACAGCAAACTAAAGACTTAAATGGTTTCCTTCATTTTTTCCATGAAGAGAAGGAAAACAAATAGAACAAATATTGCATAGATTTCCTCTTCTTTTACAGAAAGAATAACTAGCAGAAGCTTCTTCCTCTGATTGACTTTTCAGATGGAAAGTCGTCTTTTTTTTTTTTTTTTTTTAAAGCAGACAGTTCCCTTTAACCCTGCTTGTCCCTGATCTTCATAGAAGCATATCTCTGGCTCCAGCAACCTAATAGGTTGATTGCTGAGCCTCTTCTGTTCCATTTAGTTTTGATTGATTCTCAGGTCTGTGAAAACCATTCAGTGCAGCCACCATCCCAGGAACCAAGCTGTAGCAGCTGAGTATGAAAATAGCTTCCATGAGCACTTAGGAGGGGAGTTCAAGCCTGTTTCCTGAATATAAGGTTGCTGCAGGCCTCTCTCACAAACACTTCTGTGTGGTGTCTGGTCAGTGCTGCTCTGGATCACGGTCATTCTCAGGTCCAGCCTAGGACGTGACTGGGGAGGCTTCAATGTCTTTGTGGTTTCCTATTTTGGGACTATGAAAGGCCAGTTTCCTCCCGCAGCACCAGTCAGAGCAGCCTCAGAGGACTGTAGTTGACTGGAGAATCTGGCCTACTTTGTCTGCAATAAGATTTATTAGTAATTTCCCACCATTCCTATCACTGGTTCAGCTCTACCAGTGGAAACATCTAACCCTGCTCAAAGTAGGTCTGTGCAAGATGGTGCTGAAAACAATTGACTGCACCTTGTGCAGGTACTTCCACCATTGTTACCACAGTGCAGCTGCACTAATGCCCACCAGGGTTCAGAAAAGAAAAGTCTGATGTATTCCAGACTGAGTCAGCTCAACACTTGCCAGGATACCCCTACATCCTTATGGTACACTGTCTGCTGCTTTCCTTGAACTGAAAAAAAGCATTCCAAACTCTCTTGTGTCTCCCTAGCTACTGAGGCTAGACGGATCTGCCTGTGAGGCACAGATTCTCTTACAAGTTATGTGTCTTTTAGAGCTATCCCCTTGCATAGGATATGAAGAGATCCTAGATCACAGCAGAGCAGCATCAGGGGGCAAAAAGTTCTGGCTGGAGAGACACACTGCCCCAGGGGAGAGGACAGGCCATGGTAGAAGGGAGTTCTGAGTGTATTGACCACGTGGGCCCAAAATCCTTCTGGGAAGGGACCTGTAAGACTCTGCTCTTCCTAGAGGGAACAAGGAGTAGAACAGAAGATGGAGCAACCAGAGGCAGGGAGGTGCCCCCTTGTCACCTCTAGCACCCATGGGAATAGACAGACTGTATGGTGAGGGGATTATCACAGATCTGGTCAGATGCCCCCTTCTGGTCACCCACCAAACTGCTGTGAGGAGAATCCAAGCCTTTGGGTCACTGGGTCACCCATGTGGTTTAAGCTCCCCTAGGTTTCAGCAGGCTGCAGCACTGGTCCCTCCCTTGACCTCTCTGGCACATTTCCTAGACACTAACCCTCTTTCTGCTACCTCTTCATGGCAATGGAGCTCCTCGGCCCTCCTGCCCTTGGCCCCCAGGAACAACTCTGACCCCTAGATACCACAGTTACTTAAACACACCCTCTCCCAGAATGGCACCCCAAAAGTGTGAAGCTTCTGGTTATAGCTAATGTCTCTGAAGCCATGCATTAGTTGTGAAGCATTTAATACAGAGATACATTTTGCCGAGAATTTAGCACAATTGCTCCTGTATACTCTCTATCATATAAAGCACAAGAGAGAGTACAGATCACAGAAATCAACATACCCTGCATTTCCCTTTCTCAGTTTCCTCATCACTCCAAGGCATTTTTTGGGCCAGGGTCAGTGTCCCTTGGGTTGTCCAGAGACCTGCTGCTTCAGTGCATGGCTTGTGGGATAGACCATTAAGCCTTCTTCCCCCTAGGTCAGCTTGCTTCCTTTGCCCTTGACCAGTCCAGTCTGACTCTTTACCCTCGGAGCCACAGGGGCCATCTGGGCTTAGGAAAGCAGGCAGGACCCCCTGCCTGATGCAGGTGTAACGCCAACAGGTGTAACCCTGTTCATCGGTGGGCAGGATCGAACGGGGGACCTCTGGAGCTTAGTGCATGAGACAACTGGCTGTTAGCTAAGGCTGTAGAGCAGACTCATTTTATCTCTCTCTCGTTAAGTGGTCTCGGTGCCACTAAATGGGACACAACACCACACCCAGGAGATGTGTGGGTTACGTACTTCCCCTAGCTGAGGAAGAGCAGCCTGAGCTTCAGAGACTTCCCAGTTGAAATCCTGGATAAGCCCCCACTTGTAATGCCGACAGACCCTGGTCGTCAGTGGGCAGGATTGAATTGGAGACTTCTGGAGCTTAGTGCATGAGCCTCGACAGCATGAGCTAAAAGCCAATTGACTCGCTGTCACTAAGTGGTCTTGGTGCCCCTAGATGGGACAGAACACTGCACCAGAAGGTGTGTGGGTTACACAGGCTCCTACATGCTGGGTAGTGTCTCCCTCCTGTTGAACTGGAGACAAAATAGACAAAAAGAAAGATCAGCTCCTGTCTCTCTATAACTTTTAGCTCCCTCTATCAGGTGACATCCTTGCCAGCTGTCCACATGGGCACAAACCCCTGCCAGGTGACTTCATTGCCAAGGTGACCTCTCCCCGGCTAAACCAGTTCTGCTAGTTGGGAGCCAGCTTATTGTTGAGAGCTATTCCATTTCAGTGGCTGAGCATTTTAAGTCAACAACGCTCTTTTGGCGTTCTTTTGCCACCAGTCATTGGATTCTCAGCCCAACATGGATGCAAAGAGACCACAGAGAAGGCAAAAGGCTGCAAATTCAAAATGGAATTTGCGGCTTGGTAAACAGAAATAGAATTCGTATATTGTACAGAGGGATTCCCAAAATCATCACAGGGCGTTAATCTGAATTAGCATATCTTGAAAAATTGATACTAAAATATTCGCCAGTCCACTAGGGCTCTTTCTATTCAGCCCACACCCTCAGAAAAGCCTGGGAGAATAGACAGACCTCACAACCTGCCCAGACGTTCAACAAACTCAGGCTCTGTCAGCCCAAGAGGGGAAGCAAATGGCAGAGCTGAGGGCAATCTCACGAGAAGGCCTTAAGCCTATCACATACAAACCTGTTTGTGGCTTCAGCTTCCTACCGGAAATCTGAAGACAGACCTATCGCTGGGAGTGGGACTGATTTACACAAGAGGGCCCTGATCTTGTAAAGACTTACTCTCATGCGTCACTTTTATGCATGTGATTAATCTCTTTGGGAAGAATTTCCCCCTCCATTATGGCCTCCATACACTGCTGCATTGTCAGACGGGGGCCATAAATGCTTTGCAGCCAGCCAGAGTGGGGGAGGGGAGAATTCCTCCAGAGCTGGCAGTACAAGACAGCTGTAGGCTGCCTTATGCAAGCCTTCTCATGTACGGGCCATGCTGGAAGGTGGCAAACACACATGCCACCACAACTACTGTGTGGAGTTCAGGATTTGCAGAATTGTCCAGAGGCAGCCCAAGCAGGGGTGCTGTATAGTAGACCAGAACCTGTGCTGCATAAATTACACACTGGGACTGTTTCAGCCTCTCCCCCCAGCCCAGAATCTCAAGGGCACAAAAGTGGCTGTTCCTCCATGCATGGCACTTCCTGGAGGGACAGCACACAGTCTAGTCCCTTGAGTTCATGGGGACCTCTCGTCCAATGAAGCCCAGAGCAGTTTTTCCATTGCTTTTAATAGGAACTGGGTCACCCAGTCACATGTGTAAAATTACTCACATGTGCAAGACTGGGGCACTGGTGTGTCCTGGAAGTCTGCTTGCCCACTGCAGCCAGTATGGTATGTTTTTACTTATTTCAGTTGATACACAAACGTAAATAATCCTATTCCTGGGTGTAGCTGCCCTTGGCAATATTTAATACCACAGTCATTAACATTTAAAACTCTTTTAGTCACTGACCTAACCAACAGTGGCCAGACTGAAACAAGCCCCACCAGCCCCACAGAATTAACCTTTTCTCCCCTCCCCACCTCCACTTCCCTTCATATTCCTGGCTCCTCACCAAAAGCCAAGGATGAGAGATGGATTTTGTAGCATGCCTTGAAGGCCAGAAGGTTCAGCCTATTTTGGATCAAGGTATGGGGTCAGAGTCCTAAAACAGAGCCCTCAGTATGCAGAGAAGAATTGGACATGACTAAACACCTGCTGTGAAAATCCCTGGAGTGCCCTAATTTACAAGGAGCCCCTGTTGGACAACAAGTGATTTGTGTCAGCAAAGACTTTGAGAAATGTTGACCTAAGTGACTAGGTCCTGCTCACATAGTGAATCTGGAGAAGAGCTAGAACACAGGGGTTTTGACCCCCACCCCTTTGCTCTTTTAATTTAATTGGGGATTGGTCCTGCTTTGAGCAGGGGGTTGGACTAGATGACCTCCTGAGGTCCCTTCCAACCCTGATATTCTATGATTCTGTGATTCTATGATTCTTACCACTAGGTCACAATCCAAAGCCAGCTGTGACTGCACAAACTAGTTTAGTCACAGCCCTCTAACTAAAAAAAGGAACTGGTCCCCAAAGTGGCAGTTTAAGTCACGGATGTTATGCATTTTAAGTCATGTCTAATTCTTCAGAACTGGTTTTGCCACATCATTTTTTCGTAGAATATTATCAAAGTTGAAAATATGACTTCTATTAACTCTATGGCAAAAGCAAGAAAAGAACTGCCCCGTAGTCTGTCTGAAAAAGAGAAGGAAACTTTGGGAAAATAACCTGTATCCCTTGTGAGTAGTAGTAGAGTTTAATTTCATCTAAGGGATCCTGGACTCGTAAAGCTTTGAGAGCAAGTGCTGTAGTCATGCAGCCCCTGTGAGGAGATTGCAACCTCCGAGACTGTTGCTTTGTATTAGATACATAGTTCCCCCTACTGTTTTCAAAAGACATTTTAGATGCAGTGCCTTAGTAAACTTAGAAAGTAATGCCCATTGACCATAATGTCATAATGGTAAAATTATTAGCTGCCTGCAAAATGAAGGAAAGATTAGGAGGTAGTGATCTTTCTTTTCTATTTGTTGCAAACTATTAATGGCATCATATTCTACAGTACAACACAGTAAATTAATTTCAAGACAATATTCTGTAGTATTAAATCTATAAAGTTAACAGTCCAACTCTACTGAAAGGGCAAAACATGTCAGGAACAAGAGAGCCAACATGACTTCATGTTGCAGTTTGATGCGAGTTTGACACAATCTAAATCCGAACAAAGGCTTTACAGACCCCAGGGGCCAACATCTGTATAGAACATCAGGTGGTCCCTAAACCGGGGCAGAAGAGTGTAACGATGTATCTTTGCAACAGTGTAGGAGCAGTGTCCACATCCACCAGCTGCAAGTAATGTAAAATATGAAATGAAGAGCCAGAGCCAGGATGGTATTTGTCATGTAAATATATGGACAAAATTCAGTCACTTCCATGATCCTTTTGGTTTCACAGGCTAATAAAGTTCAGCTGAAATTGCACCAGTTTCAGGCTTAAGATCCAATATCTTATCAGACAAGTAAGGCAGCCATCCTAGACTTATGCCAATGAAACCTTTATGCTATCATCCTTTCTCTATATATAGATAGAAATTTAAGAAATGGAGATCATTTGATCCTTGTAACATAGATAAGAATTTGGGCCCTGATTCTGCAAAGCACTTACACATGTGCTTAAGTGGCTTTGAAATTAATAGCTTTGTTGAATCATGCTTGGTAACCACCACACTAGAATCTAGGAGACTATTTAGATTGAACTCTAGATTGAGTAGGGTTCTTTAAAAATAGGTGGGGGCCAGGGGGCAGCTGGAGCATGCTAGTGGAAACTGGGGTGCAGGCAGTGATGAGTTGCCAGAAGCTCAAGAACTGGTTCCTTCACTTGCTCCAGGTCTTTGACCTGGGGTTAGGGGGGAGTCGAGCAGCAGGTGCACTGGGGAGTTGTAGCCTGCATATTTGTATGCACGTATTGCATGCATTTATGGTTGACTTTTCACCCTGTAATTGTCATACACATTTTTGGGATGGTCAGGGGGAGCTCAAAAACCAGAAGCCTGACAGAAAAACCTGCATGGTTCATTCTTTATTTTTTTAAAATCTCTTTATTTTTTAGGACAATCTCATGAGTTTTTGGGGTTCTGACATGATTGTTTAACTTCTGTGGTTGGCAATATTGTGAATGTTTCACATGGCTTTGTGGTTTATTACATGTATACCGTCTCTCTCTCTGCACAGATGTACATAGGGCCCTACCAAATTCACAAATTCACGGTCATGAAAAATGCGTCACGGACCGTGAAATCTCGTCTGCCCCCGTGAAATCTGGTCTTTTGTGTGCTTTTACCCTATACTACACAGATTTTATGGGGGCAGACCAGCATTTCTCCAACTGGGGGTCCTGACCCAAAAGGAAGCTGTGGGGGGGTCGCAAAGGTTATTTTAGGGGGGCCACGGTATTGCCACCCTCACTTCTGCGCTGCCTTCAGAGCTGGGCGGCCGGAGAGCGGCGGCTGGTGGTCGGGAGCCCAGCTCTGAAAGCCGCGCCCCACCAGCAGCAGCGCAGCAGTAAGGGGGGCAATACCATACCCTGCCTCCCTTACTTCTGCGCTGCTGGTGGCGGCGCTGCCTTCAGAGCCGGGCTCCCGACCACCAGCCGCCGCTCTCCGGCCGCCCAGCTCTGAAGGCAGTGCCCCGCCAGCAGCAGGGCAGCAGTAAGGGTAGCAGTACCGCAGCCCCCTCACAACTCCTTTTTGGGTCAAGCTCCCTACAATTACAACACAGTGAAATCTCAGATTTAAATAGCTGAAATCATGACATTAACGATTTTTAAAATCCTATGACCGTGAAATTGACCAAAATGGACCATGAATTTGGTAGGGCGCTAGATATACACGTACACGTGGTGTGCCCCGTGCATATGTGTCTGTGTGTGTATATATATATGATTAATCATGTATTGTTATTCATACAATGGCAAAAGTTTGTTTGTTTGACACTACAGACGAGAAGGAAAGCAAGTTCCCTGCACGGAGGAGTTTACAAACTAGATATACAAGGGTGGGGTAAGGGATGCTACACAGAGTGACTGAGTGGTTATGCTGGCACACATCAAAGCCTCTTTTCCATTCTCACTCTTCCCAGTCTGTTCCCTGCCTTTGACATGGTTGATCTCTCCTTCTTTCTAAAGTCTTTCTTCCCTATGTGCTTCAGAGACTGAGCATTCCTAGCTTTCCTCCTCTCTCTCTCTCTGTCTATTCCTGCACCGTCTCCTTTGGGGACATTTCTGCTCCCCTGCTGTCAGCATCCCTCAGCACACCATCCTCGTCCCTCTCCTCGCCTCCCTTTACACTTTGTCCCAGGACAGCTTTATCTGACCACACTGTTTCAACTACCATATTTATACTGGCGACTTAGAGATCTACTTCTCTACTTCTGTTCGGTCTCCTTGCTCTCTGACAGCCCTCTGAGCCAGCTCCTTCTGCAGGCCAACTCAAGCTCAGCCCCATGAGAACTGAACTCCTTATCTTACCTCCACAGCCCTCTTTTCTTCCTTCCTGTCTTATCCCATTGGAAACACACCATTCTTCCAGTTCCATAGGCTTTCAACCTCTGTCTCATTTTTGTCTCCCATCTCTTCTCCCCATACGTTAATACAGGGTAGGATTTTCAGAAGTGCTAAGGCCCAGATCCTCAAAAGTCTTTAGGCACCTAAATCCTATTGAAATCAATGGGAGCTATGTGCCTAAATACCTTTGGTGATCTGGGCCTATCGGGGATGTCTACACTGCAATTAGACACTTGCAGCTGGCCCATGCCAGCTGACTCAGGCTTGGGCTAAGGGGTTGTTTAATTACAGTGTAGACGTCAGGCTCAGGCTGGAGCTCGAACTGTAGGACCCTGAGAGGTGGGAAGGTTCCAGAGCTCCGACTGCAGCCTGAGCCCAAACGTTTACACAGCAATTAAACAGCCCCTTAACCCGAGTCTCACAAGCCCAAATCAGCTGGCACAGGCCAACCATGGGCATGACACAGGATCCAACCTGGAACTGGGGTACCGCTGAGCCCTCTGGCTTACCAACCAGGCTCTTTCTGACACTGTGCTGCTGTGACAAGCTGCAAACCTCTCCAGGTACTGCACTTACACAGATATCTACCAGCAGGGACACACCCAGCTGAGTTACACAAATGCTTCTCCCAGTCACTCATGAACCAACAACAGAGAAGCTCCAGCCAGTTCCCCCCAGCTCCCCAGCCTAGGACACCAGAGCTGTCATGTCCTGCCCTGATCAGAAGCCTGACCAGTGTAAGTTCATTACCCAATCCGCCCCTCCTTCAATGTGGAGAGGACATGCACCAGCTTTTGTACACTGAGCAGAGGTTTATTAGCTACAGAAAGATAGATTTTAAGTGATTATAAGTGGTGGGCATAAAAAGACAGAGATGGTTACCAAAGAAAATAAAAATAAGCACACAATCTAGAATCTATAAGTTAAACAGGATTTGAATCAAGCAATATTCTCACCCCACTGAATGTTACAGTCCTTAATACACAGCCTTCCCTCCTGAAGCCTGGACCAGTCTCGTCAGATGACCTTTGTCCTTTTGACATCCCAATTGCTTCTGGCGTAGGTGTGGGAGGAGAATGGCAAAGGCCTGCTGCAACTGTTCCTTCATTTATACTCTTGGCCCATGTGCCTGGCAGACACTAGCCCAGACATGTCCTGGTGGGCTCTGCTGAGTCACAGTAAATGATCAGTTCCTTTTGTGTGGTGCTTGCATAGTTGAGTTACACAGTTGATTAATGGGGGGTCTGGTCAACACCCACCTAGGCAGGGATACTTTGCATGCCACTAGCAAACTCAAAGCATATTTCAGTAACAACCATACAGCACAGTCTCATAGCTTTATACACACTAATGATATACATATTTGGATAGAACCATGAGTTTCATCAGATAATGACCTTTCATATGATACCTTACATGGCATGCTTTGTATGCAATATCACCACCATATATGAATGATGAATATGGGGGTTACACGGTGTCATTCTGAGGTACAGTGTGTTGCAGTGTCTAATTGCACTATAGAGATACCCTAAGTGACTTAAAAAGAAAAGGAGTACTTGTGGCACCTTAGAGACTAACAAATTTATTTGAGCATAAGCTTTCATGAGCTACAGCTCACTTCATCAGATGCATTCAGTGGAAAATACAGACTTAGAAGCACAAGTCTAATTGAAAGTCAATGGGATGCATGCTCCTAAATCACTTGGAAAATCTCACCCTTTGTCAATAAATCCTACCCGTTTTTCCTTGCTAGTCTATCTAGCTAACAGAAAACTCACAAATGTTGCTTGTGAACTCAGCATTTCACACAGCTGTGGGAGTAGGACCTCTATTTAATAATTCCAGCAGTATCTAAAAAGCTAATTCCTTCAACATAGCTACAAACAACATAGCTCAACATAGTTCAATATAGCTACAAACAACTCTGACTGCAGAAGAGCTTTGAGTGAATTTATTACTCATGAAAGGTGCTAGATTGGCAGCCATAGAGACTGGCCCTCTATTTATTCTCAGAGTTGGCAATGGCAGTGCAGATTCCTCAGCCTTTATCTTAAAAGGCAATCCAGTAGCATATCACCCCTAAAGGATTTTGGTGCTCCCAGTACCAATGGAAGCAGTTCAGTATTAATTCAGTGCTTGGAGTCCTTGTAAAATATACCATGTCCAGTGTGAAATGTGGTACAATATTATTGGGTATTATTTGTAAAACAGTATGTGATTGAATAAATAAAATCTGTGATAAAATCTATACACACAAGGGCCAGAGTTAAGATTATATGTGCAACCTTGCCTTTAGAATGTCCGGACTTCTGAGTGCTTCACTGTGCATCCTTCGGGCTAAACAGTGCCACAGTCAGAGCCCTGAGTATGGGGCAGAGTGGAGCTACCCTTCCTCTAGGGAAGTGGCTGGGGAAGCACAATCCCTCTCAGAGTTCCTTGTGGCACAGTGGGGATCCCAGGAGGCCATCCTTCCCAGTGATGCAGCCTGCTCTGCTCAGTGTGCTGAAAGTTGGTGTGCTGGGTCATAGTTGCACCTCCACCTTTCCCCTCGCCAACGCTTTTGGCAGAATGGGCCTGATCCAAATCCAACAGCAATCAATTGAAAGACTCTTCAAATGCGCTTTGGATCAAGCCCCAGGCAAGCCCAAGGGGAGTGCATAGAGGGAGCAGTCCCTGTGCATCACAATGAAATCAATAACTACAGCAGAAGCTCTGAAAATAATTTCTTTAGATGCCTAAACAAGGTTTTAGGAATCTAACTTTAGGCACACTAGTTCACAGATGTTGGCCCTCATTATGCACTCCTCGAGAAACTATGTCACACAGACACTGTATATCAGGCTACAGCATAAGGGAGTTATTGCAGCGTGTCTGAGCCCTTCACTGCTGCATCCCGTTGCAGATTGTGTGTCGCAGCAGAACCCTGAGCCTTCCCTTGGAAGTACCAGCATCCCATTAGCATGTCAGCACTTCAGCACCTGATGTTCGTTTTGCACTAGGTACCGGGAATGTTACTCAGCAGAACGATGAAGAGACTGTGCTCCGTTTGCGGGACCAAAACAATGGTAGCCATGCAGACAAACATCCAGATGTGCATCGACATTTTAAAACCATGCATTGATTTGTTACGAATATGCAGAGAGAAGATCAGGCCGAGTATTTTATTTCCTTTAGATGCAGTGACTTTAAAAAAAAAAAAAAAGCAGCAGCTTTTAGGCACTACCAATTTGAATAGTGTTTTCCCTTCCGCAAATGAAAGGCAGGATGTTTGGGGGGCTTGTTCCTTTCTCAATAATTAAACAGCTCTGCACTTAAGAACACTCTTGCCCTGTCTACAGACTAGACATTTTGGCCAAGGTTTTCCACTATTGCTAACACCAGTTAGCTCCATCAGCAGTAGCAAAGATTGAGGGGTCTACTGTGAATGGGGTGGCTGGCTGCCACTTGCACTTTAAGCTTTGTTTAGATTAGAACCACTCTGAGCAGGGTTAGATGACATGGTGCTTAAAAAAATACCAGCAGCCACTGGTCTCTATTTGGGCTTGCTGCATTGGGGTAGAGCTGCACTGCTGTTAGCAACTGGGAAATGTTTGCAAAATCTCTTTAGTGAAGACAAGGCCTCAGGGTGCAGAAATTCTCAGGGAGTCAACATTTCAGATTTGTATTCCCCCGGAATAATATGATTTCTGAAGCATAACAATAAATGCAATAAAATAATATTTTGCATTTATGACACACATTTATTCCCGAAAGTGTATTAAAAATGTGGCTTACAGGAAAGATGTAGCCATTAAGGACAGCAGTTAGATGGACAACCAGTACAAGAGAGAACTAGGGACGGGTGGGGGTGGGGGTGGGGGCAGGGGCAGGGGGGAAGAGGAGAAACTTTGGCCAAGCAGCACTGTAGCAAGCCTCCTGCTATTACAAGAAGGAACAAAGGATCTTTAGTTTCTATAAAGAGCAGGCAAGTCTTCTCAGTGGGTAAGGTCTCATCTAGCCCCATGCTGTAATCTGCATGAGACTTCATTTATTTTCCTCAGAGGGCCAATAGGCTACATCCCAGCGTGGATGAAGTTTGAGTTTGTTTGTTCAGACCAGTAGGAAAGGTCCCTCCAGATCTGTGGGTGGGTCAGGAGCCTCTGCTGTTTCATATTTTCCTCTTGTGGGATCCTGAGAGGACCCTCCACCAATCTGAGGAGCCATGTGTGCAGGGGGCTGGGGGGTGGGGCAGAAAGAATGTGCGAGCTGGGGCCAGAGGGAAGTGTGTTGTCTCTCACAGCCAGCAGTGGTAAATCCAGTGCTTTATTTGTAACGAAAGAGGTGCCAGGACTCAAGCAATTCGGTGCCAGGGCTCCAGCAAATTTTTTTTTACTTTCGTAACTGATGTGGGAAGTCCCGAGGTGCCAGGCTATGAACTGCCAAGCCGAGTAGTGCTGGGGCTCAGCCCTGGCACAAATTAGGCACTGGGTAAATCTGTTGAAAAGTTAATGCAGCAGGGGAAATCCTCCATTTAAGGGAATATCCAAGAGCAGCAGGGGAAAGTGGTGGCCGAATTGGAGCTATTCTGCTAGAAAGCTGGAGTAGAGGCAGGAAGACAGCAGATGCAGCCCCTGTCTGCTGAGGGCAATGGTCTCCTGTGGCTCCCTAGATTCTGAGGAGGAAGCTCTGTCTCTTCAGTGGAGGTCCTGCCTCTCTGCAGAAGACATTAAGGAAAACTAGGGGAGGGTCCTCTTGCCAAGTTTTCTTTCCTCCGGGACCCTGGCCTGTTTGTTTTCTGATGGCTGATGTGGTCCCTGAGACTTGGTCCCTAAGAAATTCCCTCTGCTGTATTCTTTTTTGGCCATATTGTGTCTCTTTATCATGTTGACTCTTGGTATTTGAAGATGGCACCGCATGCAGTAAGTGCTGCAAGAGACCCAGCAGGGAAAAGGGAGTGGCTTTCAGCTCCTTGAAGCAGACGGATATGCTGTAATGTCTGACAACAACTCAGAGTCATCGGTAGAATGAAGAGTCTCAGAGCCACTTCTGATTAAGGCATCCACTCTGCTTTTGTTTGTCTTTTTTCCCTCTTTTTTGCACCTTCACCTTTATTTATATTATTTCCTGTGTCAGAGCCATAATTAGGTGGTTATTTATATATGATATATAGTTCTGTGAGATTGTCTGTCGTTTAACTGCATGAGACTTTTCACATGAAAGAGTCCTACTTCTGGGGTATATTTCTACTGTGGGCTTTTGTTGGTTTTGGCCTGGTCTACACAAGAAAGGGTTTGCCCAGCATAGCTATACCAGCAAACTCTTCTAGTGGAGATGCAATTTATATGGACAACAGAGTGTTTTTGCTGGTATAGATTATACCAGTTCTTTGAACAAAATAAGCTATACAGGCAAATATACTTTTAAGCTGCATCTCTACTAGGGCTTTGGCCTACACAGTTGGGGGTATGATTTTTTGTTCAAAATTACAGAAAAGTGTAGGCCAGCCCTTATGCTCTTTCTTCTAGTTTTGCTTCTATATCACTTGTTTGCCCCAGCCATTTACTCAGTCACATCTGGGTCGATATTATTTTCTCAATGGCTAAGAGGAATGACTTTGAGGGCTGTGAAGATTCCACTCTTTTGGATTCCTCAGCCACCAAAGAGGGGCTCCCAGTAACTGCCCTATTCCAAATCTGGATCCTGATAGTCAGGAGAGAGGAGAATGCGGTGAATGGAGGGAGCCAGGCCAGCAGGCACAGGACCTGGGCTCTGGGGATGGAGCTGAAGGGGGAAGTTGAGTCAGCAGGACAGAGGGAGGTGGGGGCAGAGTGGATGGAGGGAACATCCCATGAAAGACAGATTTGGGCAAGAGGGGCAATGGTAGAGGGAGCTGGGCAAGATGTATTCATCTTCATGGGCATCAGTCACTTCATTAGCCAGTATTTCAGTCTGATCTGGGATCAGATTTGTCTGAATGTGGCAAAATGAGGAAGCCTGTCGGCAACTGAGTTCTCATTCAGGTATTTGACACCCCTCAAAATACTTTGCGCTTCACAGATGGGGAAACTGAGGCACAGAGCAGTCAAGGGACTTGCCCAAGGTCACGCAGAAAGTTTTTGATTGAGTCAATCATACGTCCCAGTAGCTCTAACTCCCAGTCCCTGGTCTAACTGTTGGAAAGAATTCCCCATGTCTTAGCTCCAGCTAGCTAGACTATAAATAAAGGCAAAAGGCCAGAAAGTTTCAAGAGAGTTACTGCAGATTCTCTCTAGATCTATTTTAAAAAAATCCCAAATGATTGGAATTTGTTTTTATTCTACTGATCATTCTGCTGGGCAGAAAGAATGGAAGCAGCACGAGGATTGTAAATCAAAGATCTGCTTGAGCCAGGGCTACCAGACACTCTGTGTTAATTTGTCCTTGGCAGCAATCCTCGTGTTTGAGAAGACTGAAGGCCCTTCTGCTTACACCTCTCCTAAATTTTTATATGACTGGCTCAGTCTCAGATAGTCAATACAACTATTGGCAGATGATTATATGCTATATTAGTAGGTGACACATCAAACCCACATCAGAAACAACTTCAGATTGGCATGTTCACGCAGGAGACTGGAAGCCAGATTCTTTGGTCCTTCAAGGTGGCTTTGTGTCATTCTGGTGGCACAAAGTGACCTTAAACCTTTCTTAATTGGTAGTGGAGGATTCCCTTTCCACAGAGGAATTCTCCTGTAGTATAGGGTTGCCTTATTGGCTCCTATGACATCCCCTCTCCCCCTTAGTTTCTGGGGTACAGGGTCTTGTTACAGAAACAGGGATAAGGCCAGGGCTCTGCTGTGCCTTGCTGATGGAACATCCCTGAGAGGCTGCTGAGTCCAGAGATGACTTTAGGCTATTTTGTTTTCTGCTGGGAACTGTACTGGTGGCCCTGGAATTGGAAGAACAGAAAGGTGGTTTTGCTTCTTTGACCAAACAGACAGCTGAAATTTGGGACTTTGTGAGGTGGCTCGATTTGATTGAGAAGTCACTGACACAGAGTTGGGGTAATCCTTGGTGTAATACATTTATTTACAGAAAAGCATACGCACTGTGCTGTAACCTTGACCAGCAGTAGGAACGCACGACACAGAAGACTTGCAGAAATCTCAAGTCAGACATCCTAGCCGGGTGCCCAAGCAACTGCTTGTCCTCAGCCTCTGCTTCCTTTCTGGGTCACACTGCAAATCCTCCTCCTCCAGGGCTCTCACAGCCCCACAAACCAAACTGTCTTCGACAGCTCAGCACAAAGTTTCTTTCCTAGAGCTATTTGCTGGTTGCTGAATACACAGTATTAACACACACCCTTTGCTCCTTTCCCAGCTCCAAAGAGCAACTGAGCGCTCATGCTCTAGAGACCGTGTGTCTGGGCATCACCCCTCCTTTTGTGTAGCCACTCCTAACACAAAACCTCATTAAAGTTTCCCTGCATGAGCGTGGCAATTGCATCAATATCTCTGAATGGCAACCTATTACAATGGCTTTAAGCCACCTTGGTACCTTTGATTATGTGTGTTCCTGCCACATGCAGCTTGGTTGGTCCAGAACAGGGGTGGGCAAACTTTTGGGCCACATCTGGGTGGGGAAATTCTAGGCAGGGCCATGAATGTAGGGCTGGGGCAGGGGGTTGGGGTGCGGGAGGGAGTGTAGGGGGTCGTGGTGTGCAGGAGGGGGCTCAGGGCAGGGGGTTAGGGTGCATCAGGGGGCTCAGGGCAGGGGGTTGGGATGCAGGAGGGGATGTGAAGTGTGGGAGGGGGCTCAGGGCAGGAGGTTGGGGTGTGGGGTGCAGGAGGAGTTGGGGTGTGGGCTCTGGCCCGGTGCTGCTTACCTCAAGCGGCTCCGGGGTGGCAGCGGCATGCAGCGTGGCTAAGGCAGGCTCCCTGCCTGCCCTGGCCTCGCGCCACTCCTGGAAGTGGCCAGCATTTCCGGCAGTGGCTCCTTGGGGTTAGGTGGGGCAGGCGGATCTGCCATGCACTGCCCTTGCCTGTGGGTACCACCCCCTAAGCTCCCATTGGCCACAGTTCCCCGCTCCTGGCCAATGGGAGCTGCGGGGGGTGGGAGGGATTCCTGCAGGTGAGGACAGCACAGGGAGCCCTCAGCCCTCCCCCTTCCCCCAAGGGCTGCAGGGACATGGTGCTGGCCACTTCTGGGAGCAGCATGGGGCCAGGGCAGACAGGGAACCTGCCTTAGCCCCGCTGTGCCACGGGGCTGGCAATCCCGCAGGCCGGATTGAAAGCCCTGACGGGCCATATCCGGCCTGCGGGTCGTAGTTTGCCCTCCCCTGGTCCAGAACATTTGTGCCAACTGTCTTATATTTACCACTTTTCAATACTAACACAGGTCACTTACTTATAAGGAAGTCTTGGAGTACTGAAATGATTCAGAGAGAGTGATCCAGAATGCATTGCAATGCACATATCTACCTTGGAGTATGAGTTACATCTCGGTTAGCCAAAGTTGCCTTAGTTCACAGAATGCAAAAAGAATAACAATACCTTCATTTGACCTAATGCTTTTTATGTTATTGTTTTTACTGTGTTTTATGTGAGGTGCTTAGGGATAGAAACATAAAAACTAAAGCTGTTTATATTATTACTTCTAATAAGACTCACTTTTTCTGCATTGGCCGCAAGAACTGAGTTAGTAATTAAAAGCAAAAACATAACCACAAAACTTCAAATAATTCATCTCGTGGGCTTCTCAGAGCATCCTGTCTTCTCTGTGTCTGTGTACCTCCTATCAGGTGTAGTGCTTACTAACATTGTGAGATCATTATTATGTATTATTTGTAATGCAATAGTGCTTAGGGTTACTAATCAAGTGTCAAGCCACCATCATCTTAGGTGCTGTACAGACACAATTTAATATTGACTATTTCCCTTGGGATTAATTGAGGGCTACAGCGATTAGTTCCATTAAAGCCCATTGAACTACTCCTTGTAGTAAGAACTATGACCAATGGTGTGTATTTGGCCTTTTAATTGTAAATTCTTTAGGGCAAGGATGATCTCTGTCTTGTGTCTTTTGCAGTGCTGAGCACATTGTTGGGTCTTAAATAAGAAATAATTATAATAATAGTTATGAATACCAAGGTTTATAGCTTCCATCCAAAGTAGTGAGCAGTGCTCACTGGTGAGCTTGAAGCCACACTGTGAGAACCTCTATAGTCTCTTAAGAATGGATTTTCTATGTGGGGGAAAAAAGGATAATCAAGGGTTCACATCAAGGACTGATGATGCCCTGGCTATGGGAAGTTCTCAATATGATCAGACAAGAAACTGATCCTCTCCGCCTAGATGCCACAGCCACTGTTAAAATTAGAGATCGGCCTGAACTAAGACCCCTTCAGCTTTGGGGGAGTTCATATACGGATCCAAATGTTGTGGTTAACTTCAGGCCCACCGATAGCCGAAATTACTTCAAGAGCAGCCACCAAACACACCTTGGATTTCAAATTAAAGTAAGATTTACGTTTATAATTTGTGCTCTTGACTGACTGCTTTGTTCTGTGCCTACAGGCTTTGCAGACCCCAGTCGCTAGCTGTGAGAGAGACAGTGTTACACAACTACAGAGGACCGGCAGGAACTGAAACCGGCTCTGTAATTTATAGCACTAATAAGGCTCAACTGCCATTTCTTGCGGTTTCCTCCCAACTTGTCTTTGAAAATTTCTACTTGTACCCTGTGTTTGTTGTTGCGCTGCTGCTGCTAAGGTTCACTTGTTAGGTAACTGTTATAACGTTTTGCTGGATCTGTTCTCTTTGGCTCTGACTACATTATTAAACGTTTATATATCAGTGGTGCCTAAAGGCCAACCAGCCCCATGGGCCCCATTTTGCTAGGGGCTGGACAAACCCTAAATGACACTCCCTGCCCCAAAGGGTTTACAATCTAAAAAGTTACCCATAGCTCTTTTCTTCCGATTTCTCTCTGTCGCACTAGTGCTGGTGCAGCTCCTCTGGTGTGAGTGCTTGTGTAGACCAGCCACTAGTGGTTTTACCAGAGAGCCATCTAATCCTGCTCAGAGTAGTTCTGTAGGCAGGCAGGGTGTCATTTCTGTCTGCTGTCTGGCTCCTTTACGTTGCCGGAGGGGAGCAGTGTAAAGGGTCTGAGGCGGAAAAAAAATTGGGCCCAGTGATCCTGGAGAGAGAAAAACCTTCCAACATAAAACTTACATTGCAAATAGTTTCACTTATGTAAGAGCATTGGTGTGGGGAGGGGAAAGTTTTCAGGGACTGTTGAGAGAAATTGTTTTGCCTGAGGTCCTGTCCTTTGGCTGCAACCAAGTGGAGAGATCATGAGTCTTTCTACTAATCTCTGGTAAATTTTGAACTGCTCGCCTTTGTAAATCTGGCTCCATGAGAGCCTATGAAAAAGACCAAAGTAAGTGATCGCCCAAGGCTATTGACATCTTCACTGATATGGTCCACTGCTTGATGGTCATTTGCCTCCCGGAATGTGTGTTGGGGATTGCTGGAGGCAAGGTCTGAAGAATGCCGCAAGTAGGTGCAACTTCAACAAAAGTGTCTGACTTTCTTTCAAGAGCTCCCAGTGGGTTTAAGTGTTGTACCTGAGTAGAAGAGAGATGGGTCAAAACTACAGTACAACCAAAACAGCCCAGCTGTAGCATAGCGTGGATCCAGTTGTTGCAGCTTGGCTTAAGCTGCTCTTTGCAATGTAGTCGGACCTGTATGCTCCTGCTGCATCTTCCCTCATTGCAGACACACTCTGCCGTGCTTCACAGCATGGCCGTCTGTACATTTGGAGACTCTGCAGAGAGGGACTATGAAGGGGTGTGTAGACATTACCAGGGAATGGACATTGAAGGGTTAAAAAAGGGAGTTATCACCTCCCCAGCTGCAGCCTATGGGCAGGCTAACAACAGCAGGGATAAAAGGCTGCAGCCCTGCCCCAGCCAGAACAGGGTGGTTGCTGGAGAAACCTAGAGCCACGGTGAAGGGGCTCCACAGGGTCAGGCTGGAGGAAGATGCCCAGAGAAATCAGTTCTCTGCCAGAAGGGATCAGAGAAGATTACCAGACAGGAGGTACCAAGTAGGAAGCTGGGCGGGGAAGCCGTACAAACAAGTCCCTGACTGCATCCCCCAGGATCTCTGGGCTAGGGCCCAGATGAGAGCTGGGCCTGAGTCCCCCTACCACCCTCATACAGATAGGGTAGAGACTGCTGAGAACTCCTCGGACTATTGAGTGCAGGACACTAAACGGGCAAGTAAAACTCTAAGTGAGGCCAGCCTCCTTTCAGCCCTGAAAGGGGAGACACAAGTAGCCCAGCTGGAGGCCTGTATATACAGATGAAGATTGATGGATATAGGTTCCATCCCTAGACTAAGGGGCACTGAGGCAAGTAAGGACTATGGCAATGCCATAGCAGATTGCCAGGGCGTGCTGCAGGGCTGAGGTCCCTCTATTACAGAGGCAGATTTTACCCCCACTTATATATGCACAACTCCCAATGAAACCAGAATGTAACTAAGGGCAGAATTGGGCCCAGTGTTTGGAGTGATTCTTGCAGCTGGATGACAGAACCAGTGATAATAATATTTAGCATTAATAGAGCACTTTACTTAATCCTCACAACCTTGCTGTGAGATAGGTTTTATCTCTTTTTTACAGAGGGGAAGCTAGGAGAAAGTGAAATGACTTGTCCAAGGCTGCATGGGAAATCAGAAGCACAGCCAGGATGACAGCTCATGGTCTCCTGACTCTTAAACTTGTGCTCATTCCTCCAGTCTACCCTGTAGCTTTGGCAGATTTTGCAAGAGGCTTCACTTCTCTGTTTCCATCACAGTATTGTAAATAGCAACGTGCGCCTTATAAGTCAGAAGAAAGAGCATCTCAGGCCATTTTGGGTTGCCCATATTTGGGAGCACCCTGAATTGGAATTTCTTCAATAATGTTTTCGGGAGAGCTGGTCAAAAAGGAAAAAATAAACTGCAAACTCCTGGGAGTTTAAAGTTTTTTTTTTTTTTAATTAACAAAACTAGCTTAGAAAATTTTTGTGAAATTTTGTACTGAAAAATTTTGCATTAAAAATATTCAGTTTGTTTTCTTTCTCCCCTCCCACTTTTTCCTTTTTCCATTTTGCCACTGAAAAAAGGGGGAGAAAATGGGAGAGGGAGCAGAAAAGAGAAAAGGGGAGAGAAGGTGCAACCACTCCCCCCAAAAACAAACAAAACCCCAAGCTATTTTGTTTCTTTGCAGAAAAACAATAAAAACAATCCCAACAAAACAAAGCCAAAAAATAAGCTGGAAACGTTCAAAAAGTGGAATATTTTGTGAAATTTTCATCTTTTTTTAAAAATAGTCTTAATTTTCCAGCAAAAAGATTCATTTGAACAATACCCTTGTCATCTGGAAAATGTCAGTCAGCTCTAGTTGCCAGTCTCTTTCTAAAATCTACATCAATGTGATAATACACAGAGTACAGATATATTTGTGGGGCAATTTGTATCATGAGTATATACTCGCTATTGACAGGTCAACACGCATCGTTGTGTGGTCCTTTGTGGTATTTGTTAATATAAAATTATATTAGTGTATTGAACTCATTTCTACCTTTAGTTTGCAAGATGTTAAGAGTAGGGATTCTGTTTGTCTGGCACACTCAATCTATTGTAAAGTTCCATACATACATCATGGTAGTATCTACATGATTGCAACTTCTACTGTAAGCTATGTGCTACAGGATGCTTGGTGCTATACATGACTCGGAATAGAGACAGCCTTTCTGTATCATTCAATTTAAATAAGACTTTGCAGTCTAAATAATCTAATCATAATCAATAAGGACTTGGGTATCTTGTAAACATGACCCACATGGTAAATCCTGCCACGTATTAATTGTGTCTTTGGAACCAGTGGTCAATGTTTCCCAAGGGTGAGATGTTTCCTACTTAGGGCATAGCTACACTTGCAGATGTAGAGCGCTGTGAGTTAAACCCATCTTCAGAGAGCACAGTAGGGAAAGCGCTGCCATCTGTCCACACTGACAGGAACAAGCGCACTGGCGTGGCCACATTTGCGGCACTTGCAGCAGCATTGGGAGCGGTGCATTGTGGGCAGCTATCCCACAGAGCACCTCTTCCCATTCTGGCACTGTGGATTGTGGGAAGGAGGTGGGGGGTGCGGGGCGTTCTGGGTCCTGTCCCAATGCCCTGTGATGCATCGGTTCGCATCCCAGCAATCCCTGTGCTTCCATCCACATTTGGTGCCATCTTTCAACATTTTTTGTACTGCGCGCGCTGTCTTCCCTTTCAGTCTGCGGGAATGGAGCTGACCAGTACGTCACACCAGCATGTCACGTTTGGCAGTTGAGTTATTACTTATGATCCAAAGTGACAGTGAGGGCTACGAAGATGATATCGACTCAAGTAATGCATATGACACAAGTTTGCTTGTGGTATTCACGGACATGCTCACCACCATGGAACGCCACTTTTGGGCTTGGGAAACAAACACTGAGTGGTGGGATCACATCGTCATGCAAGTCTGGGATGACGAGCATTGGCTGCAGAACTTTTGGATGAGAAAAGCCATTTTCATGGGACTGTGTGAAGAACTCGCCCCCACCCTGCAGCGCAAGGACACAAGATTGAGAGCTGCCCTGCCGGTGGAGAAGCGGGTGGCTATGGCAATCTGGAAGCTGGCAACTCCAGACAGCTAAAGATCGGTCGCTAACCAGTCTGGAGTGGGAAAGTCGACCGTTGGAATTGTGTTGATGAAAGTTTGCAGGCCATTACTCGCATCCTGCTCAGAAGAACCATGACTCTGGTAACGTGCATGACACTGTGAATGGCTTTGCACAAATGGGTTTCCCTAACTGTGGAGGGGCAATAGATGGCACGCATATTCCAATTCTGGCACCAGCCCACCTAGCATCCAAGTACGTTAATCAGAAAGGGTATTTCTCTATGGTTCTCCAGGTGCTTGTGGATCACTGTGGGCATTTCATTGACATTAACACAGGCTGGCCCGGAAAGGTGCATGACACACACACACATCTTTTGGAACACTGGCCTGTTCAGGAAGCTGCAAGCCGGGACTTTTTTCCCAGACCAGAAGATCACCGTAGGGGAAGTCAAAATGCCCATTGTGATCCTTGGAGACCCCACTTACCCTTTAATGCCATGGCTCATGAAACCCTACACAGGGAGCCTTGACAGCAGCAAGGAGCAGTTCAACAACAGGCTGAGCCGGTGCAGAATGACTGTGGAGTGTGCTTTTGGCCGTTTAAAGGGCTGCTGGTGCTCTCTGTATTGGAAGCTGGACCTGGCCGATGACAGCATCCCCGTGGTTATATCCGCGTGCTGTACCCTCCATAACATTTATGAAGGGAAGGGTGAAAGATTCACTCAGGCATGGAACTCGGAGGTTCAACACCTGGAGGCTGAATTTGAACAGCCAGAGAGCAGGGCTATTAGAGGGGCCCAGCGTGGGGCTGCAAGGATTAGGGATGCCTTGAGGGAGCAATTTGAGGCTGAAAGCCACCAGTAATGTCTGGTGCCCTGCATGGGAGTGAAGTGCAGTGGTTCCAATGTTAGTAGGAATCTGTGTTTGCTACGCTGACTTGCAGTGCCTGTTTCTTTCCTGGGCTAAGGTATCTTTTACTTTATGCAATAATAAAGAATGTTTTCAAAGTAAAAAAATCCATTTATTGAAAAGAAAATTCATTTATTGAAAAGAAACACAACTGCTTGGGAAACAGAAAGGGCAAGGGGGTGAGGTGGGGAACGGTTCAATCACAGATTTGCGTATGTCCTGTTATCATACTCAGCCTTCCTGTCTGGAGTCCTGTGCAATGAGTGCTGCACTTCAGGCTGGCTATACTGCATGGTGATGGGGGTTGAGTGCAGTGGGTAAGGGTCGTAGTTTTCAGGGCTGGATGGTGAAGCTACAGGTGTTGGAGGCAGCTGGTGGCGGTAAGAACCTGGATGTTGGGGAAAGTGGGTTGGAACTTACATGGGGGCACAAGAGAAAGAGTTTTGGGACAAGGGCTGCAGCGGGGGTCGGGCACGGTAGTGCTCCGCCTGAATTGCTACGAGCGCCTGGATTGAGTCCGCTTGGCGCTCCATTATGCTTATCAGCCAATCTGTGCTTTGCTGCCGAAGCACCGTGCTTTTGTGCTGGTGCTCCTCATTGTGCTGGTGGATCCTCATTTCACTGTCTCGCCACTCCTGCACTTTTCGATTTTCATTACTTGAATGCTGCATTACTTCATGCAACATGTCTTTGTTGCTTCTATGTGGCCTCTTTCTGATTCTTTGGAGTCTTTCAGCTGGTGATAACACAGAATGGCTGAGATCTCAAGGTTGCATCTGTAAAGGCAAAATACAACACTTAACAGAGGCAGCATTGTTCACAACAGAAAAAGCAATGATTTCCCCATACTTAAGGGCAAGCACAGTCTACAGAATAGCATAATTTGCCCATCCCAAAGCGAGCACACATAACCCATGGGAGCCCCAAAATGGTGAGTAAGCACAGGGTCAAGCGTGACTGATTGTTTCACAGCTGTACTGTCCTCTGGGGTTCTGTGCCCTGGGGAGAGCCAACAGCGGCAGGGGGCCCCTATACTGAACACCGTCCCCACATTTTCCACAGGAGTTCGTCCTGGAAGATATCTCGCTGTGAGGGTGACCTGGGAAGCAAGGGAGGGTCTTCTACTGCAATGCGGCTTCCGCCCTGGCCCATATGCAGCTTGCCTGGGTGCAACAATGGTCCCCCCACCCCTCACGGCACAGTGGCATTGACATGTTAGCCTGACTGGGACAAGGCCACAGTGGCTCTCCCAAGAAACCTGCACAAGCGCATTACCCAAGTTCTGGATGAGACCTTTGAAGAGATCACTGAGGCCGATTACCATGATGTGAGAGAGCACATCAACGCCCTATTCCGCATCTAGGCATGCATGTAGCCCTAACCCTCCTCGCCCCAAGAGCCCACACCAAATAACTTCCTTCCCAAAATAAAAGTCGCTTACCAGGAACCTCCTCTGGTGTTTGTCCTTCCCCAAGCACCGGCCTCTGAGATTTGCTACATTCCTCCTGGCTTGCGAACTGCTCCTGGCTGCATGCATCTAGGGATGCTGGGCTGTCTCCCTCCTCCTCAGCACCCTCGCTCCCGCTTTCTTCCTCCTCCTCCTCCTGCCTTGTTGAACTGGGCTCTGAAGTGTCCATGGTGGTACTTGGAGTGGAGGTGGGGTCACCCACAAGTATCACATCCAGCCCTTTGTAAAAACGGCAGGTCGCGGGGGCACCACCAGAGTGGCGGTTTGCCTTGCGGGCTTTGCAGTAGGCATTCCGCAGCTCCTTCACTTTAACCCTACACTATAGTGTGTCCCAGTCATGGCCCCTTTCCATCATGTGCCTTGATATCTGCCTGAAGGTATCATAATTCCTATGGGTGGAGCGCAGCTGGGACTGGACAGCTTCCTTCCCCCAAACACTGATGAGGCCCAGCACCTCACCATTGCTCCATACTGGGGATCGCCTGACGCGTGGAGGCATGGTCACCTGGAAAGAATTGCTGAGAGGACTCCATGCCTGGCTGAGCGAACCGGAAGGGGATTTTCAAAATTCCCAGAGAATTTAAAGGGCGGGTCTGACGGTTGGTCACCTGAGGGCAGGGCAGTAGAGTTCAAAGTGACGACCAGAGTGGCTAGCACAGGCATTGTGGGACACTTCTGGAGGCCGATCAGAGCGCATTAACAGACCAGGGCGTCCACAGTGGCGCCGCGGCGCTCCAGCAGGGGCGCAGCAAACGTTATTCCACTCGCCGAGGTGGAGTACCAGGAGCACTCTAGCCGCAGGGTCAGAGGGTTCTACGTGCCTTGCCAGTGTGGACGGGCAGTGAGCTAGTGTGCCCGGGGCTAGTTTAATGCGCTCTAACTCACAAGTGTAGCCAAGCCCTTAGTCAGTTTTTTCACAGAGTACCATTGGCAGTCAATGAAAGCTTCCCTAACTATTACAAACTTGATACCATGTTGTTCAAATTAAAAAGACAGCAAATATTTATAGAATTGTCTTTTTCTAAAAACCTTAAAGCTGACCAAGAAAAAAGCAGATTGAAATAACTGCAAAGCAGGCCTCCAATGAAAGAAACTGACATGGGGATTTGTTTTTAAAATCATTAAAACTGGTTCAGTTATTCTTATAAATATGTCAAAACAGGATAAAGCCACACTTAGGTCACCCATAGTTTTTTGTTTTTTTTTTAACTGAATCCTCAGTTTGTATAAATCAGCATAGTTCCATTGAAGCCACACCAGTTTACGACAGCTGAGAGGATCTGGCCAAAACATCAGTGCTCAACTAACTATAATATTGTTCTGTGCTTTACTCAGACCAGTTTAAGTTTAATGTGAAAATATAAGTAGTAGAAACAGTAGATGAAATATTTTGTTCCCACTTTCTCTCCTTATTTATGCATCTGATCTTACAAAGGCATATCCATGCACTACCCTTCCCCCTTCCAAAAGAGGTAAGCAAATAGGAACCTGTTTTTACATCTATTTCTTACTGATAATTTAAGCAAGACACATTTGAAATTTGGAAAAGAATGCAGCTGCATTCCTTTTAATGGAAAATTTGGGCCTCTATGTTGGTTTGTCAAATCCATAGAAAAGCAGACAAAACCCAAAACAAAACCACCATCCTCGCCAAACAAACAAACAACCCTCCCCCAAAACAAACCAACTCTAGAGTGCAAAATTTAATCTTACCCAAATGGCAACAACTCTCAAATGGCACTGTCTCATCGTTCCAGTCCAGACTCCCAAATCATTGAGTAGCTCATGGAGGGCAGTACTGAGAACATACAGTATAGAAGAGAAAGTGAAAAAAGTTGGATGGTTTGGATAAAATCACACACGTTTATAGTTGATATCCCTCCCAACAGCCAACCATATTGATACAGATGATCTGTTTGTTTATTTTACCCTATGACTTAATTACTCACTTATCTAGAGAGAGATAGGAGGGGAATAAGGACAAATAAAACTGGGGATTGTTCTGTTTTTAAGGGGGGGAAAGGGATGATAAATGATGGAGAGTGGATGTGGGGAAGAGAATTTAGGCTTTGCAGCCTGAGCCACAAAGGTATACCTTCGATTGTCCATGTGGAGTTCTACTAAAGTCAAGGCATGGACTAGACTACAGGATCAGTTCCTGAGTGCATTTAACTTGAAAAAACACAGACAAAGGGCCAAACAATAAAAATAACTAATAAGCCATGTACTTACCCCCATGTTAATCACTTTGCTTGCAACTTCATCCACCTTTCTCTATTTAGATTGCAACCTCTTCAGGACAGGAACTGTCTTCTTCTCTGCTTGGCAAGCACCTCACTCATTTGGGCACTGCTGCAACTAAATAATAAACTACTTTAATAACAGATGTAACAAATGTGATATATACACATACACATCTGTGCACTAGGGTTGTCAAGTGATTAAAAAAATTAATTGTGATTAATTGCACTATTAATCGTGCTGTTAAACAATAATAGAATATTATTTATATAATTTTTTGATGTTTTCCACATTTTCAAATATATTAATTTCAATTACAACACAGAATACAAAGTGCACGGTGTTCACTTTATATTTATTTTTTATGATAAATATTTGCACTATAAAAATAAAAGAAATAGCTTTTTTCAATTCACTTAATACAAGTACTGTAGTGCAATCTCTTTATCATGACAGTTGAACTTACAAATGTAGAATTATGTACAAAAAATAACGGCATTCAAAAATAAAACAATGTAAAACTTTAGAGCCTTCAAGTCCACTCAGTCCTACTTCTTGTTCAGCCAATCGCTCAGACAAACAATCAGACAAGCCAATCGCTCAGACAAACTAGATCCTGTAGTCTAGTTCTCTCAGATATTGGAAGGCACTTCAGATTCTTAAACCTTGGGTCAAGTGCTGTAGTTATCTTTAGAAATCTTACATTGGTACCTTCTTTGCATTTTGTCAAATCTGCACTGAAAGTGTTCTTAAAACGAACAACATGCTGGGCCATCATCAGAGACTGCTATAACATTAAATATATGGCAGAATGTGGGTAAAACACAGAGCAGGAGACATACAATTCTCCCCCGAGGAGTTCAGTCACAAATTTAATTAACACATTATTTTTTTAACGAGCATCATCAGCATGGAAGCATGTCCTCTGGAATGGTGGTCAAAGCATGAAAGGGCATATGAATGTTTAGAATATCTGGCATGTAAATATCTTGCAATGCCAGCTACAAAAGTGCCACGTGAACGTCTGTTCTCACTTTCAAGTGACATTGTAAATAAGAAGCGGGCAGCGTGATTTCCTGTTAATGTAAACAAACTTGTTTCTCTTAGTGATTGGCTGAACAAGAAGTAGGACTGAGTGGACTTGTAGGCTGTAAAGTTTTACATTGTTTTGTTTTTGAGTGCAGCTATGTAACAAAAAAATCTACATGTGTAAGTTGTGCTTTCACGATAAAGAGATTACACGACCGTACTTGTCTGAGGAGAATTGAAAAATACTATTTCTTTTGTTTATCATTTTTACAGTGCAAATATTTGTAATAAAATAATAAAGTGAGTACTGTAAACTTTGAATTCTGTGTTGTAATTGAAATCAATATATTTGAAAATGTAGAAAAACATCCAAAATATTTAATAAATTTCAATGGTATTCTATTGTATAACAGTGCAATTAATTGCAATTAATTTTTAAAATCGCGATTAATTTTTTTGAGTTAATTGCATGCATTAACTGCAATTAATCGACAGCCCTACCGTGCACACATCATATACTGCATAAAAGTTCCTCTAAGTTAACCTGAAAAGATTGCATTTTATACTATGTGGTCTAAATCTTCTGGCTGATGCTGGGTACAGTGTATTGTGCCCTGGTCTTAAAAATAGTGACAATAAGACAACCAGACAGACCCCTGCACTATACCACTTTATACTGAATAGCTGTGGGGTGGTAAGACTGTAATGTTTCTAAACAGTGGAGCAATCTATCTTGTACTGTGAAGTGTTGATCTAAAAAAGATGCTGAAGGAATAATGAAACGGTATGGGAATGGCACATTAGGTAAGATTTAATACAGGTGTGATTGACTTGAGCCAGGGCATTGCTCAGATATGACAATGAAGATGGTGGTAGGAGAACCTATATACAATACAATAGAGTCCTGGGTGTCAGTGACTGGGACATGGGTGGTCATGCCTAGTGGCTAGAGCAGCAATCAGTAGCCAGGAATTGGAGCCCAGGGTCAGAGGCCAGGTACTAGAGCCAAGGGTCACAGACAGAGTCAGAAGCCAGAACATGGGTCAGAAGTAGATGCCAGAGCCAAGGAGCAGCAGAGCCAGTCAGGAATCAGAGCTGAGGAGTAGAGCTAGGTTACTTGAAGTGAGACAAGACTGGGGCCAAGGCAGAAGCTCTCTCCATCATGAGCAAATGCTTTAAGCAACCACTGAAAAGCTGGGCTTAAAAGGTGGTTGTCTGACTCTTCCAACCAATAAGGTAGCATGGACAATTAGGCAGCCTACTGTAGGCTGTGCTTGATAGGTTGCCCAGAGACAGGTTCTGCTGCAGGCCCCTATTCTAGACACCGGGTTGGAGAGTGGTGAGAGTCCTGGTTACCACTGAGATTCAGTCCCTTCACTCCATCAATGAAGGTCTGAAAAAGCTCAAAATCCACATTTCTGAGACTTCAAACAAGTTATCCAGAAAACCAGACAAGGTAAAAAATGAGCAGGGGAAAAACTCCATCCCGTTCGTATTAATGATACAGAACCAAATCTAGGGCACAGACATAGTTATTCCCAGTGAAGATCACACCTAAGATGGATGAAAAGGTGGTATAATGGCCTGCTTCAAAAACCTAATGAAGTCAACAGGTCCTGGATTACAATTCGAAAGCAATCTTTGCAAAGTCACCTACCACACATTTGTCACTAGAACTGGCACTGTCTGCTCACATTTAATGTAAGACCCCAACAATGCCGTATGACTTACGGGATCACACTCAGTTCTTTTGTTTCCCTAGGTCTGCATGGACCGTGAGGGAAGGAGAAGTGGGTGCCTCATGTTACTTCCTAACAAGCCTTTTGGCCAGCTCAGAGTTCTGTTGATGGGCTTATGAAGCATCTGCATTCAGATCTCTTCTGTTGGAATAGGCTCTGGGGTGGTACATTTGTGAGTAGGTAAGTGAATGGGGAATGCTCAGGGACCTGAATGTTGCTTGATCTTCTAGGGAGTAAATGACTACTAGTCCATAGCAAATTATTTCAGGTCATTTGGTTATACTCAGTCCCACCCCTGCCCCTATTGTCTTGAGGCAGAACACAACAATGCAGTCACTTCTGTGTTTCTTTTTGCTAGCCACAACTCAGCCCTGCCAACTGGAGATTTGCGACTTGAGAGAAAGTTTTGGTTCCTTCAAGAGTGTGTCACGGCCAGGTCACGGGCAGCCAGATCTCATAGTCACAGCCAGAGCCCACAGTCATGAGACAGGAATCAGTTTAATCAGGATACCAGTGGGTCAGACGCGGGAGACAAACTGGTGATCAGAACCACCAGTCAGAAAATCAAGGAGCAGAAACCCAATTGTTCAGACAACTTCCTGTTTCTGCACCAGGCTTAAGGAGGACCCAGTGGGCCAATCAGCTGCTCTGGGACTCTACCAATCAGACCTCAGGGCAGAGGCACATTCTGGGCTCAATGGGTCCCATTTAAACAGGCTGCCAGGAGGAGGGTTAGTGTATGGCTGCTTCCATGAGCCCTGCAGACCTGGGTTCATAGACCCATGCCAGCATGTCCCTCGTTGTTCAAGGAGTTGGATATGACAGCCCTACTCAAATCCTTTTGAGTCAGACCATGCGACACGCCCACTTTCTGTGGACCACTGGCCTGTGGATCACAGTTTGAAAACCACTGACCTAGACAGATAGGTCCGTAGGCTATACACACTCATGCCCCATTCAGACACTTTAAAACACATTGTGTGCATTGTGGCACTGAGCCGTGGCCTGTGGTGCCACTGTAGTCAAGTCACGCTGTTATTCAGCAGCACTCCACATGGTGGTGCTCCTGTCTTTATCTGCTTACCTGCATGGAGAGGGGCTTCACACACCATTGATGGCAATACCATTTTCCCCAGTACGCTAATGGTAGTTCATCAACATGCCCTGGTACATTACCTTTGGCTCATTTTAAATTCTGAGGCCATACTTTAGTCTATAATTCCTTTATTTAAGTGAGGGGAAAGTCATCTCTCCCATTATTCATATACGAGAGGAGGAAAAATAGAATGCAGCTAGCCATGGCCATGATGCCATGAAAGTATACACATGCCTTCCTGGGAAAGTGAGATAGAAATAGGTAATGATGGAAGCTGTGTACAAGTGCATGAGCACACACACACACACACACCGCTGGCCCCTCTGGCTATAAAATAGAATTGCTACGATACTGAGGAGCACTTCCAGTGGTTAGGGGCCTTTTTTATAGCATCTGTTCTTAGCTCTGGGTGCACTAAACATTTGCGCTGGCGAGGGAGAAGAGATGTTCAGAAATTGCCTGCTTGATCAACCTGACATCAAATCTGTGCATGTGCAGTAATAACCACGATACCTTGGAGTGACAGAGCCTTTACCTTTTCTCTGAGCTCTGTGCACTAAATAGCAGTGTCTTGTTCCCCTCGCCTGGCTTTGACACAGGAAAGAAAATAAAGTATGCTGAGATCAGACTGTAAATCAACACTTTAAACCTCTCTTTGAGTCCAAAAGAAGGTCACTAAAGGACAACAAGAGTATGGATGCCCCCAGACAAGCAGCAAACAGCAGCTCTACGTGAAGCAATACACAGAGCCGGCAAAGTATTATAGACAACAAAGTTGACCCTGGAGTCTGTAGCATAATCCCTTTGATCAGCAAGACTGGGGTTACTGTAGGGTCAGCATTGACATAAAACCAACCAATCAAGCAAGACCACCTAGGTATTTAAATTAATCTTTTTCTTTGGGGGGAGAATACATATTTCTTCAAGCGTTTCCCCCCCCCACCCCGCACAGAGCTCCATGTGCGCTCTGTTTTCTTCCTCTCTTATTGCTGATACAGAAACAGGCATTATCATTCCAGGTACTTAGCCCTGTAATACTGTACAAGAAAAGGGTGAGATGTCCATTGTTTAAAAAAAAAAAAAATCTTCTCAACCTGCAGAACTTTCCAAAGGCTGATGTATGTTGCTCTTGTTAACCCCTCCCCCCCGAATGCCTTTAAATCGTACTTGTGGTTAAAAAAATACACAAATATTCTTTTTTCATTTCCTTTTGCAGAGGGGCAGTGGAATCAATTTGCCATGGTTCTGCCTCCTGCCAATTGTTTAGAATTTCCCGGATTTAATCTTTCATCCTTGTGTGTATCCACTCTTTACCTTTGAATGAGATAATGCATTATGCATTGGGCTTTATGGAAATGAACCATGAAAACCTACGTTTTGAAGACCTGAAAGTTTCACTCCCGCTTTGTGGCCTTGCCTATGCTGGAAAAATTGTGCCCATGGTACAGCAACTGCTACCAGGAGTGAAGCTGCTTTTAAGTACAAGGATTAGTTTAGAGAGGGCTAAGATGTTTTCAGCACCATGTGCAGAACAGTGATTTGTGACGCACTAGCCCTGAGTTCTGCCTACCTCACTGATTTAGCTGCTGTGAAGGTGCACCATTGCTGCAATATGGGTATGCATTTTTCAACCCTACTTTGCTGCAAGGAGTAGCAATGAAATGCACCAGCACTCAGAAATATTGGTGTTGTAAGTAAACAGTGGCTGAGAGTCACGATGGCTAAAATCATCATGCTGGTGCCGTTAGCAAAACTGCCCACACAAGCAGAACATTTCCCCTTTGCTCCCACTGTTTCAGCTCCGGCCATGGTAGCAACAGTGGCATGTCAGCATAGACAAGGTTCCAGGCAGCCATCAGCATTATATATGGGGTCATCTAATCTTACTCAGGGTTGGTCTATCCAGTGGTTAAAATGCCAGTGGCTAATGGTGCCTTCTCGACACAAGCGCTCTCAATGTTGGGAAATTGTAAGGAATAAAATCATCACGTAGACAAGGCCTATAAGGGCCTTAGAATTAAAAAAAAAAAATTACCACATTTCAGAAGACATGATAGGATGGTTTGGAAAATTGGGCCAGTAGACACAAAGAGAAGCTGGAATCATCCTGAAGTTGGTAGTTTCCTCTGTGATCTTTTAGCCTTTTAATAAATGTTCCTTTTGTGTTAAGTACTCACATGCTTTGGTGGAAGTGAAAATGGAAGGTCATTATCCTTCCCATGCATGCTAAACAGCTCTAATAAAAATGACATTAGCCAGAATACTTTTTTTCTCTTTAATGGAATATTCAGTGTACTTCAATTCTGAATTGGACTAGACGGTTACTAGTGTTTAGGGATCTCAGGGAGGCTTACCAACTGCAGTGTAACATGATAAAAATGTAGAGGGAGGGTGGAGAAGGCTGCAAATAAATAACACCTGAGGTCAGTAATAGGGCATAGGTCTTGTGGGTTAGCATGAAGTTGTCAAATGTGACAGGATCGGTCTGAAGTATAAGGAGCTATGTGTGTTTTCTGGACATAGTTATCCTTGGGTTGAATGCAATTTTCTGCTGTATATGCAGAATTCAGTCAGGGAAATGTTATTTGTAAAGAGGAGGTAACAGTAGCTTTGCTGCAAATCCTGCATGATACTATCTCTTGTTCTAAGCGACGGGTCTGTCAGCAACCGTTAGTGGAGACATAGCAACACTTCTACATACTCCCCCCCCAGTTTCGGAGCCTCAAAGAGCCAGACTCAGCAGAAGCCTTTTAAGAGGTTTCCTGTTGAGGGAGTGGTGGGTGCAAGTGACAGCAGGCCTGTTCTGGGGAGTTCTTGCTGTGCTTTCTTTTCCTTGTGCTAAGATTTTTTTCCCCCCAGACATTGGGTGTTTCTTTCTAAAACCTTGTACAGGCCAGAGCCAAGTGCTGACCCGTAGCAAAATGCATACACATGAGAAATGTTAACCTGTGTTCTGCATGAGAAAATTTGGCTAATTGTGATAGACACAGAAAAGAAAAGCCCAAAAGGTCAAGGACAGGAAATTCAGTGCACAGAGTGAACTAAACTTTCGCACATTGCAGTGAATTAAGAGAGGGGGAAAAATCAGTGATGTGCTGCCAGTATTTTAACAAGGGTGTGGGGGGGGGGGGGGCTCACCTAAATGTCTTCCGTGGCCTAGGGTAAATCCCACATCCTATTTATTGCTAGAAAGGTGGCAGTAGCACTCAGGAACCTGAGCACTAGTTTGCCCATTTTAACAAAATCGTTTTCCCACACCCACAGTTGAGGAAGGAGACAAATGAAGGCCCTGATCCTGCATTGGGAACCACACAGACACAAGGGGCACCTTGCTGTTCTCACTGCAGGAGCAGGGCCACCTTTTGCTTCACTTTGGTGGAAACATTTCTCCTTTGTTCCTTAGAAATGTAGGCCTGCTTCGCCTCTCCCTTATCCCAGTGTAACTCAGGAGTAACTACTAGTCAGTGCAGGTATGTGAATGTAAGCCTGGTGTAAGGGAGAGGAGAAGCAGCCTCACAGAGTGGATTAATAGCACAGTATTCAGCTTCAGTAAAATGATAATGCCTCCTTGCTCTGACATAATGTTTTTTATCCAGAGATCTCCAAATGCTTTACAAAGGAGGTCAGTATCCTAATTTGATGTGAGTATGGGGCTGAAGATCTTGTAGTGGGCTCTCCCACTGAGAAATCATTTAGAAATATAGTTTGTGCTATTCAATGCCCTCTGGTCCATTCCAAAGGCCAAACATGCACCCTTCAGAATGGTTTTTATGAGCCCCAATGGGAAGCCATTTGGGGGCAGGGAGGATTTAGGAATATCCAGAGAAGGTGTGAATTCCATCGGAAAAGGGAGATCACCCCCCCCCCCCCCCAGTCAGATTGCTAATTGCTTTTTCTCCCTTGGTGTGAAACAGAAAAGCCCAGCTGTTTTTAGCCCCCACTCCAGCACTGCATCAGGCACTGTCCATGAGGGCTCCTGTCAAACTGGTTACGAAATTTTAACAAGAGGCTCCTAGAAAGCCCAGTGTCTGTGTACACACTGCATCACTCTTACTAGACCGACATAAGCCCTACGCCCCTCGTGGAGGTGGAGTTATTATGTCCGTGTAGTAGGGCACCTACCATGGCGGGAGCAAGGCTGTAGTGTAGGCACTGACCTAGTTCTTCCACGTAAGCTGCCTTATGTCGACCTAACTCTGTAGTGTAGACCAAGCTTAAGGCATGTCACTGGGGAGGAGACCCTGTGCTGGGCTGCACCTGGGTGGACTCTTGTACTTTCGTGGAGCCATACTGATTTCAGTGGGGCTCTCCTCATGCACAGTGCGCTGCCTGATGGAGGCCTAAAGAAGACTGGGCTTAGTCTGTTTCACACAAAGGGTTTTATTCATGGAGAGAAAGTAATCGGCCAGGGACCATGAAAGAAGCACATCCAGGAGCTTTGTATGTGGCAGGGTAGGGGAGTCACATCAACCCAGTGGACTCCCTCCAGTAGGCAGCCTACAGTGCAGCAGTCGAGAGTACCTTGGAGAAAGGCACAGAGGCACAGTTTGCCCTCTGAGTGAAGGAAGGAGAGGTCAGAGCCAGCCTTAAGTTTTGCAGGGACCCTGTACAAAGTTTGACGCTTGGGAACCTCATCTCCATTTTGTGTCTGTTAGGGGCTGAGGGTAATTTGTTGGGCTGGGAATGCTGGCCAGGGGTAGGAGGTGCTGGCGAGGAAGTGTGTGGCAACTGGAAGGAAGGTCTAGGGCTCTTCGAACCAGTCCTTTCTTCTCCCTGCATACTGGGAATGGGGTTCACATGAAGCACAGGTCTAGGCCTCATCCAGAGCAAGGCAATGTAGTGGCAGTCTCTAGGGTACATCTACATTGCAGCTGGGAGACACCCACCCAGCCCAGATAGACAGACCTGAGTTGGTGGGGCTTACGCTAGCACACTAAAACTAGCTGTGTGGACATTCTGGTTTGGGTGGAAGTTGGGTCTTTCAAGCCGGCCTGACCTCCTCGGTTTCAGAGCCCAAGCTGGAATGTCCACACTGCTATTTGTAGCATGTTAGCTTGAACCCAGCTAGCACAAAGTCTGTCTACCCGGGCTGGGAGGCTCGCTGCTCCCAGCCGCCGTGTAGACATACTCCAAAAGGGCAAAGGATAATTAGCTAAAATAACCCTGACGTGGGCCAAGTCACAGTCTGGTCTGGGCCTTCACCTGCCAGACTTTCACCTTGAGTCACATTAAATGTTCTGTTCAGCGTCCTATCGAACCAACGCAAACCCAATCAGTCCTCTATATAGAGACTTGGGAGTATCTGCTAGGCCATCTGGCAAGTGACTTTCTGAAGGCAGAGGTGGAAGCTCAGTGTGTGCTGGCAGAGTGTGCTGTGTGTAGGACTTTATGACCAAAGAAGACCCCCTGAGAAGCAGACATATACAGAAGGGCGTATGGGGTGCAGGCTCTGGGGGGGAGGGGGGGAAGTTGGGGTGCGGGAGGGGGTGAGGGGTGTGGGCTCCAGCCTGGCGATGCTTACCTCAGGCGGTTCCCAAAAGCAACTTACTCATCCCTCTGGCAGCGGCTCTAAGGCGGGGGGGCCGAGGAGTCTCCCTGCACTGCCTCTGACTGCAGGCACCGCCCCCGCTGTTCCCATCAGCTGCAGTTCCTGGCCAATGGGAGCCGTGGAGTTGGCGCTCGGGGTGGGGGCAGCGCACAGAGACCCCCTTCCCCCACCCCCAGGGGCTGCAGCGACGTGCCGGCTGCTTCTGGGAGTGGCGCGGAGCCAGGGAAGGCAGAGATCCTGCCTTAGCCGTGCTGCGCTGCCAGACTTATAGTATGCAGGAGGTGCTGGGAGGAAGGGGAAGGAGTTTAGGGAGGGAGGGGGAGGAGTTGATCAGCGAGGCTCGCGGACCCCCTAGGATACCCTCGGGGACCCCCAGGGGTCCGCAGATCCCAGTTTGAGCAACACTGGTCTAGGGGGATGGCCACATTGCTACCTCCAGCCCCTTAATAATTGTCACTGGTTTTCTCTGCTTTCCTTCTAATTTGCCAACATCTTCCTGGCAACAAAGCACCCTGAACTCAGTGCAGTCTCCCCGTACAGAGTGCATGTATGGCTGTACCTCTCTGACATGATGAGGCACGGCACTGGGGAGCTGCCTGAGGCACTCATCTCATACTCCTGAGCTCTGAAAAAGAGAAAATGGGAAATAACAACATTACTGAAATGGCAACTCCCTGCCCCCTAGATAAATCTCAGCTCTCCATTTACCTTCCTCTGGCGCTCCACCCTCCATGGGTCACCCACCAACCTCTGTAGCACCAGGACATTCCACAGGGGTCACACTGCATCAGGTGAAGAGTGTGTGTGTGTGTGAGAGAGAGAGAGAGAGAAAAACTGGCAGGGCTGAATGGATGGGCCCACAAGAATGCCTCAGAGCGAGGCCATTTCTATCTCTGGATATTAAAAAGAGATCTGAAAGAGAAGGAAAGGCCTGAGCCAAAGCCCACTGAAATCAATGGGAGCTTTTTCGTGGACATCAATGAACTTTGGATCAGGTTCTAGTTCAGCAATAAAAGTAAAACGAATAAACTTCCCCCCCCCCCACAAAAGAAAGTAAATCCCTCAAGCAAGAAGTAATCAACTACCTAATATAATATAAAATAATAAAAACAGAACAATGAAAACCCCATTACCTCCCCCAGTACTGCCATCCAAAGGCAGCGATGCTCAACATAATAGATTCCAGGCCACCAGGTACCGTTCATTGCTTAGAGCCTCAGGCTGGTGGCCGTCTGCCATGGCATCTGCATAGATACTGTGAAGGTCTAGGCCCTGGTCCTCACAACACATGTGTGGATTTGTGTGCAGGCCAGAATTATTCAAAGTAGTAATTGGAACAAACCAAAATTGTCAACACGGGCAAATGTATATCATACGGCATATCAAAAAATATTACACTTTATGTTACATATCCAATATTTACAATGAGACAGGAAATGAAGGTGTGTGTGTGTGTGTGCATTTGTGTGTGTAAGAACACATACATTAAGCTTTTACATTATCTATGCATTCAAATATGTATTGCAACATACACATCTGCTAACATGCTAGAAAGTTTTTGTGCACCTGTGATGCACCTTGCCTGGGGAGTTGTTCCTGGCCTTGAGACACTGCTACCAATATGCTCAAGAACAACAACAATTGGAGGGAGTGTTGTGTGTAGACATACTGATGCAGCTTACACAAGACAGGTTGGTTAGTGGTTTATCTGCTAGGTAGATGGGATAAAGCCAGTTTCAACACTGCTGGACCCTGTCTACACTAGAGGATTTTTCCACAAATTCCCTTTATCTGCTAACACTGATTCTGCTCCACTGATGTTAGCAGAATAGGGAGCCAAAGGTAGATAGGCTGCCAACTGCAGACATTGTTTTAAACACGATACTGCCTTACCCTGCTGAGGCTGTATCTGACTGACATAGTATTTAAAATGGTGGCAGGTGCCAGCAGCTTGTCTACACTAGGACTGTCAATGTTAACAATGGCAGGGAATTATTTTGCACAATTTCTCTAGTGTAGACAGACTTAAGAGAAAACGTGATTATGATTGCATTCCACCAGATCTCTTCCCAGCTTCCCATAACAATGTTGAAAATGTTTTTATCTAGTGTGCCCTGTCCACCAAATCAATTTTCAACACCAAAACCAATGGGTCATTTCCCTCTGACAGACAGACCCAAGATACAAATGTGGAAGCTTTTGTCTGGGAAGCCAACTCCCCCAGTATTGGCCTTTTGGCTGAAATCTGTGGTGCAAATCTCAGCCCTGGGAAAACCTGTGGCTTGGGAAAACATGTGATCACTTCTTCAGTGAGCAGGGTTTAAACACAATCCTTGCTAGAAATATGCTAATACTGACAGACCAAACCCAATGCTTAATTTTTCCCAGAGTTCTCAAGCCATTTTATAATTGTCAGTCTAATAAAGTTGAGATTACAGGCAGCTCTCTTATGAACAGAGATTGGCTTTCAAGCTGATTTGGGACAAAGCAGTGCTATTCCTGCTGAAAGTTCTTCTAGGGAGGAGAAAGGCTAGTTTTCTTCAACTTCTATACTGATGAAAAGCGTGCCATCATGTCAGACCTCTGGCCAATATTTTAAGCTAGCAGGTTTATGTTTCCATTACATTCTAAAATTCTTTAAACACTTAGTCTGTTAAAATTCACTGGGTTTTTTTCCCTTGATGGGACGATGTGTGCCAATCAAATCTGGATTGGATTTATTCCCATTTGCAATCACCTGGTGTCAGAAGCCCCGTGAATCCTGTGAGTTTATCTGATTTGAGTCTGAGGCATCCAAATGTACCTTTCAACTTATTTCTTCATGCTGTGCATGTCCAGAGTGTTTTGCAGTAATACCATAAGCCCCTACAAGTGCACAGATTGATAGGAAGGAGCAGAGTAAGATATTGTCCCTGGTGTACCACGTAGCTTGTAGGAAGGTGCTGAATTTGAATTGCGCCATACCCACCAATGGAGAATCAGAATGAGAGCTGTTTTTCTTTTCTTCTTTCCTTTTTTTATTTAAGAATTCTCTTTTAATTAAAGATGCCATCAAGTGATTTAGCACTGGTGTGAGACTCTTCTCGTGTAATAATTGTAGAGTGCTAAATAAAATTAACAATACATCAGTACAGTATACATGCCTCATATGTGGCCAGCAACTTTCTACCACTAATATACTTGCTTGTTTGTTTGTTTTCTACAATTCAAGAATCTAAATATATATCAGGGTCTCTATATAGCCTGGTTAATGGATTTCCACTGAAACTCTTTTTTTAAAAAAAGGCTTAGACTTTCTACCAGCATCCAGGCTAATGCTATCATTTTAAAAACTTAGGGCCAGATTCAACTCAGGGGTTCTATGTTGGCCAGGGAAATTGTGTTAACACCTTTCAAGAGAACTTACACCCATAAACACTCTTCTTGCCAGAGAGGTGATAACAGTTTCCCCGGCCACGGTAGAAAGGGCTCATGTCTGCTTTAAACTTCTTTGTATAATAGTTTTATAAACCTTTTTAAAGAACAGTTAGGGTTAGTGGACAGCAACGTCAAACCTATGTCAATAATCCCTATCAGATACAAATGTCTGATTCTTTCCCCCTTAACCTGTAAATATTTCATGTCATCCTATATTGTTAATAAGGTTATTGTGCTACTCAGAGAGCTGATATCATGTGCCCTTTGTCTTTCTGACTCACAACAAAACCAGAGGCGTTGCAGTGATGACTGAGAAATTCACTGCCTGTTAGGTCTTGTTGTTTAATGATAATAATGCAGGTTAGTTGCTTTTCTTCCCCAGATCTTTTTCTCTATTTCCTTCTGACTGCCTCCCTTTATCTGGTGTCGTCATCAAACTGAGTAAAAAAGCCAAACGGCTACTAAAAGATCCCCTAGACAGGAGTATGAATAGTCCCAACCTGAAGAAACAAATAAAAGTAAACCTTGTGAGGGACATGAAAAAATTATTTATATTCACCTTCTGTGGAATAAAATTAGCCCCATTCCTGTACATTAGAGATGGGCTGGAACCAAAACTAAGAGTTCAGAACTGGCACTCATACTACAGTGGATTGAGCCATGATCTTAGGCCTTGTCTACACTACAAAATTAAGTCGACTTAAGTTACATTGACGTACAGCCACCGCAGTAATTAAATTGCTGTTCCCGTCCATGCTACACTCCTCGTGTAGCCAGTATTCATCCACAGCAGCAGCACATGCATCGATGCAGAGAGCAGTGCACTATGGGTAACTATCCCACTGTGCACCTTGCCACCATCTAGTGCAGGGTGTTTTGCAATGCCTCATGGGTAGGGTTGCCAACCCTCCAGGATTGTCCTGGCATCTCCAGGAATTAAAGATTAATCTTTAATTAAAGATAATGTCATGTGATGAAACCTCCAAGAATTCATCCAACCAAAGTTGGTAATCCTACTCATGGGTGAAAACAAGTCACGCAGGTGTGGCTGGGAACATGAGTTCAGCGTCCCACGATACCAATTTTCTCCGTCCCATCATTTCAGGGGTATCCTATTACATTTCATGTCTCTTTTCAAAAGAACAAAACCTGCACATCCGCCATCGCTGTGAGACGCATGGGTCCAGCACTGCTCTTCAGTATTGCGCTGAGCAGTACGAAAACAACAAGCCTGATCCTGCAGTATTTCATGAGCTGCAAGTCTGATGATGACGCCTGGCTGCGTGCCATCGAAAGAAACAATTCAAGATTGCTGTTGGCATTCACTGAGCAGTGGCACACAGTGGGCCACTGGTTCTGGGCCTGAGAAACAGGCACTGGCGGGTGGAATCGCATCATTATTCGGGGACGGAATGACGAGCTGTGGTTGCAGAATTTCGGGATGCGCAGGGGCCATGTTCCTGGAACTGTGCGTGGAGCTCACCCCAAATGAGAGCTGCCCTGACGCTTTGATCGCTTTGTGGAAGCGGGCCCTGCCAGGTTACTACCGATCGGCCGGGAATCAATTTGGAGTTGGGAAATCCACCCTGGAGGAGTTGCTGTGATGCAAGTGTGCAGGGCCATTAATCGCATCCTGCTTTGAAGGACTGTGACTCTGGGCACTATGCAGGAAAGAGTGGATGGTTCTGTAGCAGTGGAGTTCCCTACCTGCAGTGAGGCAATGGATGGCATGCATATCCCTATCTTGGCATAAGACCACCCTTGCAATGGAGTACATCAACAGAAAGGGCTACTTTTCTATGTTGCAAGTGCTTGCGGATCACTAGGGTCATTTCAGTGACATCAGCGTGGGCTGGTCAGGGAAGGTGCATGACGCACACATCTTTAAGAACACAAGCCTGTTCAGAAAGCTGAAAGCAGGGACTTTTTTTTCCAGACCCGAGGATGACCATTGGAGATGTTGAAATGCCAGGAGTGATCCTGGGAGACCCAGCCTACCCCTTTTTCCTCTGGCTCATGAAGTTGTACACCAGCCACCTTGACAGCAGGAAGGAACATTTCAACAACAGGCTCAGCAGGTGCAGAATGACAGCTGAGTGTGTCTGTGGCCATTTGGAGGAGAGCTGGTGCTGTATACTTATGAGATTACACCTCAGTGAAGAAAATATGCCCATGGTCATAGCTGCCTGCTGTGCACTCCATAATGTCAGTGAAGCAAAAGGGGAGTGTAGTGTGAAGGTGGATCGGCTGTCTGCTGATTCTGAGCAGCCAGATAGTAGGGCTGTAAGAGGAGATCAATGCGGGAAGGGCGGCTTTTCAGCTCAGGGAAGCATTGAAGGAGCAATTTAACAATGAGCCACAGTAACGTGTGTTGCTGCAGTGTGTTGTGCCAGGCATGGGTTTTTTGCACCATGCTATGAACCTTGTAATGAGTGACATGCGTGCGCTTATATAACAATGCAAATGCAACTGTTGCTAGTACCTTTGAATCTTAGCCATAGCCATCATATGTTGGGGACTAATAAAGATGAATTAAGTTTTCAAAAATAGACTTTTATTCCACACCCATGCAAACATACCTATTTAAAGATTAAATAAACTTCATACATACAAGGAAAAGTATCTTTAACGGGGAAGGAGCAGGGAATTCACAAACGCATCCACCAGTGTAGTCTCTCACAGATGGGTGTATGTGCGTACTTTCCCACAGGATGTAGTGCCTTGGGTACTGCTGTGGCCCCAGAAGATACATGGAATGTGGAAGGGGGGACTGTAGGGAGGTCTTAGAATGCAGTTCTCTATGGGCTGCAGGGGGAGGCGAGCGCGGATGTGTTCAGCCTGAAGTTCAGTCTGGGACTGCAGCGTGTCTGTTTGCTCCCTAAGAAGTGCTATCATCTCTTGCTGCCCATTTCTTCTGTCCTTGCTATTCCTCTACATTTTGTCATTGATCGTGACCCTCCAAGCCTCTGCTCGCAATCCGACATGCCAGAGGCTTGCAGGACATCCCGGAACATATCTTCCTTTGTCCTCCTTTTTCTCCTCATCTGGCCAAGCTGCTCTACTGGTGTGGACGGAGAGACTCTCAAGGCCACTTTTGCAGCCACTAAAGAAACAATGGACAGAGTTACTATTCACAAAAAGAAAAGGAGTACTTGTGGCACCTTAGAGACTAACCAATTTATTTGAGCATGAGCTTTCGTGAGCTACAGCTCACTTCATCGGATGCATACCGTGTGCCACGGTATGCATCCGATGAAGTGAGCTGTAGCTCACGAAAGCTCATGCTCAAATAAATTGGTTAGTCTCTAAGGTGCCACAAGTACTCCTTTTCTTTTTGCGAATACAGACTAACACGGCTGTTACTCTGAAACCAGAGTTACTATTGTGAGTGCATTCACTCCCCTGGATTCACACAAGTGACAAGCACAACATTGTCACTTCCCCTTGGGATTCATAGAGCACGGTGGGTGAGTCGGCACAATAAGTCAGGGTGGGGTGGAGTTTGCACTCGGGCATCAGCACAAGTGGCTAGGGCAATTGAACTGAATACTGGCACCATTCTCCACAGATGATGATGATTTTTGCTGATATCTCACTCATGAGAGTAACCGAGGCTGAAAGGGAACAGCTCCTCCTGCATGTGCCTGGCTGCAGGCTGTGTCCATATGCTGCTAGACAGTGCATTGCAATGGTGTCTGCTGAAGTAATTGCTGACTGGTGTGGGAAAGTGCCCTACCTTGGGGGGAAGAAATAAGGCAGCTTTCCCCAGAAATCTTTGGCAGAGGGTTTCAGCCAGAGGTGCTGACTTTCTCATTTTCCTGTGGGTGCTCCACCCAGGTCTGCCCCAGGCCCTGCCCCCACTCCTTCCCCTAAGGCCCCGCCCCTTCCTGTCCCCGCTCTGCCTCTTCCCACCCCATTCAGTCCCCTCCCCTGAGTGTGCCATGCCCTCGCTCTGCCTCTTCCTGTCCCTGCTCTTCCTCTCCGAGCGCTTCCTGCATGCTGCTGAACAGTTGATCACCGGTGGGCAGGAGATGCTGGGGAGGAGGGGAAGGAGCTGATTGGCAGGGCTGCCAGTGGGTGCTAAGTACCCACTATTTTTCTTCCCTGTGGGTGCTCCTATGTTTCAGTCTACCTTCAGGAAAGCTTTCTCAAGATCACTATGGAGGCTTCATGGGACATTCCGGCGCACATAAACAAACTGCAGGGCCCCCTCTGCTTTGCTGAACAGGGGAATGAGAAGCAGATAGCAACTCTACCACCACTGGTTATTTCACTACCTCTTCTAGCCTGATTAAAAAAAAAAGTCTATGAAAAGATGAGTCCCTGCAAACTGAGTACTTACCAGAGGCCCCCTGCCCTGCATCAGGCTCTCCAGTGCTGGACTGCTGGGACTGTCTAGACTGCTCAGGAGTCAAAACAGGTCCTGGCTCACCACGCCACTGGATTCCCCTGTTGCTTGTTTCCCCATACTCCTCCTCCTCTTCCTCATCCAGCGCCTTGACCTCAGGGTTCACTGTGGTGCCCAGTGACTCCAGCTCCCCCAAAGTATCCACAGGGAGCTTGGTGATGAAGGTGAGGTCACAGCCGTGGGTGGCATGCAGCTCCTTGTAGAAGTGGCACGTCTGCAGTTCTGTACTAGAGCGACTGTTTGCCTTCCTTGCCTTCTAGTATACCTGACGCAGCTCCTTGATTTCCCCACAGCATTGCTGGGTGTCCCTGTCATAGCCCTTCTTCACTATGCCCAGAGCGATCTGGCCATAGATGTCGACGTTGATACGGCTGGAATGGAGCTGTGACTGCACAGTTTCCTCTCGCCACAGATCCAGGAGATTCACCACCTCTGATGCACTCCAGGTAGGCGTGTGTCTGCAGTATGGAGCTGGCATGGTCAGCTGGGCAGTTGCTATGTTAGCTCTCCACACTGAAGAAACAGGAAATGGAATTTTAAAAATTCCCAGGGCTTTAAAAGGGAAGGCGGGGTGCTCCTGTGTACCTGGCAGGTGGGCAGTGGAATTCAAAAAGGTGATCAGAGCGGTCACAGTGGGGCATTGTCACACCTCCTGGAGGCCACTAAAGTCGACGTAAGCAACTCAGTGTCTACACTGATGCTGCATCACCTGAGCTACATCGATTTAAGCACTCTGCCTCTCCCCGAGATGGACTTATTAGGGTGGTGTAGCAGGTGAGTTACAGGAGAGGGAGGAACATCGTAGAGTAGACACTTACACAATTAGGTCAACATAAGCTGCCTTACATCGACCTAACTCTGTAGTGTAGACCAGGCTTGTGATCCAAACAACTGAATTTTGGGGAAATGTGGATGAAGATTTAAAAGGTGCACGGACACCGCAGTGATGGGTAGAGATCTAAAATGTTAGATTAGATATAGCCAGAGACATTAGAGAGTTTCAGAAAGTTAGCTTGTGACTTGCATCACATCCCTGTGCAGAAGAGGAATGGCCACTAAAAATTGCCTCTATGCTGGCAAACTGGACCTTGAGTTCATGCATCCAGGAATAAGCGGGGGCAAACTCTGGCTGGTGCAAGAGGGTGGACGTGTTAACTTGCCAACAGCAAATTAACAACCTGTCCGTTGCTGGAGCAAGGGGGAAGCTAGGAGGGGATTCTGTTGCACAGAGGTGTCTCGGACAGTGTGTCTCCCAAGATTATTGCTGGGGTGCTAAGTTCCCTCTAAGCTGCATGGCCGCGCAGCAGGCTATAAATAGCCATTCAGCAGCTATAAAGGACAATGCAGCAGGGGCCTGGAGAGGGGAGAGGTAGGGGGTGAGCGGAAACTGGGGAGGGGGACAAGTTGGGGGGATGCAGAGGGGCTGTGGGCCTCTCTCCCAGTCCCAGAGCTCTGTGCTGTTGGCAGGGAGAGAGGGACTTCTCCCCCGGAGCGCGCTGCTGCTGGTGGGGAGAGGGCTGGGGGGAGTCCTCTGGCCCCAGTCCTGGGGCAGACTGCCTGCACCCCAAACTCCTCATCCCCGGACCCACCCCAGAGCCCACACCCCCCAGCCAGAGCCCTCACCCCACCACATACCCCAACCCTCTGCCCCAGCCCTGAGCCCCCTCCTGCACCCCAAACACCTCACCCAAGCCCCACCCCAGAGCCCTCACCCCAGCCAGAGCCCTCATTCCCCCACACCCCAACCCTCTGCCCTACCCTAAGCCCCCTCCCACACTCTGAACCCCTCGGCCCCACCCCATTAATTTTGTTATGTGCACCAATGTGGAGGTGATTTGTCACACATCACCTCCAAATTGGTGAACATAACAAGATTCATTCTGCATATGAGTGGAAAAAATTAGAGGGAACACTGCTGATGTGGTGCAGCTTATGCATCAGCACTTGCTCAAGGCTGTGCCCAAAGGGACAATCTAGCTCAGACTTCATTGGTCCCATGTTTAATATAAATAGGAATCTGGGCAGGCATAAGAGACACTTGCCAGTTTGCTTCAAAAAGGTACGTTTGTGGGGAGACATCCCTAGGAACAATAGCAAAAAGGAAGACAACTTTTGTAAAGCTCTTGTGTTTTCCAATGACATGAGAGGCCAGGTTCTGAAACGTATACAGGTCATGAGTAGTTCCGTTGGAACCAGTGGGACTAATTGTGTAGCAGGGTACTAATCACTGTGAGCAAGAGTGGTCAGACTCTGGCCCTACCTGATCAGCAGGATCTTGGCAGTGGATGTAATGCAAAGCCCATCAGATTTAAAGCCCTATGCTAGAAGTCTCCAGCCATACAATTCTAAACATTAACCTTGTGTACCCATGTGAAACGGTGGAGGGGAGTATACATTTTGGTTTTGTTCTTACACATTTCAGTGGAGTGTGCATCTCAGCCATTTCAAGACACAGTCACTTTTGCCGGTTCATTAATTAGACTTGTTGGAATGAGACTTGGTTTTCTACGGTGTTACCCAGATGGCGTGGGTGGGGGGAACGCAAAAACAGGAGCAGCAGTTTTCAGGCTAGTACTGTATTTTTGACATTCAAAATTCAGATGTATACTAGACAACTACCTTTAAGATCAGACATTCTGGGTTCTTAGTAGGGTTGTGCAGAGCCTCTAGAATTTTTTCTGGTTATCTTTATTTATATTGGTGGTTTTATTTTTCACAGTTTTTGTGACACTATCTTTTCAGGGGTCAAAATAACAAATGAGGGTATCTTCTCATGGCTTCGCAGTTCTTAGCAGTACAAAAAGATAATGATACTTTGTATTTCTCTCATAGTGCTTTACAGACATACATACAAAATGAATCTGACAGACTGGTGAAATTAGGTACTATCCATATTTAAGTAATATAAAAACTAAGGTCTCCACAGAGTTTTGTACTCCTATACCTGTTTTGATTGAGGGTGTGATTTTTACCATCACAGTTAAAGTGGTACAAACCCTGCTAGTGTGGATGCAGTGATAACATAATAATGGTATTTTATATTGGTATAGATATACTGGCATTAGCACCTTTATAGCAATAGAATTACTATCTGTGCAGTTAAAGTGGGACAATTATGTGTGCAGAAACACCCTAGTGGGTGAAATCTTGGTTCCACTGAAGTCAGTGGCAAAATTCCCATTGAGTTAAATAGGCCCAGATTTCACTCAGAGAGATCTAGGCTCCATGTGCAATATACAGATCCGGGGCCCCAGTGATAACATAGGTGTTTCCTGAGTCACTAACAACATGGCAAAAGTGGTAGAGTAGTCACTGCCTAACTGTGTCCCTGGAACTAGATTAAAACCCTAATGTAGGGACTCTCAAACTTTTGTATGGGGTAGCTATCTTTTGATAGGGAAATTGTTTCATGGACAGCTGTGCTTTCATTCCTGATCACATGAACCACCACTCCTTCCTTTTGTAATCTCATGATATTTCTATGGCTTCTACAGCAATTTTTTAAATGGGGAAGTAAGTATAGAATGTATATTAGTGTCTTTTAATGCAGTTTAGCTGCTAGAAAAAATGAAGAGGAGCCAGCATCTTGTTACTATTTAGCTCTCCAGGGCAGCCAATCTAATACTGTGGAGCCCACAGACTGAGAACCCTTGCTCTGCATTGTGCAGGGTTTTAACCTGGTTCCTGGCACACGTATAGCGTCTACTCTGTATCTTGTATTCATGTATTAACTGGAGCATGGGACAGCCACATCAGACCCACCCACCCCCTGACTCAGAGATAATTATAACGCACACGGGGACTAACTGACCGGGCTGAGGTCACAAAGAAAGTCTGAGCAAAGCTGAAAGTGGGACCCAGATTTCCTGACTCCCTCTTCTAGCGTTAATCACAGAACCATTCATTCAAACAATCCATTCATTCCCCATTCATTGCCTGCATCATTAAAACCCACCAACCAGCCCTGTGCAACACAAAGCTGTCTGGCTAGATTTGCAGCAGAATATGAATCCATAGGCCTAGGAACAGATTTTCCCAGCAGTACGCTAAGTAGCACCCTACTCCTCAGTCAATCCCATATATTTCAGTGGAACTGTTCACGTGAGTAAATGCTGATCCACGTGAGTAAAGCTTGCACAATCCAGCCTTCACATTTATTGGAAGCGCTCACTGACAAGGACGGGTTTTGGTAAATAATGGAGTGGTCAGGTCACTGATACAGAATGAGCTGGATCACTTGGTAAGCTGGGCACAAACCAGCAATGATGTCATAGATGTCATAGAACCATAGGGTTAGAAGGGAGTGCAAGGGTCATCCTGCCAAGATGCAGGATTTGTTGTGTCTAAACCATCCAAGACAGATGACTATCCCTATCCAGCCTCCCTTTGAAAGCCTCCAGTGAAGGAGCTTCCACAACCTCTCTAGACAGTCTGTTCCATTGTCCTACTGTTCTTACAGTTGGGAAGTTTTTCCTGTGATTCAATCTAAATCTGCTATGCTGTAGTTTGAACCCACTGCCTCTTGTCCTGCCCTCTGCAGCAAGAGAGGGCAACTTTTCTCCATCTTTTTTATGGCAACCTTTCAAGTATTTGAAGACTGCTACATAGGCGCTGACTCCATGGGTGATCCGGGGCTGGAGCACCCATCGGGAAAAAATGATGAGTGCTGAGCACCCACCGGCATCCCCCCATCAGTTCCCTTCTTGCCCCACAGTGTTTGCTGCCTGCCAGCAGCCCCACTGATCAGTGCCTCCCTCTCCCCTGCTTCTCGCCCACTGCATTCAGCTGTTTTGCGGAATACAGGAGGCTTTGGGAGGGAGGGGCAGGAGTGAGGGCCCAGTGCGCTGTGGGGAAGGCGCAGAACAGGACAGGAAGAGGCGGGGTAGGGCCTTGGAGAAAGGGGTGGAGTGAGGGCGGAGCCTGGGGTCAAGCCCCCCCGGCACATTGGAAAGTCGGCACCTATGGACTGCTAAGTCCCTCCTTGATCTCCTCTTTTCCAGACTAAACATACCCAGCTTGGGGGGAGGGATAGCTCAGTGGTCTGAGCATTGGCCTGCTAAACCCAGGGTTGTGAGTTCAATCCTTGAGGGGGCCATTTAGGGATCTGGGGCAAAAATTGGGGATTGGTCCTGCTTTGAGCAGGGGGTTGGACTAGATGACCTCCTGAGGTCCCTTCCAACCCTGATATTCTATGAGTTCCTTCAGCCTTTGTTCTTATGGCTTGTATTCCATCCCTTTGATCATCTTTGTCACTCACCTCTGGATCCTTTCCAGTTTCTCTACATCCTTTCTGTACATTGGTGGCCAAATTTGGACACAGTACTCCATACTCCATCTGATTGTTTCAATACAATCAAATGTAAAGTCATATATCTAGGAACAAAGAGTGCAAGACATACATACAGGATGGGGGACTCTATCCTGAGAAGCAGTGACTATGAAAAAGACTTGGGGATCATATTAGATAATCAGCTGAATATGAGCTCCCAATACAATGCTGTGGCCAAAAGGAGTAATGCAATTCTTGAATGTATAAAGGGGACTATCTAGTAGGAATAGACCAGTTATATTATATCAGTATTTGGTAATTGGATGACTGCTGCTGGAATAGTGTGTCCAGTCTGGTACCCACAATGCAAGAAGGGTGTTGATAAATTGGAGAGGGTTCAAAGAAGAGCCACAAGAATGATTAAAGGACACTATGGCCTGGGTTATGCAGGTCAGACTAGATCAGTGGTAGGCAACTTGTGGCCCATGAGCCACATGCAGCCCATCAGGGTAATCTGCTGGTGAACCGCAAGACAGCTTGTTTATATTGACCACAGGCATGGCTGCCCACAGATCCCAGTGGCCATGGTTCACCGTTCCTGGCCAATGGGAGCTGCAGGAAGCGGCGGCTGGCTCATGGGTAGGGCGAATTAGGGCAACCGTTCCGGGCCCCGTACTTTGGGGGGCCCTGCAGGCCGGTGTGATTGGTCAGCACAGTCGGTCCCAACAGCAGCAGGTGGCCCAGCACCAGGCCGGATCCGTCCCCCCGGCCCAGCCGCCAATGCAGAGCAGGGCCCCACTGGTGCTGGAACATTTTTAGTAGTGCGGGTGCTGAAAGCCAGCACCTTATCCCTGTCCACCTCCCTCCCCGCCACTGAGGCTGGGAGCAGGGCTGTGTCTCCAGAAGGTGGGGACCCAGACAGGGGTAAAGGGGCCGAGGCCACAGCTGGGGGAGGGCTTGGGACCAGGAGTGGAGCCCCGGGAAGGGGCTGGCAACCAGAACCCTATGTGCGGGGTCAAGAGCTGAGCCCTGGCTGTGAGGCTGGGGCCCCGGGAGTGGAGCCCTGGCAACGGGGGGCCAGGCATGGGGCCAGCGGCTGGGGAGCGGGGCCGGTGGCTGGGGCCCCAGGAGCAGAGCTCCGAGCGAGGGGCCGGGAAGGCCCCAGAAGTGGAAGCCTGGGAGTGGGGCCTGTGGCCAGGCACATGGCCCTGGGTACAGAGCCAGCAGCCGGGACCCAAGCCCCAGGTGAGGTGAGGGGTTGGAGAGCACAGTGAGGCTGCAGGGCTGGGCACAGGGCACAGGCACAGGAAGCACCCCCAGCTTTTATGCGCGGAGCCAGCGGCTGGGGAGCAGGGTGTGGTGCCACTGACTCCGCATAAAACCTGGGGGTGCTGCAGTACCCCCTGAATCCCTACTTCCCGTGCCTATGAGGGGGCCCCAAGCCAGCAGGGGCTGACCTGTCCGGGGCCCTGCCCCCCCTACGGACAGCCCTGGGTGGGAGTGAGCCGTGCGAGCGGGGCTTGAGGTAGCATGCTAAACGTAGCAGTGTGGCCATTGCTGCAGTGGAGGAGGCTCAGGCGCCACTCGAGCTGGACCCACACAACCCCCTGGGTCTGAGCGCGGGCAGCTAGCCTGAGCCTCTGCTGGTGCAGCAACAGCCACACACTGCTATTTTTAGTGTGCCAGCTCAAACCCACAAACATAAGTCTCTGTCCAGGCTGGGAGGCTGGCTCCTAGCTGCAGTGTAAACATAGCCAGACAGACCCTGGGCTAGATCCTCACCTGAGCTAGAGTTCTATTCAATGCAGCTAGGGTGGCCAGGTGCCCAGTTTTTGACCAGAAAGTCAGATTGAAAAGGAGACCTGACAGTGTCTGGTCAGATCTGCTGACCAGACACCCAAAGTCCAGTTACTGCGGACAGGAGAGACAGGGATGTGCTGGGGTCATCACCTGCTTCAGTCCCAATTTAGCCAGGGCTGCCTCCTACCTGCATTGGGTGGCTGCAGCTCCCAGCCCTGGCTCTTCAAGCAAGTCCCTCCTGACCTAGGGAAGAGGTGGGGGAGAAAGGGGAAGAGCAGCGAGTGATGGAAGGAGGGGGAAAGAGGAGAGAACAGGGGCTGGGCCTCAGGGGAAAGGGGCAGGGCAGGAGGGGAGCCTTGGGGAAAAAGGTGGGGCAGAGGCAGGGAAGGAGAGGTTCCGGCACTCCTGCTGGAGTGTCCGGTTTTTAAATATTACAAAGTTGGCAACTGTAAATTACAGCTGAAGAGAGAGCAAGGGATTACAGGGGGCCAGTTCATCCCTGACATAATGTAGAACAACCTTATCAAGTGAAGCAAAGGGCATAGCATGTGGTAGAATACGGACCTCTATGTGGTGACATTAGGCTGCGCCTAGTTTGGGGAACTAGAAAACCAGAGAGAGCTGAAAGGCCCCAACAGAGTCTAGTAGTGTGAATAAAGAACCCCCTTTGCATTCACTACAAGAGTCCTGTTTCTCTCTACCACAAAAGACACTCCCACTATCCTGTTGTACTACTTTAGCTCTAGCCCCAGTCAGTTGTCTTAGTTCTTCATTGTCATGATCATTAAAATAGATGAAATTAAAACAAAAAATAAAGTTCTTTGGGTTTTTGCTTAGACACTTTTTTCTACAGTTATTGCAGTAAATTGAGATGTCAACCTTAAGACTAGAATATGAATTAAATTATACTTATTATTTGTATGCTGGTAGCATCCAGATGCCAGGGCTTTCCACACACACAACACACACACACACAATCACTCTTCCAGCCCTTTAATCCTAATATAAGTTTGGGTATTGTGACAAAGCTCTGTCCTTGCCTCCGTGGATCCCACGTTTCGTGGTGGATTTTGCTAGCCTCAGAGGCTCACTGTGACCCTCCACGTAACCCTTCTTTCTCTAGGGACAAGGGTCACAGTCTACTGAGCTATTTTCATCATAAGCCAGCAAGGGAGGTGAGGAGAAGTTATCCTTCCTTGCACTGTCTCTGTTGTCTCCCAGTCTCAGTGATTAATCAGGGGGCAAAGGTGGGGGGGGGGGAGCCTGGGCCCACCCTCTACTTTGGGCTCCAACCCAGGGACCCTAATAGTATCAGCTATGGTAGCTGACCTTTTAGAAACATGACATGTACAATTCCCTGGGCTACTTCCCCCACAGCAGCCCTCACTTCCTCAAGCTCCACTTCACCCTTATCTCAGGGCCTCCTTCCTTGTGCCTGATATGGTGTGTACTACTCAGCCTCTCCAACAGCACAACTTCCTTCCACAGCTCCTGACATGCATACCCACCTGACTGGCTGGGAGGCTTTTAACTAGTATCAGCCAGTCCCTGATTGGCTTCAGGTGTCCCAATCAACCTAGCCTTCTCCCTGCCTTCTGGAAAGTTCTTAATTGGCCCCAGGTGTCTTAATTGACCTGGAGCAGCTTCCATTTCACTTAACCTGGTACCAGGGATTTGTTTAGCCTGGAGCTAATATATCTATCTCCCACTACTTTTCTTTAGCCTTCTGGCCTTGCCCCATCACAGTATGGATTGTCTCCCCTGATCTACACATGAAGGAAACCCTCCAGACATGGATCATGTCCCTTCCGTGTGGAAGGAGAGGATCAGTGGCCTCTGCTGAAATTATTTTGCCACATTTAAAACAAATGACTGAATAGATTTTCTAGGCAAGCCCTGCTTCCACACTTCTCTCAAAATTTCACTTTGGAGGTACTACTAATGAGGCCCCATATTTAAAGGCCTCATTCCAGCAACTACTGAATGAAAGTGATGGGGTGAGAGGAAGCAGAGGGGGCAAAATGCTGTTTTTCCATTCATCTGTCTACTTGCTTGCACCTGCTAGTGTTTGCCACCACAATTAGTTGCACCGCCAGTAGAAGGCTAGTTGAGGATTCTTTTAAAATGTAACCTTGTGAGTTTCATCTCCAAAGGAATGTTTGGCTCTTATGTGTGTGTAAAATGGACAAAATCCATGCAGCCATTTTGAATGAGGCAAGGATTTAACAAAATAAATACTACTATAGTGCTTTTAAAAAAAACGTTTTGGTTTTTGTGTTCACCCCATTAACGCTGAGATAGTTGATTTTTGAAATGTCAGACTCAGTGTGTGGTCTGTTTGCAGTGCAGCGTACACAATAGGCTCTGTTTAAGCAGACAAATTGTTAGACCATAATGAGTTGCTGCATCTGGGACAGAAAGTGGTGTTTTGGGCATGCACAGCTCTGATGGTTCCTCAGTGATGAGAGGACCTCATCCTGTGAAATGTTTCCCGAATGATGTTCAGGCCTTGTCTGCACTATACAGTTTTGTCGACAAAAGTCAGATTTCGTCTACAAAATAATGGAGGTGTTCACACTGCAATGCTCCTTCTGCCGACAAAACTCTCCTGCTTTGCCGACAAAAAAAACCACCTCGACGAGAGGCATAGAGCTTTTTGCAGCAAAGTTATATCAACAAAGTGTCAGTGTAGACACCACACTTGGTTATGTCGCTGCAAATGGCCTCCAGGAGGTGTCTCACAATGCCCATCCTGACCGCTCTAGTCAGCAGTTTGAATTCCGCTGCTCTGCACCCAGGTACACAGGCATCATCTGTCCCTTCCCCTTTAAAGGCCCGGAATTTTTGAAATTCCACTTCCTGTTTGCTTGGCATGGGGAGCTCACATCACATCTTCCCAGCTGGCCATGGCAGCCCCACATGCAGGAAAGGCTCTCCCGCTTGGAGCTCACCTGAGTGACCTCAGGCTCCAACTGGCTTCAGTCAGAGGGTCGAGGGTGCTCAGCACCACAGAGGATTATGCCCTTGTCTAGCTGGGGATGAGTGTGCCCTATGAATAAAATTACAGGGCTAAATTGTGATTCAGACTATATGTCTGTGCAGGGGAATGAGGAGGAGGAATAAACCCCCCCCCCCCTTTATTCCACTGTGTGTAACTTTACTTCTCCCTGAACCTTGAGTCTGGGCAGGGAGGGGAAAGCTGTGCTACTCACTCACTTCCTCCTTCCCCAGAGCAGGTAGGGGCGTGGTGTGGTTAGAGCCTTGGCTCCATCTCCTTCCCTCCCTGGCCAGGGAAGCTGAGCCAGCCTGGCAAGGTCAGTGCTGGTGTTGGGCTGCAGTAAATGGCTACCCCTCAGACTGAGGAGGAAGCTGAGGAGAATGTGTGACTTGGAGGGTGCCTACATCACAGGATATGTGGACACGGCAATAAAACACCCGCAGCTGGATCCTCCCCACTTCTGGAGTCCCAGAGCTTGGGCTCCAGCCTAGGCCCCAGTGTCTATACTGCAATTTTATAGCCCTGCAGCCTGAGCCCTGTGAGCCTGAGTCAGCTGACACAGGCCAGCCGAGGGTGTTTTATTGCACTGTAGACATAACAATAGTGTTTCCTCGGGTTATTCTTAGGGAAGTGCTGTTTATACGTCCCCCCACCCCCTTTTACGCAGGCTGTGCCTAACTTCGGAACCTAGCATGTGGTGCACCAACTGCTGGGTTTTAAAGCTATATATAATATTGTATTATTACTATTATTATGTCTGTGCTGTAAAAATCATTAGCTGACTGTAAAGAAGAGCTGTGCGTAAGTGTTCCTCTCCCCGTGGAGACACCCCACCTCCTAACTCAGACAAAAGCCAGGTGCATATTTCCTTTCTGGGATTTGAACTACTGTGGCCTCAGACACAACGCCTGCCCAACACTACACTCGGCAAAACAGCTACAGAAGAAGGCAGCTTCCTTCTGGGCTGAGTTCTCAGTGGCATCTGCTTCTAAAGGCAAAGGGATGGCCTGAGACAGGGAGAAAGGGGTCCATTTCCTCCTCAGTTGTGGCCTCTCCTCATTCCTGGTCTTTTTCTTACTCATTCCTCCTCCTTTGCCTTCTGTTATCATCTTTCACCCTTCTTGGTCTCCTATACCCCCTATTTCTTTCATGTCCCTTTCTTTGGTTGCCTCTTCTCAGCCGAACCCCTTTTAATATTTATTATTTGTGATGTGGTAGTGCCCAGAGGCCCCACTCAGGAACTGGACACCCATTGTGCCAGGTGAAGCACACACACACACACACACACACACTTTTCTCCATTCTGTCCTTTCCCTTTACCGTTATTTCCCTTCCCTGGCCCTTGCTTCCCCACCACTCCCTCTGGCCCTCTCCCCCCTCTCCCCTTCTTTGTTTGGCTCTCACCTTTATACGTTTCCATGGGATTTTACATCCTCTGTTGGAAGGATGTTATTGCTGCTGCTAGCCCTTGGTGGTCCCCAGCTCTGCAGCTGAATCAGTGCTTCTGAAGGCAGCGCTTCCCTTCAAGTGATTGACAAAAGGCGCTGATTCTGGTTGTACTGAATCAATAGCCTGTGTGGGACCCAGCAGCAACCGCATTAGGAGGATTTACAAAAAAGATAACGCACGGAGCTGAGCTTCAACTGCTAATCCCGCAGCACACAGTTCAGCACTGTATTGGGAATTTTGGCCCAGCTGACAGGTATGCTGCTCTCATCCAATTATCCCTACAGCACTTATTAGCCATAATAAGGGGCAACTGGAATTACAAACAATTTCTCAGTAAATGCTTAGCTCCAATTCTGAATGATCTCTCAGCAGTAATCCAAACCTAATCCTCGGTGTACGGAGAGGCTGCTTTCAAGACAGCCCCACTTTGCGCAGGGACTCAGTAATGCCTGGATGTCCTGATTCGTCAAATAAAGGCAGAGAGAAAGAAAAAAGCCACATTGGTTCCGCAGAGTCTTGTCAGGGCTGAATAAAATGAGGGAAAAACGTGTCTGATCACGTGCACATAGTTTATCATGAGAAGATTAGCCACTTGGTAATTATTTCTTGGGGAGAATAATTTTACACTACACTGACCATATATGAAAGTTTCAGACGGGTTTGATGTATCTAAAATTAAACAACAAAAAAGCGCCCTTATTATGAATCACCTCATGTTGTATTGCATCCAGTTGTCCCCCTCCCCCCCCGAAGAAAAACGCAAACTGGAAGGTGATGGGGAGGTTTGAGACGCAGGGAAGTTAGCAAATTGCTGGCTAGTGTCTTCTGCAGCCTCCTATATACGCTAATATTTAATGTAAGATGACTCCTTATAATCTATCAAGGTTACTTATATGACCCCCATTAATGTAGTATCTGTGCATCTCACAATATTCAATGTATTTGTCCTCACAACACCCAGGTGAGTCAGGGAAGTGGTGTTGTCCCCATTTCTGAGGCACAGAGAAACTAAGTGACTTAATCATGAAGTCCATGATAGAGCAGCAAACTGAACCTAGGTCTCCAGCATTCCAGGCTATCGCAATAGCACTGCACCACCCTTTTCCTCATATACAGCAGGCCATAGGAGCAAAGCATTATGAGCACTATCTATAGAGGTACTGTTAAAATATTAACACCTTGCACTTCCCATCCAGTGTTCGCATGGTCTAACATGGGGGTGCGCAAACTATGGTCCATGTGTAAGGGGGGACTGTTGCCCCCTTACTAACAGTCAGTGCGGGTGTTTCAGTTGCTAGCTCCCAGTACTAAAAAGGGGGAAGGGTCGATGGGGAATCAGGATCCTGAGACTGACAGTCCCCAGGAGCAATGGGGAGAGGCCAATGCTTCAGGTCAGCCTGAATGACAGGGTGGGCAGGCTAATCAGAGAGTCAGGAGGCCACGGAGGTCCCGTCCTCTGTGTGAGCTGGATTTGCCTGGGTCAGACAGAGTGGGGCCAAGCTGAGCTGGGGAGCAGAGCTGGGCCAGATCCAGAGAAAGCAGCCCCTGTCCTGGGAGCAGAGCTGCAGCCCCACAGCCAGAGGCACAGCCCAGAGAGAGCAGACTTGCCCTGGGAGCAGAGCTGCAGCAACCAGAGCCAGAGGGGCCAGAAAAGCAGCCCAGGAAGCAGGTCAGTGCTGGGAGCAGAGTCACAGAAGCAGCCTGCAGAGCAGACCTGTCCTGGGAGCAGAGCTGCAGCAACCAGAGCCAGAGGGGCCAGAGAAGCAGCCCAGGGAGCTGGAGGCAGAGCAGCAGCAGCAGTGCAGAGACAGAGTGGTGGAGCTGGGGCTGGAGCAGTCCGGAGCTGGGTGCGGTGAGCAGCTGAGGAGACCGAGGGGGACCCTGGGCAGCGGGCCCAGCACAAGGAGACGCCTCAGCCAAGAGGCTCTGCAGGCCAGGCTTGGATTGTACACCTGACAGGGCAGGGGCGACACTGGGAAGAAAGGTCCTGCCACCTAGAGCATGAGAGCATGTGGCCACCACCAGAGCAAGTGTCCATCCCACAGCGTCCCTGCAGCACAGCCAGGGCCTGAGAAGAAGGCCTGGGACTTACAAGGAACAAACTGTGAACTGCCCTGACATTGCAGAGACACTGTTTGTGATGTTCCCTGCCACAGAGCGGGTTGATGTGTTTCCTTTAACCTTTCCCGTGTTTCCTTATTCTTTTTCAAATTAATTGTTGATTAAATAACTTGCATTTGCTTTAACTTGTATGTAATGGTCAGTGGGTCAGAGAAGTGCCCAGTGCAGAGAGAGTACCCCGGAGTGGGGACACCCTAGCCCCTGTCCTAGGTGACCACAGCAGGGTTGGGGGTCGAGCCCCCCCCGGAATCCTGGGCCCAGCCTTGTTGGGGTTACGAGGACTCTGCCAGACAGGGGAGTGGAAGGGGAGTCCTCAAGGGCAGGGAGGCCACTGGCTAAAGGAAGTGGGAGCGAGGACTCAGATCCTTTTGCTAGCCCACTTCACCGGGGTAGTGCAGAAGCCAGGAAAGTTCCCCACAATAGCAGAACTATTCCCCCTCTTACACATGAGCTGGATCCGGCCCTTCAGCCATTTTAACCTGGCCCTTGAGCTCCTGCTGGAAAGCGGAGTCTGGGGCTTGCTCCGCTCCAACACTCGGGTCGGGGGCTGCTCCGCGCGGCTCCCAGAAGCAGCGGCATGTCCCCCCTCTGGCCCCTATGCATAGAGGCAGCCAGGGGGCTCCGTTCCATCCGCTGCCCCCGCCCGAAGCACCGCCCCTGCAGCCACGGTTCCCAACCAGTGGGAGGTGCACGGGCAGCAGAGACGCTTGGCTGCACCTCTGCATAACAGCCAGAGCGAGGATATGCCGCTGTTTCCGGGAGCCGCTTGAGGTAAGTGCTGCCCAGACTCTGCCCCCTGAGCCACCCCCTCTCCTGCAACTCCCTGCCCCAGCCCTGATCCCCCTCCTGCCCTCCAAACCCCTCAGTCCCATCCTGGAGCACCTTCCTGCACCCCAAGCCCCTCATCCCCAGCCCCACCCCAAAGCCTGCACCCCCAGCCGTAGCTGTCACCCCCCCCCCACACACACACACCCCACCCCCATGCCACAGCCCGGAGCCCCCAGCCAGAGCTCTCACTCCTTCCTGCACCCCAACCCCAATTTCGTGAGCTTTCATGGTCCGCCATACAATTTCTGTACCCAGATATGGCCCTCGGGCCAAAATGTTTGCCCAGCCCTCGGCTAACACGAGCCAGTCAAGCCTCACGTCTCCCATACCAGGCAGATCAGTATCATGAGCCCCACGTTACAGATGGGGAAACTGCTGCTCACAGTGCCTGGTTCTGGTCTTGCTTCCATCAGAGTTTATAGCAGAGGAACTTCAGTGAAGTTCCTCCTGTTTTATCCTGGAGTAAGAGGGATCACAGTCAGGTCCAGAGAAATTAAGGCCAATATTTTCAAAAGTGTCTGTTAATTTTGGGTGTCTCATGTTGCATAAGTGCTTAGGGCTGGAGTTTCAAAGGGGCTGAACTCTTGCCGGGACTCCAAATGTCTTCAGTTGGAATTGTGGGTACTCAGCACTTCTGCAAATCAGGGCCCAGGTGTCTCAGGAAGGGAACCAGAAAAAACAGGCACCTCAAATTAGTGGCCATTTTGAAATTTTTGGCTTAAATAGGTTGCCCAAGATCATACAGGCAGAATTTGTCAGAGCAAGAAAAGAAGCCAGATCTCCTGATTCCCAGTCTCTTGCATTAATCATGAAATCACCCTCCTTCAGTAGACAGCTAAGACCAGGGGAGGCCAGCCTGTGGCTCCGGAGCGGCATGCAGCTCTTCCGAAGTTAATATGCGGCTCCTTGGATAGGTACCAACTCTGGGACTGGAGCTACGGGCACCAGCTTTCCAGTGTGCTGGGGGGGTGATCACTGCTCAACCCCAGCTCTGCCCCAGGCCCTACCCCTACTTCACCCCTTTCCCCAAGGCCCCTGCTCCTTCTTGCACTGTTCCCTGAGCCTGCCACGCCCTTGCTCCTCCCCCTCCCCCCAGAGCCTTCTGCATGCTGCAGGAGGCACAGGGAAGCAGCGAGAGGCGCTGATCAGCAGGGCTGCTGGCAGGGAGCTGATGGAGGGCTGCTGATGTATTACTCTGGCTCTTTGACAATGTATATAGGTAAATTCTGGCTCCTTTTCAGGTGCAGGTTGGCCACCCCTGGCTAAGACCAAAGTTTCAAAAATGTGCTTTCATTTGTGTGCCTCCACCTTTGTCCACACAGACACCTCATTGAGCACTTCTTATGCACTGAAACACTGGCTGTGCAGGTAATGGAATTTACTTGTGCAAAACCTATTCAGACAAATGGTTATTGTTACCATGCGGGGACATTTTCCATTGTGTGTATGCACAGCTGCTAGAATTTATCAGCTGCACAGAGACAGAGGTGCTGGAACTGTTTGTATAGTGGGGGTGCTGAGAGCCATTGAACCAAGCTGTAAATCCTGTATATAATGGAATCCACTTCAAGCCACGGGTGTGGCAGCACCCCTAGTTCCAGCACCTATGCAGGGTGCATGTATGTGAGAATGTGTCTGCACGTGCAACTTGTGCTTGCACAAATTGAGGTTGGATAGAGGCCTCTAAAATTTGGTATTTGATCTAATAGACACTCAAGTTTCATACTTTATCTACTTTTAATAACACTTTAGATATGGGAACTTTATAATCAGGGATGATACGTGATCCTGCAACATTTTTTCATGTGAGTAATCCTGGAGTAAACCCAATGAGGTCTTACTTTGCTGAATAAGGAATCTTCGATGAGTGAGGGTTGCATCAAACAACCCTGAAATATACTGTGTGGAAATAGATTTCCAGACCTGATTTCACAGGGAGTTAGACTGGGCTGTCCATGCTTGGACATTTTCTATAATTTCACAGATACATCCTGTTTAAGCACATTGTGGCACTTTTCAAACAAAAATGCTGGGTTAGATTTTTCTCATCTATGCAGTGGAAAAATGATGGAGGTGATCATGCAGCAAGTTTTCCAAACTACCTGCTATTAGGATGAAAGAGAGACACTACTAGAAGAAATTTACTCTGCTAGAAAATTCTGAAAAAGCAAATAGAATTTCCGCAGTTTGTCCATTCATTTGTTTCTTAAAAGAGGCAAAGGAATCTGGGAATCAAAAGGGTTTCCACCTCAAAATCACTTTGTCCACCGGTGGCTTGTAATTTAAGATTAAGTTATCAAATTTCATGCAGCCTTGCTTAAGATTCACTACCACACATGTTGCCACCATATGCTTTTTTAAAAAAAAAATCCAAACACCTATAAAACGTGTAAGTTCATAAAAATGTCCAATGAGCTAGGACATCACACAAGAAACTTAGTAAAGATGTCCTCACAACTATTAGATTTTTTCAGCCCAGCATTAGGGGCCTAGCAGATAAGTTCAGTGGCTATGCAGTGTCAACACCCAGGCTCATACTTTAAGCAAGCTGCATAAATCACTGAAGCAGAAATACCTCCTTCTCTCAAGCACCTGAAGCCAGTGCCAATTCATCCCTTCAGACCCACTCGTCCTTCTCCTCATTTGAATCTACCCATTGCTTCGAGCAGGGTTTGAAATTTGACATTTTCTTCCTGCACCAAGAGGCCCATATTGAATGAGGTGCACTGCACCGCAAGATTCTAGCTCAATGGGAATATGGAAATGAGTGAGGTTCGTTAGTCAGTGAATGGCCTATTACAAGCATCTGTGTTATATTAGAGGTTTCTCATTCACAGAAGGTGCAGTGCAATTACCTTTGCATTTTTATTTCACTAGATCCCTGAGTGATTGCCTCTGTCTCCACTCCATGCTGCCACAGCTGCAGGCAGCAGGGGTGCCTAAGCTGGATCCCTCTCACTAAAAAAAAAAAGAGGGGGCAAGTGGCAGAGCATTCCTTTTGAGGGTCCAGGATTTAGGAAATTGTTCCTCTGAAATAGCCTGAATTTGGTGACCTTGTAGGCATGGTACAAATATCATCTATTTGATCAGCTTTTTGGAGAGGGCTAAGAGTATTCTGCCTACAATGTAATATATTTCCTATTGAAATGATTAGGTTATTGCTGCTGGAATTTTACTGTAGTATTAATGTCGTGTTAGGGCACCTAAGCCTTGGCTAGGCAGCTTTTTATTATTTTAGTAGCTAGAGCACTGGGCTGGGGCTCAAGTGACCTGGGAGCTAGTCCTGGCTATGCAACTGGTCTGTTGGGTGACCTTGGGCAAGTCACTTCACCTCCCTTTGCCTCACTTTCCTCATCTGTAAAATAGAGAGAGTGATACTGACCTCCCTTGTAAAGCACTTTGAGATGCACCAGTGAAAAGTGCTGAACAAGACCTGGCTCTTATTAGTAAATAAAATAAACAAAACATATAACAGGAATACCCTTTAGTTGAGAGCAGAACATAGCTTCTATTCATAGGAGGCAGCTGTTATGTAAGCATGAATGAACCAGGTTTTCTGTAAGGGCTTTCAACAATAATTTGGGAATTTCATCTTTATCTTGAAATTACCTTGCTCCTCAGGGGCTACAATTATGATGATTATTATTATTATTATTACAGTAGTGCTTAGAGGCCCCAACTGAGATTCGTGGCCTCTATGCTGAGCACTGTGGACATAATAACGGCCATACTGGATCAGACTGATGGTCCAGCTAGCTCAGTATCCAGTTAGCTCAGTCAGAAGGCAGTGGCCAATGCCTGATGCTTCAGAGGGTATGAAAAGAACAGGGCAACTATTGAATGAGTCATTCTCTGTCATCCAGTCAGTCATAATGTCAGTACTGGGCAAATTAGTTGAAACAATAGTAAAGAATAAAATTGTCAGACACATAGAACAACATAAATTGTTGTGCAAAAGTCCACATGGTTTCTGTAAAGGGAAATAATGTCTTACTAATCTATTAGAGTTCTTTGAAGGGGTCAACAAACGTGGACAAGGGGGATCCAGTGGACATAGTGTACTTATATTTCCAGAAAGCTTTTGACAAGGTCCCTCACCAAAGGCTCTTACGTAAATTAAGTTGTCATGGGATAAGAGGGAAGATCCTTTCATGGATTGAGAACCGGTTAAAAGACAGGGAACAAAGGGTAGGAATAAATGGTAAATTTTCAGAATGGAGAGGGGTAACTAGTGGTGTTCCCCAAGGGTCAGTCCTAGGACGAATCCTATTCAATTTATTCATAAATGATCTGGAGAAAGGGGTAAACAGTGAGGTGGCAGAGTTTGCAGATGATATTAAACTGCTCAAGATAGTTAAGACCAAAGCAGACTATGAAGAACTTCAAAAAGATCTCACAAAACTAAGTGATTGGGCAACAAAATGGCAAATGAAATTTAATGTGGATAAATGTAAAGTAATGCCCTTTGGAAAAAATAACCGCAACTATACATACAATATGATGGGGGCTAATTTAGCTACAACTAATCAGGAGAAAGATCTTGGAGTCATCATGGATAGTTCTTTGAAGACGTCCATGCAGTGTGCAGCAGCAGTCAAAAAAGCGAACAGGATGTTAGGAATCATTAAAAAAGGGAGAGAGAATAAGACGAAGAATATCTTATTGCCCTTATATAAATCCATGGTACGCCCACATCTTGAATACTGTGTACATATGTGGTCCCCTCATCTCAAAAAAGATATACTGGCATTAGAAAAGGTTCAGAAAAGGGCAACTAAAAGATTAAGGAATTGGAACGGGTCCCATATGAGGAGAGATTAAAGAGGCTAGGACTTTTCAGCTTGGAAAAGAGGAGACTAAGGGGGGATATGATAGAGGTACATAAAATCATGAGTAGTGTGGAGAAAGTGAATAGGAAAAGTTATTTACTTGTTCCCACAATATAAGAACTAGGGGCCACCAAATGAAATTAATGGGCAGCAGGTTTAAAACAAATAAAAGGAAGTTCTTCTTCACTCAGCTCACAGTCAACCTGTGGAACTCCTTGCCTGAGGAGGTTGTGAAGGCTAGGACTATAACAGGGTTTAAAAGAGAACTGGATAAATTCATGGAGGTTAAGTCCATTTAATGGTTATTAACCAGGATGGGTAAGGAATGGTGTCCCTAGCCTCTGTTTGTCAGAGGGTGGAGATGGATGGCAGGAGAGAGATCACTTGATCATTACCTGTTAGGTTCACACCCTCTGGGGCATCTGGCATTGTCCACTGTCCGTAGACAGGACACTGGCTGGATGGACCTTTGTTCTGACCCAGTGTGGCCGTTCTTATATTCAGCATGGGGTTGTGTCAGAAACCCAAAGCATGGGGTTGTGTCCTCGACCATCTTGGCCAATAGCCATTTATGGCTCTGTCCTCTATGAACTTTCCAATTCTTTTTTGAACCGTGTTATACTTTTGGCCTTCACAATATCCTGGGGCAATGAAGTCCACAGGTTCACTGCATTGTGTAAAGAAATACTTCATTTTTATTGTTTTAAACCTGCTGCCTATTAATTTATTCGGGTGACCACTGGTTCTTGTGTTATGTGCAGGGGTAAATAACACTTCCTTTTTCACTTTCTCCACACCATCAGTGGGTTTATAGACCTCTCTCATATTCGTCCACAGCTGTCTCTTTTCTAAACTGAACATTCCCAGTCTTTTTAATCTCTCCTTGTAGGGAAGCTGTTCTATACCCCTCGTCATTCTTGTTGCCCTTCTCTGTACCTTTTTTCAATTCTAATCTATCTTTTTTGAGATGGGGGACCAAAACTGCACACAGTATTCAATGTGCAGGCGTACCATAGATTTATACAGGGGCATTATGACATTTTCTGTTTTATTAGCATCCCTTTCCTAATGGTACCTAACATTCTGTTAGATTTTTTTTTGACACTGCACATTGAGTGGATGTTTTCAGAGAGCTATCCACAAATACTCCAAGATCTTTTCTGAGTGGTAACAGCTAATTTAGACCCCATAATTTTGTATGTATAGTTGGGATTATTTTTCCCCAATGTGCATTACTTTGCATTTATCAACATTGAATTTCATCTGCTATTTTGTTGCCCAGTCTCCCAGGTTAGTGAGCTCCCTTTGTAACTCTTTACTGTAAGCTTTACATTTAATTATCTTGAGTAATTTTGTATCATCTGGAAATTTTGCCACCTCAATGTTCACTCCTTTTTCCAGATCATTTATGAAAATGTTGAACAGTACAGCTCCCAGTACTGATCCTTGGGGAACCCTGCTATTTACCTCTCACCACTGGGAAAACCAGCCATTTATTCTTACCCTATGTTTCCTATGTTTTATTCAATTACGGATCCATGAGAGGACCTTTTGTGTCACCCAAGGCGGCTTAGTTTGCTCAAGACCCTTTTGTGAGGACTTTGTCAAGGATTTCTGAAAGTCCTCTGGATCCACCCTTGCAGTGGCATATTATCGCCTAGGCCAACAAGGCCTAGGCCTAGGGCGGCAAATTTGCAGGGGCGGCAAATTTATAATAGCAGCCAGAGGTGCCAACTTCCCCCAGCACGAGTGGGTGCTCGCGCCCCCCGGCCCTGCCCCAACTCCACTCCTTCCCCACCTCCATTCCCCACCCCCATTCCAACCCCTTCCCCAAAGTCTCCGCCCCAACTCCACCCCCTCCCTACCCCTATTGGTCCCTTCCCCAAATCCCCACCCCAGCCTGCCTCCTCCCCTGAGCATGTGGCATTCCCCCTTCTTCCCCTCTCCCTCCCAGCCACGCGAAGCTGTTTCACACACAAGCTCTGGCAGGGAGCGGGAAGAAGCAGGACCTGGCGGTGCGCTCAGGGGAGGAGGCGGAGTAGGAGCGGAGGTGAGCTAGGGCGGAGTGGGGTGGGGTGGGGCAGGGAGCTGCCGGTGGGAGCTCTGCACTCACCAATTTTTCTCCTTGGGTGCTCCAGCCCCAGAGCACCCATGGAGTCAACGTCTATGGATGCCGCAATTCTACCAATCATAGAGCATATTGAAACTACCAATGATGGTGCAAATTTGTAAAAAAAACTAAAAACAAGTTCATATGGGGGCGGCAATTATTTCAGGGCCTAGGGGCGTGAAAATCATTAATCCGCCACTGCACCCTCGACCACATGCTTGTTAGCACCCTCAAATAATTCTAATAAATTGGTGAGGCTTGATTTCCCTTTATAAAACCCACGTTGATTCTTCCCCAACATATTGTATTTATCTATGTGTCTGATAATTCTGTTGTTTAGTACAGTTTCAAACAATTTGCCTGGTACTGCCTGTAATTGCCAGGGCCGCCTCTGGAGCATTTTTTAAAAAAAAATCAGCATTACATTAAGTACGATCCAGTCATCTGGTACAGAGGCTGATGTAAGTGATAGGTTACATATCACAGTTAGTAGTTCTGCAGTTTTGTATTTGAGTTCATTACAGATCTAGTGGGTGAATCCCATCTGGTCCTGGTGACTTATTACTGTTTAATTTATTAATTTGTTCCACAACCTCCTCTACTGATGCCTCAATCTGGGACAATTCTCAGATTTGTCACCTTAAAAGAACGTGCCTGGATGTGGGGATTTCCCCCAGATCATCTACAGTGAGGACCAATGCAAATAGTTCATAGAGCTTCTCCTCAAAGACCTTGTCTTTCTTGAGTGTCCCTTGACCACCTCAATTATCCAGTGGCCCCACTCGGCTGTTTGGTGGGCTTCCTGCTTCTGATGTACTTAAAAAAACCGTGATGTTAGTTTTTATATCTTGAGCTAGTTGCTCTTCAAGGTCTTTCCTGATGTGCCTTATTATATTTTAACACTTGACTTGTCAGAATTTATGCTCCTTTCTATTTTCCTCAGTAGGATTTGACTTCCAATTTTTAATGGATGCCTTTTTGCCTCTCACTGCCTCTTTTACTCTGCTGTTTAGCCATGCTGGCATTTTTTGGTCCTCTTTCTATTTTCTTTGATTTGGGGTATACATTTAGTTTGAGCCTCTAGTATGGTGTTTTTAAATAGTTTTCATGCAGTTTGCAGGCATTTCACCCTTGTGACTGTTTCTTTTATTTTTCATTTAGCTCGCTTCCTCATTTTTTAGTACCTCCCATTTTTTAAATGAAATGCTACCATGGTGGATTTCTTTGGCATTTTCCCCCTACAAGGATGTTAAATTATCATAGTGACTCAGTTATGTTCACTTCTTGGACCAGATCCTGTGCTTCACTTAGGACTAAATCAAGAATTACCTCTCCTCTTTTGGTTCTAGACAAGCTGCTCCAAGAAGCCATTGTTTATGGTATCTAGAAATTTTATCTTTGCATCCCCTCTTGAGGTGACATATACCCAGTCAGTATGAAGGTAGTTGAAATTCCCCCATTATTATTGCATTTTCTACTTTTGAGGCCTCTCTAATCTCCCTGAGCATTTCACAATCACCGTCACCATCCTGGTCTGTTGGTACATAGTATTTTCCCACGGCTATACTCTCATTTATGTCCATAGAGATTCTATGGTACAGTGTGGTACGGTACAGACATATAAGAGAAAGTCACTGCCCTGAGGAGTGTGCCAGCTAAATAGAAAAGCCAAAGTATATGGGGTGGGGGTGGGGGTAGGGGTGGGGGGGCATGGCAGAGAGAAGGCAAGCATGTCCATTTTACAGATGGAGAGCTGAGGCAGAGAGGGAGGAAATAACTTATGCTAGGTATCACAGGAAGAGCACAGCAGTGCTAGAAATAGAACTCAGATGTCGAGCTGCAGTCCAGTGACTTAATCACAAAGCGACCCTTCTGCTCTACACTTTAAATAACTTAACAGCCCCATTCCCTGCAGTCAATGGACAATGGAGACGGGCTTCCTCACACTGAATGGCTTAGAGCAGACACTGCCTGTCTGCCCGGTAGGGGCCTTTGGCACACTTAAAAGTCTAGTGGCATAAAAGACAAACCCAACAGCTTCTTAAAACCAGAAAGAAAGAAAATAACCAGCCAGAGATTAATTCAACCTTCCCTCACCCACAAAGATTAGTCCTTATTGTGGTCTTCTCTTCCCAAAAGACTGAAGACCATTAGATGGGCCTAAAGACCAGAAAGCTTGGACGCCAACTCTTTAATCTATATGCATCCTATGGGTTGTTTCTCCACAGTCCCTATCCCTTCTCAACCCGAGTCCTGACAGATGTCCAAGAGCACCTAGATACTGAGATTATAAACTCTTTGTGGTAGGGGCTGTTTTTTTCTTCGGTGTTTGTACAGCACGTATTGCAGAATGGGGTCCTGGTCCATGACTCGGACTCCTAGGCACTATCATAATACAAATAATAATACTAAAGTGTGAGACACTTTTTAAATCAGTCTCATTTGTTCTGTAACGTCGTTCATGGCCGAGACTTGAGAAGCCAGTCTTAGTGGGCACTTGAAACCAGACAACCTCATTTCATCCAATTTTAAGGCAATTACTCCAAGAACTACTGATGCTTGAACTTTGGAAATTCCCATGATGAAAGATTATATCATGATATCTAGTTCTGATCTAATGTGATTTACTGTTAAGTCAAAAATCAAGCCTGAAGATAACTCCTTCCAAGTGAGTTCTATGACAGTTTCTTTCTACCAACCATAAAACTGTCACTTGCTAGGAAGTATCAGCCTTCTTATATGCTCTGCAGTCGCCCCTACCGGATGGACACTTATTGTGTTGAATAAATAACAGTCTCTGTCTGTCTCTTGCACAGAGCAAACTACTCAAATTGAGGCCTATTTGTACAGATACTGACATTTGGATTCTCTAGTTGTCTTCTGATCTTGGCATTTACTAATGCCTTGCAGGTAGATGCCCTGAGATATCATATTAGGCTAATAGTTTTGTTGCCTGTCTTATTAGAAACTGAAATAAGCCTAAAAACATAAATAAAATATCAGCTTTTGCTTTGATCCAACAGAAAAACTCTTTGTGTCTATTCTGTGGTTTATAATGGATCTTGAAGCACATTGATGGTTCTGTGGCATTTTCCGCAGTTACAGAATCACAGAAAACGTAGCACTTTGTGCTTTCCATATACATCACCACCTCAAGGAAATTACACATTAATCTCCTAAAAGCCGGTCACTATAGGTGACTCCAGATGCATGTGGGAGAAGGTGAAGGCATTCAGACCTGGATTTGGTTTAGTTTAGGGTTTGAGGCTGAATCAATGATAGAGTCTGGATTCGTATTTCACTGTGCCAAAAATCTCACAAGCCATTCTCAAGAGAGCTCTGCTCCTATTGGTGGGATTATCAGGAATCATAGACTCAAAGAACCATAGGGTTAGAAGGGACTGCAAGGGTCATCTAGTCTAACCTCCTGCCAAATTGCAGGATTTGTTGTGTCTAACCAATCAACTTGAACAGTAGAAATGTCATTTGATCAGCTGTTCTCATGAGATTTCCATCTATTTAGCACTATCCAAACCAGAATGAACCTGTAACCATAGCTTCAGGGATGTGTTTGGATCTTGGGATTCAAAACCAGCCTCCCCACTGCTGCAATTCAAAGGGGTTGAGATCTGAGCTTCTGGGCTCGGGCTGCACTATATGTATAGTGGTATATGTATAGAGATTTTGAAGGTCAGGCTTGACAAAGCCCTGGCTGGGGTGATTTAGTTGGGGATTAGGTCCTACTTTGAGCAGGGGGTTGGACTAGATGACCTCCTGAGGTCCCTTCCAACCCTGATATTCTATGATTCGATGTTTTCCATATGTATACATACACTGGATTTATACCAGAGCAAATGAAAGCAGATTGTAGCCCTGTGTCTTTCAGCTGTCTGGACCATCCTCTGCTCTCATTTACATCAATTTAAATGTCCTGAAGTCAGTGGCGTTACTGTGGATTTACACCTGCGTAACAGAGAGAAGGCATTCCTGGTAAAGTTTGCAGATGACACAAAAAATTGGTGCAGTGGTAAATAATGATAAGGACAGATTTGTTCTGTAGAACAATCCAGATCTTTCGGTAAATGGGTCTTGCTTGAACAACATGTGACAAAGAGTGGCTAGCCCCTCCCACTGCCGCAGCAACGCTCCATATTTTGCGTGCTAGCTCTTTCAGAGGTAGCATGGGTGTGTGTCCTTGAACCGGGATTTACACCTCCAGCTCCAAGTGGAGACATATCTGGTGGCTACAGCTACACTTGGAGCTGGGGGTGTGATTCCCAGCTCGTGTAGACATATGTGCACAAGCTCTCAGCTAGCTAGCCTGCTAAAAATAGTAGCATAGACACAGTAGCATAGGCACTAGCATCATGGGCTAACCTTCCCAAGTATGTACGCACGGTCTCCAGGCAAGTTTGCACTTGCTGCTGCCTGTGCTGCTGTGGCCACACTACTATTTTTAGCACACTCAGTGAGAGCTAGCAGGGGTATGTCGATGTGAGCTGGGACTCACACCGTAGCTCTCAGTGTCGATGTTGCCTAACAGAGCAAGCGTGACTCTTAGAAGTAGGGGAGTACTCAGTAGAGGTAGGAAGGTGTTACTACCACTGTATATGGCATTAGTGAGATCATTAGTAACTTCTGAATTCAGGAGAGTTTATACAGGTGTAAATGAGAGCAGAGTAGGGCCCCATGTCCACACTTTAAAAGAGGCTGAAAAATTGGAATGAGTTCAGAAAAGAGCTAAAGAATGATTTGTGTTCTGAAAATCTGCCTTACATCAAGAGATTAAAGCAGCGTAATCTATTTATCTTAACAAAGAGAAACTTATGATATGACTGGATTAGCGTCTATAAGATGCAAGCCAGTGTCTCATTGAGCTCTCCCCTGCTGTCTCTTGATGAAGTGGGGGAAGAAACTTCAGGAGCAGACTGTATTTGCATAGACACACCTACTTTAGCTAGGTTTCAGAGTGATAGCCGTGTTGGTTTGTATCAGCAGAAAGAACGAGGAGTACTTGTGGCACCTTAGAGACTAACCAATTTATCTGAGCATAAGCTTTCGTGGGCTAAAGCCCACTGTATGCATCTGATGAAGTGAGCTTTAGTCCACAAAAGCTTACGCTCAAATAAATTGGTTAGTCTCTAAGGTGCCACAAGCACTCCTCATTCTTTCTACTTTAGCTAGGTGATCAGCAGGTAAATCTGCTTTGCCAAAGAGAGCAGCTGTAGCTGTCTTGGGTTAATGCAGGGGTAATGAAATGTTACTGTCCTGATTGTGTGACTAAAGGGCAGCAGAACTGTACTTAACATGCCCTAACCGCACTTGCTCAGCATGGGATAGTGATGCCTCATCCAAGTGAAAGTCAGAGGCGGCATGAGCTCTGTTAAAAGGGTCCTAGATACTATCTGATCTTCCCCTTCGCTACTGAAAGATAGAGCTGGTCAGGCTCAATTTAGAGTCCTTGTTGTTGCTCAGTGATTGCTAGAGCTGAAATCACTGATGAGCAGGCTGAGGGGGCTGAACTGTAGACCTGGCGTTGCAGTGAAAGGAAACCCAGAGGATGCCGCAGCAGCGATGCTCCCCACTACCCAGCAAAATCACAAAGAACTGGATTAACTAGCGGAACCTCCGAATGCAGAATTCTAGGGAGAGGCAGCAGCAGAGATGGGGTGGGCACCAGCAAAGGCAGAGGGGACAGTGGCAGAGGTAGCAGCAAACAGTGGCAGAGACAACTGTAAAAAGAAAAGGAGGACTTGTGGCACCTTAGAGACTAACCAATTTATTTGAGCATGAGCTTTCGTGAGCTACAGCTCACTTCATCGGATGCATACCGTGGAACTGCAGCAGACTTTATATATACACAGAGAATATGAAACAATACCTCCTCCCACCCCACTGTCCTGCTGGGATATATATATAAGCTATTATAATATAATATAATATAATATAATATAAGCTATTATAAGCTATTACCAGCAGGACAGTGGGGTGGGAGGAGGTATTGTTTCATATTCTCTGTGTATATATAAAGTCTGCTGCAGTTTCCACGGTATGCATCCGATGAAGTGAGCTGTAGCTCACGAAAGCTCATGCTCAAATAAATTGGTTAGTCTCTAAGGTGCCACAAGTCCTCCTTTTCTTTTTGCGAATACAGACTAACACGGCTGTTACTCTGAAAAGAGACAACTGTGACAGTCGTGAGACATTGGTCGACCCTTCTTTTTTTGGTGGGGGGGATGAACCCTGTGAACTCACCCCTGAATTCTGGGACTTTACTGACTTCAGAAAACCCACTGAGTGGGGTGCAGTGGAGCGAAAGGGGTGTGGAATGTTAAAGAGACATTCATCCAGTGGATTTTAACACCACAAGGTGGGAAACTGAGGCAAAGGACTACTGCCCAAGGTACTGTGAGGCTGGTGCTTCCATATGGGAGTTGCATGCTTTTGAATCTGCGTTGCAGTGTTTTCCCTAATTAATGCTGAGTTCACTCTCCCTTGTAATAAAAGTTCTCTTTTGTTTTACACAGACTCAGCGCTTCTGAGTTGGGCAGTATTGCCTGGGCTGCTGTTTAAGTTTCCCAGATTTCTAGGTGGAGGCTTGAGCAGTTCTGTTGTGTAATGGTAAGAGGAATCCCTAAATATTGAACGAGGCCCCTGCTGCTGCCGACACCCCCCAAGCAGAAAGAATACACCTCTATTTCTGAAAGTAGAGGATGCTTTGTCTTTAATCTAGCAGACAAAGGCATAACAAAATGCAAAAGATGGATTCCTGCCACCCCTAGAGAGAAAGGTCTTGAGCCTTTTGAGTTCCAACTTAAATATTGCCGTATTGTTTTAACTGAAGAGATTGGCCTCGGGTCAGTTTGCTTATGAATAAGGGATCTGTGATCAACAAGCAGATTTTTAGTCTTCTAATAACACTATTTACAATTTTTAACACGGTAAAATTGGAATGAGGTAATTTCACTAGACCTTCAAGCACTGTCAAACCAGTAGACAGGTTACATTAGTATCAGAAGAACACATTAGAACTCGTATTTGTCTAACTGTGGAAGAAATGCCATATATTGGCAGCAGTTTGTGGGATGAGGTCACTTTCCTTGTAATAAAGTTTACACATACTTATATCAGCCTGTGAGTGAGCATGCTCTAGCATAACATACATTGAGTAAATATGTCATCTCCTGTTGAGTAGCATGTAACTTTGAAACCAGTGTAAGTTTTGAGATCGCCTACCAACTAAATATATTGACAGATTTTTTTTTGCTTAAAATTTGATAAATGGAGTTGAACTCAGGTAACCTTAATTTCTCCAAACTGGTAGCTTCGTGCTCAACATGACTAGCTCACAGCAGGAATCAATATATTTGTTGGACATTTGTATTCCTACTATACATGTCAGGGCTCTTGAATGGTTGAATTCCAATAGAAATGGATGACCTTTTGTTGACATCTGATGGAAATGTCCAGTTTCAAAATTGGGATCTGTTCTGTAGTGAGCAGGCTACAGTAAAAAACCCACCCCAGATTCTAGTTAAATGAAAGCTAGAGAATTAATTGTGTGGGTCAGCGAGTGACCTGTTACAAGCTTCAGTATTATATTAGATACCCACACACAGAGTATATAATAGATCATTCCTATATGGAGTGTAAAGGCATTACATTACAAAAAATTAAGAGTCAACTTAGTGTTCATGAATGGTGTCAGGTCTGACAGAAATGGAAGCTGAAGTCTTTTATCTGTGGTACAGGTACAGCAAAGGTACTGGCAACACGAGCTTCCCCCCACTCCATAGTACATGATGGCTGAATTGTGTTATAGCATTTATCTCTATAAGAAAGAGAGGAGGCATAACTCACCATTGGGATAGCCAAGAATGAATGATCTTGGTTCTCCTTATGAGTGAAGATTAATGCCATCATCGCCATGATTTATATTCCCCATCCAAAAAAAATGTAAGTCGCAGTTAAAGTTATATATAGATATCAGTTATATTACTACATTGTGTGTAGAGTGTTGTAGTAATAGAAATAAACATGCCTGAAAGCCTGGAAAGCTCAAGTTAAAATTAAAGTTTGTTGTGGATTAAAAAAAAAGTCATTAAATTCACAGCTAGTGTTCCAAAAAGTAGCAGTAACTAAGACTGTGTGCTTATATTCCCGCCTTCAGGGAGGCTAGCCTGCTGGCCCTGCCCCTTCCACTCAAGCCCTCCCCCCCACAGCTGGAGAAGCCCCCCGCACACCTGTCCCAAGCCGCTGGCCTCAGCCCCAGTCCCACTCTGGGCTGCTGGCCCAACCTCCCCTGCTCCCTGGGCTGCTGGCAGGCCTGAGCTCCAGGCTGCTGGCTGGAGCTTAGGCCCCGCTGGCTTCAGAGTAGAGGGGGAGGGAGGTTGGGGCCTCCTAGCAGAACTTGGGCGGGGTCACGGCCTGGGTCAGGAGAGGCTTAGCCTGCCCTGGCCTTTGATACGCATCCATGATCCCCTCCCACTGAGCCGATACTAAGACTAGAAATTTCAGTTCACAAGGGAATGTTTTCATAAAGTTAGGGGCTTGGAGGAACTGTATGATAGACGTTACAAACTTGATTATAGTATTTGCTCCCGTATATATTGTAATATATGTCCCCGTTTCTGGAAAAGGGATCTACAAACATGGACTCTCTCTCTTGGTAGAGTCCCATAGGCAGATCTCAGGATCAGGACTTCTATTTGAACACATGCTTATGTTTGTGCAGGACCTAACACAATGGGTCCTCAATCCTCATTGTGGTCTTTGATGCTACCGCTATACAAATTATAAATATTACTAATAATGTCACTACACAGTCTTTCATACGGACAATCGCAAGGGTAGACTTGATATCACAAGGGCTACTGTTCAGTTTACACAGATTTCCATTACAACTATGCATTTTTGCAAGCTAAATACATTTTGAATTTATGGAAGTTGCAATTTTCAGGAGAAATTTTTCACACTTTGGTCTCAGCCCAAAAGCTAATCATTTTTGCAATACTAGAGCAAAACTGTTCAGCCACTTTTGAGTTATGCAAGGCTGAAAAGCAATATTGATAACACTTGCATTAATAGTTGAATCAAAACCTCTTGATAGCACATATGATAAGTTTATTTATTGAGTAAGGAGCAAGAATTGGGAAGACCGAGGGGGAAGGGAAACTATAGAAGGTTTGTTTCTGCCATTAAGAACACTCCAAACAAGAACCTGCTATGGTGAGCTGTAACACACGGAAAGTACACTTGAACTAATGCCTAAAACCTGACAGAAACATAACTTCATAGTTAATCTGGTTACTCAGGCTTTATTTCACAGTCAGAAGTTCTTATGGTGGAAGGGACTCCTGCTGGGTTTTTCCAAGCACATGACTGACTGACTGAATGAATTCAACGTACCAGAGCAGATTTAAACTGCTTACTAAACCAAAATCTGCTCATTTTCTCTTTCTTTTCTTTCATTTATTTAATAAAACAGATAAGACAGACAAAAACTCCTCTGGATGTTTATAAACAGATAATTGACCATTTTTAATGTCTATTTCAATCAAAAATGAAGATTCCGAGAAAGGACAAGATCGCTGATAGGAGGATATTGGTTAGTGTTGTTAAGGGCCAAGTCATGGGAGGTGCTGTCTATCTTCAACTCTTTCGGGAAGCTCCATGTGGGCTTGATTTTCAAGTGCTGAGCACTCCACTCCAATGGCAGCCCATGGGAACTGTGTGCGCTCAGAGTTTCTGAAAGTCAGAATAAGGCCTGTCTCAGGATAAGGCCTGGTAAAACCAAATCAAATGCACCACAGGGGAACAAACAACTGAATTCATCATCCAGAAAATGTATTAACAATGGCAGATTCCTGGTTTTAAAATGTAAGGAAATAAATCTGTATTGGTCTGCTGAAAGAATTGCATTGTTTCTAACTTTTTAAATATATGCTGCCTTTGATGCTCGCCAGTTGTCAGATTTTAATGGGTGCTTGTTAACAGGAACACTGAAATATTGTGATTTATTTGACCATCAGGCAGATTTCTGGCCTGCTGCTGTGACTGTGGGTTTTGTATTTTAATAGGAGTTTTAACAATGCACGGTAAGGAATACTTAAGGTAGTCCATTAATTTTTTCTATATACTGCCATACTCTGGTTTAAATAGTAGAGCTAAAGAAATGCAGAAGCAGATTTTTAAAAGGGAAAAAAAACACCTATATACATGTACAACCCTAAGCGTCCTTTTAGATCACTGAGTTAATTTAATATCGGTCACATCTCCTTTCACATTCCACGTCTGGATTCCTTAACAACTGTCCAACATCTGCTGGGAAAGGCTAGCATTTAAACAGTCATCTCTTCTTTGAGACTTGGAGCTGTCTCTGATTAAGCACTAGACTCCACCTTAAAAAGCGCAGGCAGGGCATCACGGAAAAAGCTTATTTCCCCCCGCCCCCCGTTCCTTCAAGTATAAGAGGAACCAACATCTCTCTTGGAGCCCTGCTGGAATTCAGATTCATTGCAATGGGTTAATATATTAATTCATTATGCTTCGAGGCAGGAAGACACCTTCTCAGTCTTTAGAGTGCATATTGATGAGAAACCTAAGCAAGAGACAAGTTTCACAGCTCCTCAGTGAAGCTAGGAACTACTAGTAAGATCAAGAGTAGGAGTAAGAAAATATACTTTACTCTTTGCCAAACCCTGAAGACCTCCCTGAAGATTCACTGCTGTCTAATTTTATTTTTTAAACCATATCCTATATTAATTTTAGAGCTCTTGAAAGCAAGAGACTAAACTTCTTTGGCTTAGTTATGATATAATACAAGCAAGTACTGCCCACGCTTCTCCCATGTAGTTCAGCAAATACACCCTAGTCTTCTGACCTGCAATATCCCTGCTAGTCTAATCCTTGCCTTTGCTATTCTAGTCCCAGGGCTGTCATGAGCAGAGATTACTAGGTTATGCTGCATTATGTAGCAGTCTCACAAAAGGGTCAAATGTTTAAAATAGTCACCAGATTTGCATCTTGAGACTCAAGTCAGAATTTGAATCCAGGTTTCCAGAGGTGAAAAATCTAGTAAATTAAGACATTGCACTGCTTCATGGTTTAACTGTTTGTTTTAACTTTACCCCCTGGGGAGGAAAAGGTAGAGTCAGCAACAGCTTACATTTAAACACCAAAAAGACCCAAAGCACTTTAGAAATGAAAATCTGACTTGACCGGCAGGACTCAACTCTTAATAAAATGAGAAAGTGACAAAGCCATCTGTTTGGACTTGAAAAGGTCATGGTAGGTGCTTATTTAATGTTCTCTGGCAGTGTATTCTACCACAAAGGGGGTATTAAAGACTAACAGAACAGGCTCCCCAAACTACATGGCCAGAAGCAGCTAAAACAAAGATCCACAGTAGATGATTTTAACTGGTACCTTGGGGCCTAGGAGGTCAGTAAACTAAAATGATCACTTGGTTCCAGGTTTTTATCAAGCCTTATCTTTTCTGCAGGAGGACTTTTGAAGACGCAGGGCCATATACACTTGTCCTCATTCCTCACCTGCGTACACCTGGTGTAAATGGAAGTTTCACTCACAGATTAAGGGCAGTACATGGCCCCATGGGGAACCTTAGCTGGAAGCCTGGTTAGCTGAACCAACTCTGGAGAACTCTACTACAAATCCCACCAGCTGGGATCTCATGCTCAGAATGCCAGCGGCTACATTCTGCACCAACAGCGGTTTGCCATTTGTATAGGAGAGGCAGCTTAGTCATGGTGCATTCATTATGTTAATCCACATGGAAGGGAGGTCAAGATCCACAATCATGGCACAATGAAAGGAAAGGTAATGACCAGCTCAGGAAAAGCTTTGGAAGCGGCAAATTCAAGAGTAGCCGCAAACATAGGTGCCTACTTACTCAGATCCCAGGGGATGCTCGACCCCCACTCTGCCCCAAGCCCCACCCCCACTCCCCCCTTCCTCCAAGCCCCCACCCTACTTGTTCCTGCCCCTGCTCCTCCCCCACCGCCTCCTGAACACCACTGAACAGCTGATCTGTGGCGGGCGGGCGGGCGGGCAGCACTGGGAGGGAGGGGGAGGCGCTGATTCACAGGGCTGCCAGTGGGTGCTGAGTACTCACTATTTTTTTTTCCGTGGGTGTTCCAGCCCCGGACTACCCATGGAGTCAGCGCCTATGACTGCAGAAGCAAAATAAGTCTCAGAAAAGAGACAACAGTCCATCCTAACCCCCAAGCTTCTACAGCTGGTTGCACAAGGTATGTATCCAAATGCTAATTAAATAAGCTGGAGGAGTGGAGTCCAACAACAGCTCAGTTTGTCCTGGCCTGGGTAAAATGCATGTGACAGACATTTATGTTTCAGTGCATGAGTATTTTTCAGTCCCAGCTGTTTGACAAAACATTGTCCTTATGGGAACACTGCACAAAATCTGAGGTGAAATTAAACTAAAAACAAGAACCATGGTCTAGTCGTGGAGCTGAAACAGAAAAATGCAACAGACTTGCTTATATAAATAATTAAATGCATAAAAACGAAAGCTAATTAACTTGCAATAAACCAACTTAACCACTTAGGGGCAGCGTTAACGCAGTTAACATGCAAAACAAACCTGTATTTTATCACCTGGTTAATTCAATATGCACTGTGACTATTTATAGTGTATCAAATACTGATACATCAATACACTGAATGATGCAATCTGTCAAATCTGTGACTGCATGATAATAGGAGAAACTCAGCTGCTGCCCCTGCAATGTTGACTTTGATCATTCATCGTTGCTAAACACATTTGTAGATGCAGTACCTTGCTTCTTTTCCTCTGTCAGGGTCAGAGTCTATGTTCCACACCAAGATTAAAACCTAAAAAGGAAGATTTAAAAAGGCTTTTCATAAAACAAACAGAAAAAAGATGAAACGACACAATCCGTCTTTGATAGACGCTGCTCCTCCAAGCATCAGCGGAAAAATACGTTTGCTCTCTATGGCCACATTCAGAGCTGCTTTGCTTTCTCTCGCAAATACTTTTTGTTTTGTATACTTTGAAATATTCCCCAACCCCCTTACAAATGTGTCTAATGGCACCTAAAGCCTATAGATAATTATGTGCCGCCCCTCCCAACCTGTTTTTTATAGCTAAACGGAGGATCTGTTTCCTTCTGGAGGGTGGTGCTGGTGGGATCTGGAAGAATTGCTTGTTTGGCACGCTCAGTCTCTGGAGCTGTGCACCTGGAGTGCCTCTTAGAAGCTGTAGGAATGTGCTGAGGGAAGATAGACGTGAAAGGGAAGGGGACCACCACCATCCAAATCGACTCCACGGTCTTTGCAGAGAGGCTAAAGATTAAACGTATATGGAAGCTGTCAGGGGCTGTCTGTCATTTTTACAGTGCGCACGCTTCCTAGCACAGCAGGGCCCTCGTCTCTGATTGGGGCCTCTCTGTGCTACTGCAATACAAATACCTAATAATTAGCTACCTGCACCAACTTAGGGCTGGTCCCTCCAGGTTAGGGTTGATGCTCACTGGTAGGTTGGGGGTAAGAAGGAGGGGGAACATTTACTGCCAACAGCATGCCTATCTTATCAAGAGGGGAAATTCAGTCTCCACAGCCGTTGCCCTGTACTAAATCCATTTAAATGAACTCAGCCAAAAAAAATAAACAAACAAGAAAGAAAATAATGGCCTGAAAGGAAAGGGCAAACACAAGGAGCCTAATAAATTCACCTCACAGTCCCTCCTTTAGGGGGATGGGGGAAGAATCCCCTCCTTTCAGCTTGGACAGGTGGGTGAGGATGTCTGTGTCAAATGTCTGCTCCCCCTCACCTCTATAATTGAAATTGGTACAAAATCTCCATTTTATTTATTTATTGCATTTGCAGAACATTCAGCATGACAAAGGATGATGTAACCCACGCCCCCCCCCCCCAACAGTAACAAGAGTCATGGGGCTAAGTCACTGTGCGTTGCGCTGAATATTTACCCCTAACACATACTCTTTTACTTTAAATCTAGCGTGTAATACGCTTTGCATCTAGCACGTTGCTATTATATAGTCTCCCCTTGCCCTGTCTGTCTCTTGCTGGCAGCTGCCATTGTGGAACAAAAGGCAGCTGCCAGTTCCAGCGAACATCTCTCTCTCTCTCTCTCTCTGGAGCTGATGCAATACCACTTCACAGATTGACATCCGTCCCTGCCACCCAGAGAGGTGGGCAGCCCCCTGGGAAGCCTGAACCTGTCCTGTCTGAGACACTCCGTGCCAGAGCTTGAAACCTGATTATTTAAACCCTTGAACCTGGCTCCCTACTAGCTGGGAGAGAATCTGCTGTCACCACGCCAACGCACCAGCTCTGGCTAGCTACACTGTCTGCTGGGCAGGATTTAGTGTTGCTGCTCTTGGCAAAAGCGATAGTTTATTAAATGCAACCTTGGTCTTCTGCCCCGAGATACGTCATCAGATCTTGCTCAGTCACTGTTTATGTTCCAAATCAAATTAAAAATCCAAAAGGGAGGGACAGAAGTGAGGCAGCACTGGGGAGAATGTACTTTCCCTTGTTAAAATGAAGCTACTGTGGGGAGAAGGCAGACCACCACCCCCCAAATAAAAAGTTTCTCTTGGGAAGTCCTGATGCCCATACTCACACTGAGTGGTACGCTACTCCCTAATTAGTCCTGTTGGGTTCAGGGAGGCTACTCACAGAGCAAGATGCCACTCAGTCCAAGAAAGGGCATCTCAGTGTGGCCTGGAACATTTAAACTTCAAGCCCTCTTAAAAGGTAGTCAGCTCAAAGGTCTAGCAGACTGTGGAGCTCAGCCGTTTGCTCTGAAGCAGGCAAAGGTTGGGCAACTTGTGGGAGGAATCACTTGCAGTTCTTGGGGAGGGTTTGTTCTGATGCATCGGTGTCCTCTAGAGCAGTGCTTCTCAAGCTATCTGATATGGGAGACCGGCAATTTTTTTTTTCCAAATGTGCTCGCAGACGGGCACCGGTCCATCGACCACCACTTTGAATAGCACTGCTCTAGAGTGTGCTTTGGGAAAACAGAGGTTGAACTCATTGCTATAGAGGACTAGGAGTGCAGATGTACCATCTGCAGGGGGGAAAGGCCAGGTTTAAGCAGAAACCCAGCAGCCGCTGCTTCACCTCCTGGCCATTCCCCAGAGAGCAACGTGGCGTGGCCCTGCAGCTGGGGACCTGCCACCAACACAGGAGACAAGCAGGGATGCAGGCACCCCAGCCCATTAGTGGGGGAGCCCCTGCTGGACTCCCAGCCAGGTGGGCTAGGAGGGGAGGACCTGGTACTTTCTTGAGCCCCCTGCCCACAGTGGGGCAGCAGTGGGGAGGGAGGTCTGGGGCTTTCCATGAGGTGCTGGAGCTCTGGGCCTGCACAGTACTCCCCCTGCACTCTCCAGATTGCATCTGACCCTGGCAGTCCACGCTTGGCACGTCCCAGCGCTTCCTTCCCTGCCAGCAGCTGGCTCTGCCTTCTGTAAGCCATACCCAAGTGGTACCCAGAGCTTCAACATCTTCTCCACCCGAGGACAGGTGCTCTACTAGAGAGACATCTTCTCCCTGGGCCCCATCCTTAGAAAAGTTCTGGTTGTGCCCCTGAGTGGGTGGTTGCCTCCGATCACACATGGTGTAAGGTTTGAAGGCAGTTCAGATAATGTGCTGGATGAGTTCCTCAGACAGGCCTATCTCTCCCTGGGGCTTGGGTCCAGAGTTGATAAGAGGCTTTCATGAAGGTTTAGGGTTTGAGCTCATTGTCAGAGCCCCAAGATCAGAGTCTGTTCTTGGCTATAGGTGGGTCCTGCTGAAGACAGGCAGTTATTGGGAGTGGGTGGGTGAAAAAGCAAAAACCTAGACAGGGAACAAAAAGGTAAATCAAAATCTAGACCATCCACTTGTGAGATTCTGGCTCACCCAGTATCACATCTACCAGGACAGCAACTCATCCTAGTTACTTCAAAATCCAGCCCATTATTCCTATCCTCATTCCTTTCCACACCTTTATGTTCAGACAGTACCATTTTCTTCATTAGTACAAGGGTATCTTCACTTGTCTGTAAGTTCTTTTAATGAAAGCATAACATGGGCTGGTTCCAATAGACAGTCAGGGAAGAGCTTGATTTGACTCTTACTTGAGATTCATTCAAAGCAGATGTTTCCCTCAGGAGAGAGTCAGGCAGGGAAAAGAAGTTGCAGAGGCCAGTACTGAAGTTAGGATGGTTGAGGAACTGTTGGGACGGGAGAGGAAGACACAAAGGGGGTGACAAGATTGTGCCCTTTCAGGCTGGAAAATTTCTGTTAAGGAAAACCACAAGTAAAGAACGCCCCAGTAAAAGAGAGGGCACTGTGTGCGATAACAGCCATCTTGCAGAGGTTTACAATGCTGGTTCAAGGAGATGTGTAAAGGTGCAGTACACCAAGAACCGAATCAAACATCTCCCCCTAAATCAACACAGCTCCATGCACCTCAGGATCTGGAAGATGTTTACAGACTTTCTGTGACTTAAGTGATGGCACTAATTATACAGAAAGTTGTTTGTGGAAATGGCTTTTGTCTGATTTATCTAAGCCACCCATTATCACCTTATTAAACGGAGATGACTGTAAAGCGGTAGCAACAGAAGTTAAATAGGTGTGTGGCACTTTTAAGCATGCTAGTAGCTACCTTGAACCAGTCCCTTGTCCTCCTGAGATTATATTCGATGATGGTCAGCAGCTCCAATTATAAGGATGTTAGTTGCTGTAACAGGACATACGGCAAGCCATACACAACTAGCCTGCCTGACAAAGTAACATGTGAAGTGTAGTCTGCTCTGAAAACCTGAAGAGTTATGAAAAAGTCCCTTTCTTACTCCACAGAGCTGTTCTATGCCAAATCTTGCTTGCTTTATTGCCTTAAATCAAGTTTGCTACTTTTTACTGCTGTTAGCACTAATGAACCAATACAGCTCTGGGAGAGTGAGACAGAGTCTATTTCCTGGCATCTACCAATAGACTTCTTAGGGAAGTTCCACTTACAGGGCCTAATTCTGATCTCAGTTATACCTGTGGGCTTGTCCACTGCCTCAGTTCCACCTTCTTGCCCAGTTAAGGAGACTTCACACTGTGGAAATTCTCAGTAACATTCCCCTTTGGGGAGTCTTGTTTGTTAACGGAACCCCACGCTGGAAACAGATCACCAGGGAATCTCTCGAACGTCTAGGGAATCCCTGATTGGTCTAGCCCCATTTTTCTGAATACTCCATCCTCTTTGCATCCAGTGACCTGTCGCCTTGATTCAGGTTTACTTCCTCAGCACTGCAGCAGATGAGTGCAGGACAAGCTCCAGGAACTGCGGATAGCGCTCCCCCCAGCCGCATTGGGCCTCCAGTTATTGCTAGGCCACAAGCTGCCCTTCATGGTGTTGCTGCTAGCTCTGCAGTAGGACAGCCTGGGTGTTCTGCTGCTGCCTGACAAGCAGGCAGAGACTATAGCCTATCCCATCCTTTTTACTACAGAGGGAGCACTAGCCAAATCCTACCAAGTACACGCATTGCAGCAGCAGCTTGCCCACTCTGGCTTCAGGGCCACCTTGTACCCGAGTTTCCCCTCTCCAGTCACCCCCCAGAAGAATTAAGTCAGTGAGGTGACTTAGCCTTGTGGCTAAGTGACAAATGTCCATCTCTTCGATAGCTTAACTCAAAGCCCAAAAGGAAACAAATCCAATTTTTCTACCCTAGACACTTGCTGGGCACAGCCCTTCCTCTTCAGGTGTGTGCTCCTCCATGATGTTCTTTGGCCCATCTCTTGGGCTCAGCTTCCAGGTCAGTTTCCAGTTCTCTTAGGCTCCAACCAGTCCCTCTTCCCCTTGCTGACCAGCATGGTTGTACCTCCTCCCAAGATGGCGGCGCTGGGAGAACCCATGCCCATCCCCTATCATCAGTTTCCAGCCCCAGAATCCTGAACAACTCCGCTCTCTATCTCCTCCCTCAAGCTACCTCCTCTTCCTGGCTGCTCCTCACCAGCCTTCCCTGACTGCTCTCTTACAGCACCCCCTTCCTACTTCTGTACTCTTTAAAGCAGCTCTGCCAAAACAGAGCCCAGCCCCCTGCCCTTTTATTTCCCAGCAACCCTGATTCCCAGTCATATGCTCCTGTCATATGACCCTTACACTCTTATTCTCCCCACCTGGGGAGGGGAGAGGGGGCTAACTAAGCTTATCACAGGTGAGGCTGAGTTGTAACCCCCTTAAAGAGCCAGCTCAGCCTGTGACACTGCAAAATCAGGGAAAGTTTGATAGGAGAGTTAAATCCCAAGGGATATTACCTCACCACTGGACTTCATATCATGATGGGCAAGGAAAAGCAAAAAGTGAGCTTAAGCCCTCCCCCCTTCCCTGGACCCTTTAGACATTATGGAGATAGACCCTGTCAAACAACCAGAATACAGGGTTCCTTCCCCTCCCCCCCACCCGTTCCTTACTTAGTGCGAGAAACTAGCTCATATATGACTAAAACAATGAGGAGTCCGGTGGCACCTTAAAGACTAACAGATTTATTTGGGCATAAACTTTCAGATGCATGGAAGAAGTGTTTTTTTTTTACCCACGAAAGCTTATGCCCAAATAAATCTGCTAGTCTTCAAGGTGCCACTGGACTCCTCGTTGTTTTTGTGGAGACAGACTAACATGGCTACCCCTCAAATATGACTGATTCTCTCAGTGAAGGAGCTAGAAAATCCCTCACAGCATTTAGGGAATGAGACAGAAGAGACCATCTGGACAAATCAGACTTGCACCCCCTCTAACAGGTCTGCTGGGTGATTCTTCACCCTGTCTGTTGTTGAGACAAAGAATTTCTTCTTCTTCAGCCCTCTTGCCTGCTAGATACTCGGTTAAAGCCAAGGAGTGAGTAGCGCAACTTTGGAGGGGACAGAGCAAAAATGACTTTTTGCTTTCCCTGATCCTGGGGGCTTCTCTTTGTTACACTGGCTGCCAATGGCCCCAGGGGGTGATATGGCAGCTGGGGATCAGTGTGACACAGGAGCTTCCCAGTCAGGCCTTCTTCCCCATGCCATGTCCTGTGTGCCAGTAGCAGAGGGGAGGGAGGGCAATAGGAACAGCAACGCCAGCTCTTCACCATTCCTTTACACTGGGATGATCCTCCTGGGATCAGCTCGGCCAGCCCAGTACCCACCTCCTGCCAGCCACGCAGCACAGAGCACACTGCATGCCAGCATCTAGGCCTCAGACTCAATTTGAATGTTCAAGTTCAGACCCTCCCTGCCTGTGCACAGGGCTTGATTAAGGAACAAGCAAACTAGGCATGTGCCCAGGAGACAGATTCATGCCCCCCACGCCTCCCCCCCCAAAATAAACCTCATAGGACAACATCTTTCTCCTCTTCTTCACCCCGCTCAGGGGGCACAAGCCAGTTGCAGCAGCACTCTCTGCCGCTGATGGGTGAGGTTGCTCTTCAAACCCTCGTCCCCATTTCCTGCCCGGGCAAGTGGGCAAGTCCCCTCTGCAGTGGGCAAGGAGACATATGTATTTGCCTAAGGTTCAGTGATGGGTTCATCTGGCCCTGCCTGTGCACTAACCTCCTTCTGTGTCATTTAATTTTCCTGAGTTCAACTTGACACCATGGCAAGCGCTGGGAATGACTAAAGGAAGAAACTCAGGGCCAAGGAACAATATACAGCAGTGGAGAGCGCCTCACAAAACCCACAAGGACACTAAAGAGCCAGGAGGCCAACCTCAAACACCAGAAGCTACACTGCTAGTTGTTGATACTCAAATAGCCTCAACTTAAAACTGGATCAGCTGATGCTCCAGGCCCTTCAGTGAGATGATTCTAAGCCCCCCCCCCCCCCCATACACACCTGGAGATCCATTCTGAAGACGAGCCAACAGGTGACCTGAGTTATGTATATTCTCTGTAATTAACTAGGTAAAGCCTAGGCAATAAACAAGAGTTGGCATCATGGGTGGCAATTGGAATCCAGCAATTCTGAGACTCCAGCAGGATGTAACCAGGGCTGGCTTTGCTCTAAAAGGGCCCAGCAACAGCCATTTAAGGCTCTGACTTTTCTATGGCAATCTCTTTCCCTGACCTGATACTTTTTATACCCTACATCCTGATGGCCTGCTTCAAACCCCTCTGCATAACAGCTAAGAGATACTGAGTACCTGGCCCACCATTAGTCACATCAAGTCACTGATAATTCCCCTGCTTTTGGTCGTGAAAGAATCTTGGAGGAGGTGCTGAGCGGGGTAAAGAACTCTGCCCCTCCCCTCTCACACACCCCCAATTGAAGTTTCACTTTTAAAAGATGTAGGTACTTAAAATATGTTGTTGTCTTGGCCCAGCCCGTATTGTGCATACCTGCCCTAACACTGCAGAAGTAATTCTGAGTTCTGAGATCGATCTTAGCATTAGTTATATACCCAAAAATGTAAAACAGGAAACTGCTGGGGGCAAGGTAGGGGTGGTAAATAGAAGAACACTTATGTGTGTTTAACAGGGTGGTATAAGTGGAGATCTCTTTCAACCATTTTAGACCAAGGATCTTTCTTTCCTATCCCTATTTCTTCAACCAGTACCAGCACTCATTTTCTGTAATATGAAAACACAGGGCCAAATGCAGAATTCTCTGCTCCCCTTTTACCAGTCTGTACTCAGGCTAACCTCCCACTGGTTTCAGTCTGAGTAAGGGCTGCAGGATTTCACCCAGGAATTTTTCTTTAACTCCTCACCCCAGCTAAAAGGACTTTGTGCAGTTCGCACTCTCCCAGAGCCCACACCAGCTCTAAAAGCAATACACTATTCCAGAACCCCGAAGCCTGCAGGGTGTTGTTAGCCACAGGATGGGGGCATCAGACCAGAGGACAGGCTGCTTTCTCTGCGGGGCGTTCCCCACACTGTCCTTCTAAAAAGCCATCCTACTGTCGGAGTGCTCGGTGCCTGACAGAGGGCTGACTCAGCGGGAGGCAGTGGTTTCTGTAACCTATAGCAATCCATTATTACAAAGGGGCTTTCAGGAACTCCTCTGTGCCAGGCACAGCTAGGGTTATTGATTGAGGAGACAGTGTAAATGCACAGAGAGGCTCCATCCATTAGGGCCGCTGCTCTCCACCAATTAGAAAAAAAAATCATTACGCAGCAGCCATCAGTGGGCTATGGGCAGCACTGAAGTGCATGCATTCAATCTATCTTCTCCCACCCCCCTGAAAACTTAATGACAACTATTAGAGTGGCTTGCCTGCGCTGACTGCCCAGTGTGTACAGAAGCAAAAAGATTCATTTAGTAATCTTTGTAATTATGACACTGTAGGAGAAACATGCTGTATTCAAATGAGGGAGGAGGAGAGATTAAATTCCAGTATAATGGAACCATCATTGTACTCAGAGTTTCAGCTCCCTCCCCGCTTACACCCCTTGGGTAGATTTTTGTTGTATTTTTTATTTTTCTTTTAAAAGGAGGGAAAATCATTCCATGACAGGAAATTGAAATGGGATTACTTGGCAAATATTCACAACAGCTGGGCGAGGCATAAATCCAGCAATGCTGTTTGACAGCACTGCCCAGAATGATCAAAGATATGGTTTCCTGCATACAAGGGCCAGGAGCATCCCTCTGAGGTCTCGATGGCCTAATAAATACAGGGTCTAAAGTACTTACCCTGCTGCCTCTCATTAATTTACATGTGGTGGAACCTAGCCTCAGTGAGGCCTGCATCTCCCTGATGCACTGTCACTCCCATTTACAGAGATGGCAAAGTCCCAGGAGAGAATTTCTGGAGAACTTAAGGATGGATGAAACCTGTCATTAAAGTTGAAAGGAGCAGTTACTTATCAGCAGTGGTGCTTTTCACAGGCCTTCTTTTCACCAATCCAGGAAGAAGTAAGTCATCATTACTCATGGGCATTTGACTCCTGTCACTAATAGCAACAACCTGATGAGTGCTGTCACACAGTGATATAATCCCAAACCTCCCAAGGAAGAGTACCTGCCACAGTATAAAAGGATAAGTGGAAAGACTTGTTATGGCTGGTTAAGTGAGGATGAGGGACAACAGAAAACAGCAGTAATGTTTTTTTCATACTTGCCCCCTTCACCAACCCAGGAACAGCCAAACCACTACCAAGCAATGTGAAGATGAGGACACTCCCAAAAAACCATGAAAAAAACCCTGCTATCAAAAGCTGCATCAATTGAGGTTCACAGGTCCATCTTGCAGGGGGTAATGGAGCCGTGTTACAACATCCAAGTAACTAACCTGTATATTTTTATCAGGGATGCATTAACCACAAGGAGATAAGTCAACTATGATCATCAAAAACCATGGAGAGGTGACAATATTTGAATTTTTAGCTCCTTGTTTGGTCTCATAGACTCCTGTATATGTGCTTCAGTGGAGGCAGAATATGAAAGTTACTAAAATGACCAGTGAATGAAACATGAATCCCAGAGGAGAAAAAGGGTTTGAGATAGATAGGGAAATAGAAACCATGAGCCCAAAGTCTAAGGTCGTTGCTCAAGTTTTACTCAGGCAAGCTGCATTAAACTGAGTGGGAGTTTTTCTTAGCCTGGATTAAGTAAATACTGAGTAAGGACCTCAAAATGTGGCTGATTTTTAAGAAAAAATGTAGGGGAAAATGCAAAGCTATTTTATCACGAAAACATGAAGTTAAAATAGCTCAGTGGCTAGAACATCCCATCTCCTCTGTACAATAAGAGTGTGTTGCATGGGAGTGGTGGAGAGGGAGTGATCATTATTGTGTGGCCTGTTACATGACTGGACAATATTACAAAGGTTACATCTCTGTCATGTCTGTATCCACTGGCTTGATCATTACTGTTACACCCTGTCCTCTGGGCCACCTCAACAGCCTTTAATGTTAAAGGTTACAAAGGAAGTGAGGCCATCGACTCAATGCGTATGGATCTGTTTTGTTGTTGTTGTTGTTCGCTTTGTGTGGGAATTGATCATTAGAGTCTGTAAACCCAAATTTAAATCCTTGTAGGAAATGGAGGATGCCTTAATTCAAAAAGTGAATTAACAGGTTGGCGAAATCCTCCCGAGAATCCGCTAGTCACCGCAGGAGAGTTCAGAAAATAGGTGGGAGTTGAGTTGAGTGACTCAATAGAATACAAGAGGTGCAGTCAGCAAGGTCTCCTCCTCAAGGGTCAGTGATTATAGCAAGAAAGTAAAATAATTTATCATAATCAGATAAACCCTCCAGCCTGGTTCTTTAAAGCCATGAGTGGTGAGCCTTCCTTCCCCAACGCATCCTCCTGTCTCCCCAAAAGCCTTTCCTATTAGCCCCTTCCCTAAGCACCTGTGCAAGGGGTGGGGGAGTTGATCTGAGACAAAGCTGTCATTCACCCAGGGACCAAGTAGTTCCCCTGCACCTTGTCATGCTAGGCTTTGGATCATGCAAAGGTGGCTTCACAAAAAATACAAAGAATGCCCTACCTGAAATATACCTGGAAGGGCCAGCTGGCTTTTTCAAAAACTCCTTGAAGTCTTCTGAATCTTCTTTCCCACAGAAGCGTTGCTAACAGGCAGAGCCTGGTCCTGTCTGGAGCGAGCACTGGAGACAGGTAGGCTGGCTGGAGAAGACCATACCAAACATATAAAAAAAACATTACCTCTATGGCCCAGAGGATGCTATGAGAATGATTTCTGCTCAGCCATCCAGGCCCTTGTGGAGCCCACTGCGAATCAATGCCAGGGATGACAGTGTGTAAGTAACTTTCTGTTTTTCAGTTCATAGGGCAGGAGCTGGCAGCCATTGCATGTACTGTAGATATGGCCATCTGGTGCAGAAACAGGGTAGCTACGTGGAGGCCCAAATGGCAAACAGACTGATCATTGGCTGCCCCAGTTAAAGCAAGGAAGATCTGCAGGCTCAAAATGCATGGCCCCAGGAGAACGTCTCCGTTGTTGAAACAGTTCGCTAAGGCAGCAGATTTTATGGCACATACTGAGGGATTGGAGCAAATGCGGATCCACTTCCTGGACACTACAGTGCTAATAAGTGATGGCCACATAAACACCACCCTATACCGGAAACCTACTGACCGCTATACTTGCCTACATGCCTCCAGATTTCTTCCAGACCACATCACACAATCCATTGTCTACAGCCAAGCTCTAAGATACAACCGCATTTGCTCCAATCCCTCAGACAGAGACAAACACCTACAAGATTTCTATCAAGCATTCTTAAAACTACAATACCCACCGCTGAAGTGAAGAAACAGATTGACAGAGCCAGAAGAATACCCAGAAGTCACCTAGTCCAGGACAGGATGAACAAAGAAAGTAACAGAACGCCACTAGCCATCACCTTCAGCCTCCAACTTAAACCTCTCCAGGGCAACATCAAGGCTCTACAACCTATCCTGAAGGATGATCCCTCACTCTCACAGATCTTGGGAGACAGGCGAGTCCTCACTTACAGACAGCCCCCCAACCTGAAGCAAATACTCACCAGCAACCACACACCACACAACAAAAACACTAACCCAGGAACCTATCCTTGCAACACAGCCCATTGCCAACTCTGTCCACATATCTATTCAAGGGACACCATCATAGGACCTAATCACATCAGCCACACCATAAAAGGATCGTCCACCTGCACATCTACCAATGTGATATATGCCATCATGTGCCAACGATGCCCCTCTGCCATGTACATTGGCCAAATTGGACAATCTCTATGCAAAAGAATAAATGGACACAAATCGGACATCAAGAATTATAACATTCAAAAACCAGTCGGAGAACACTTCAACCTCCCTGGTCACTCAATTTCAGACCTAAAAGTTGCAATTCTCCAACAAAAAAACTTCAAAAACAGACTCCAACTAGAAACTGCAGAATTGGAATTAATTTGCAAACTGGACACCATTAAATTAGGGCTTGAATAAAGACTGGGAGTGGATGGGTCATTACACAAAGTAAAAACTATTTCCCTATGCTAATTTCCCCCCCCCCCCCCACTGTTACTCACACCTTCTTGTCAACTGTTTGAAACGGGCCATCCTGATTATCACTACAAAAGTTTTTTTTTCTCCTGCTGATAATAGCCCACCTTAATTAATTGATTGCGTTACAGTTGGTATGGCAACACCCATTTTTTCAAGTTCTCTGTGTATATATATCTTCCTACCGTATTTTCCGCTTCATGCATCCAGTGAAGTGGGTTTTAGCCCATGAAAGCTTATGCCCAAATACATTTGTTCGTCTCTAAGGTGCCACAAGTACTCCTCGTTTTTTTTGCTGATACAGACTAACACGGCTACCACTCTGAAACCTGAGGCATGGGAGTATGTGCAGCCATAGCTTCCCTCTTGGCTCCCCCAGCATACATAAACTTACTTACTCTGCCAAGCCATGACCTTTATAAGATTCCTCAGCCATATGGAGAGGGAAGAAGGACAAGGTACTGAAATTGATGGGTGCTGGTCATTTACTACAAATGGCAGACACTCTCTGGAGGACGCCGGAGGACATATTGGACCCTTCATACCATGGGACACTTACTGTATTTTTCAGACATTGGGGCTTAGAGATTGGCATAGACGATTATTGCCCTCAAACATGTTTCCTAAGATATTCGTGTATACTACTGAGATGCTTGGGCACAATAAGCTATGAGCTGTCTTGCCAAGAGACTATAGATATTGCCTTTTAAAAAGAGCTATTGAAGCTATAGTACTATTTGGTGACCTTCCTTCTCGGAGTTGAGTGTGATTATTGTATTTAAGGCTAAGCTACTAAGGTGGATGGTATTAGGTTAAGAAACAATAAAACCTGAAGCCAACATTTGAGAAGAGGTGTTTATACATAAGAACATAAGAACGGCCATACTGGGTCAGACCAAAGGTCCATCTAGCCCAGTATCCTGTCTTCCGACAGTGGCCAATGCCAGGTGCCCCAGAGGGAATGAACAGAACAGGCAATCATCAAGTGATCCATTCCCTGTCGCCCCCTTCCCAGCTTCTGGCAAAAGCACCAAATATAAATCCAATTTACAATGTTTACAGAGCTGAACGTTGTTTTTGTGGCACTCCAAGCAAGAACAGGACCCCAAGGTGATCCAAGGGGATGAATTCAAGCTAAGGGTTTCCCATTGCCATGGCATGATGTGATGTGTGTGAATGTCTCCTCTCCAAGGCTTTCATTCAAGTAGTAAATAAAACAACAACAACTGGGCAGGCACACAGCCTAACATCCTCTGATCAGATGCTGCTTTCCAGAGTTCTCTATTGTGTGATTCTGTAGCAGTTCGGAGGAGCAGGACAGACTAGTCTGCAGCTTCAGAGAACGCTCCTACAAAGCTAAAAGGATGTTTTGAAAATGCACCATGCTGTTCACCATTTTGCATGATGGGTTATTAAACTGCATGATGCATTTTCAGCACATCTATTTAGATTTGTAAAAGTCCTCCCCATGGTTGCATCCTGCTCCTTAGAAAGTGCCTCGGCATGAGCATAGCAGGGCTTCGTTTTAAGCATTCTTCTGCCTTTCAGTTGTTAAAAAGAATGTTTTAAGGCTTTTTCAGTGTTTCTTGCTTTGATTTGGTGATTCAGCTGCCACTTCCTGATGCCTGTATTGGTTTGGTTAGAGGAAGCGTTTCATCTCTGACTGACAGGACAGAGGCACTCTTTCTGGTGGGATCCCTACTTGGGGCTTGTCTCCGTGTCTCTCTCCTCTTCTTCCATGTGTATGCCTCTGCTTTGTCTTCTTTTCTCCAGGATTCTTTCTCTCCCTTTATTTTCATTCTCTTCCCCATGTCTTTCCCCCACCACTCACAACGCAGTTTCCACAATGTTACTCTTCTCTAATCCCCTCCCTACATCTTCTCTCTTTCTGTTGTCCTGCTTTTGTCCACTTGTCAGTCATGTTATTGTCCCTTTGTCTCCCCTGTGTTCCCCAGCTTTGTTCCACTGCTTCCCCATTGTCTCCAGCTTCCTCTTCTGCCCTTTGTCCTTCTTCCTCCATCATGGCCTCTCCTAATCCCCTAGTTGTCCCTCTCCTTCCCCCATACCCCCATCAAGACTGGGCGGTCTTTATCTTGACTGGCTAACTTGTATGAAAACGTCATACTGCCTTGTCTTAAGAACAACCCTTTTCTTCCTAGTGAGAACAAGGCCAGAAAAGGCATTTCCTGTAAGGTGAGTGCATCTCTGTGTAACAGTAATCACTAGAGTCACTGGCAGGCTGAAGGGAAGAGTAACAGCTTCCCTCTCCACTCAGCTGTAGGAAGAGAACAAGCAGTTTTTGCTGGCCCCATAAGCCCTGCATCTGCAAGTGTACCTCTGCTCTACCTGTGCTGAAGGTCAGACTTCCATGAAAAAAAATTTCTGAACCACAGAAAAACCAATTTTTACTCTAAAAAATAACTCATATTTTAGCCAAAACCAAACATGGTAGTGGGGGGGGGGGAGGGGGGAAGGGGAGAGAGTGCGGGAAAGGAATTCCAAACCCACCAAGGATCCTAGCACTAGAAACCCCAGGTATTCTGTGGGATGCAAAGCCTGGCTGAATAGTTTGGAGAACTTTGATGTCTGAGGATCATTGATGTAAGCGCTTCTTTGCACTTGAAAAGCCATCTTCTGACTGATAGAGAATTCCAGGGAGGAGCTAGATAGCAAGGGGAGGAGGTGGAGTCTAATTCAGGAAATCTGCTTCAGGGTGTGGGAAGATGCAGTTCAAGTGACAGAGGCTAGTCAGGCTGGATTCTTCTTTGGCGATGCAGGCATCACTGAGCTATGATACAAAGAACTTCCACTCTTGATCTTTAGTCATCCCTTTCAGGCTAAGGATAATCTAAGACATTGGGCTTTTATTCCTCTAGATCTGTTCAAAGAGGCAGTTTCCCCAAAAGGAGGCCTTTTACCCTCATCCTGGAAGCTGTGTCTCTGTTCCAGTCTTGCAATCAGAGGTGTTCCTATTAGCAGAAGCTATGGAATGGTCAACTTTTTCTTATCATCATCATGGCAAATCCCAAAGTGGGGTGGCCTCATTGCCAATGAAACGCCTGCCCAGATTGATCTCTGGCAAGGTGCTGAAGGTGGTCTGATTGTATATTCAGTTCTTGTTCAGAAGTGGCAATCTTCTCAAACCACTGAAACTTTTGGCACTCACAGGATTGATGGCCATGTAGCAGCATTCCTTGCTATACACACTTCAGAATTCATTGGTCTTCCATTCTGGTCAGATGTGCATACCAAGAAAGCTGCCAAAACCAAACCGGTGCTGATGGAGGCAGTTACTAGGTTTGTCTTTGAATATCCTTGTTCCTGATCTTGTCCTGCCTCTTGATATGACTGACCCCCATGATAACAGAAAATGTCAATCCAGAGAAGAGATCCATACTGAAGTCCGTAAGATGAAACCTGGGAAGGTACTAGGGGTTTGTAACATCATCCTTGAATTGTTGAAGCAAGGTGAGAGTATTGTTGTACCATAGCTGCCTATCCTCTTCCAGACCATGTGGCGTACTAACATCATCCCTGATGACTGTAAAAAAGGGGTTATTTTGCTTGTGTTCCAAAAGGGTGATAAGGCTGCATATAGCAACTATAAAGGTCCTATGCTATTGTGGGTCCCAGGGAAAGTCTTTGCTTCCATGCTAACGTCTCAAATCAACAATACACTTCGTGACAAAGGCCAGGATACTCAGTGCAGCTTTAGACCTGTTCATTTCACTGTTGATAAGATCTTTACCTCGAGACAGCTTTTTGAGAAGATGGCTGCATTTCATATGCCATGAACAGCACTTTTTGTAGACTTCCATCAGACCTTTGATTCAATGCATCGAGCAAATTTGTGGGCAGTCAGCCCTTTCTAGGCTGTCATAAAATATCATAGATCAATGAAGCCAAGTGACTTACTGCTCCCTGGAGTCCAAAGGGAAGTGTCTCCTTCATATTTTGGTGCAAAGACGTAGATAACTGCTTGACAATGCATCAGACTGGATTGTTGTAGCCTCAAAGTCATCACAGGGCTATATTCTCACGGGCATCAGGAAGGGTTTGAAACTTTTGCAGAAGGATGAATTTGCTCTTCTATCTGTATGATTTGAGGAGAAGACACATAGATAGACACACATTCCATGACCTCCTAGAGGACAAGAATTTAGGCCTTAGTGAACAGCAACAGACCTCCCAGAAATAAAGGCCTGTATGAAACCAGGTTACATTTATCCATTGTATATTGCATCAAGCATCATCAGTGACAAAGAGAAAATCTGTGACTAGCTGGACATGCACTTCATAAATCACAAGTGTGAAGCATTTGATTGGCAGGGCCACAAAAGTCCTTCAGAACATTTCCTATTGAGGATGACAGTGTGACTATAACATTGCTGGGCAACACTCTATGACGGAAGGCCCAATAATTCGTGTCATCACATCACGGCCAACATTAGAAATACAGGAAAGTTCACACGGGAGCAAAGGCACCGAGACAGCCAGGCCTGGGATGAAAATGGCTGTGGCCTTTAGGAGTCCTGTCAGCTGTCAGGGGGAGATCAGCTTTCACACTAAACGTCCTCCCAAGACATGGATTTGCTTTCTGAAGTGGTCAGGTCAATTTCTGGAGGAAGCCTCCTCTTTTCCTTGTAAAGAGCTTCTCGCCCTGTAACAAAGAAAGGCAGAAGTGGCATGTAGCTCCAAGAGGTGCTTTGAACCCTCCAATACAATAGAATTTAATTTTTTATCGCATCGCTCATTACGTTTTACCCCAGAGGAGGCTGCACTTAATTTGCAGGCAACATGATTCCTGTACAGTGGTATGAATAAAAGAAGTTAAGAGTCATTGTTCCGTGAAATGAACTCATTGAAAGGTCACATACCAGGGGAGGAGCTGACCTGGCATGGTGATTGATAGAGGTGGTTGAAAGTTTTTGAATTTGACAAAAAAGTTTGTTAAAATTTCAATGAAAAACAGGGAAAAATATGGACAATTTTTTCATGAATCCTTTTCTCCAACTAAAGGGCAGGTCAGTTTTTTTTTCTTCAGAATTTGAAATTTGACAAAGAAACAGGAGACACATTTCAAAAGAGATTTCATGCGTTCCTCCCCGGTCCCTTGTTCTTTGACCAGCTCTAGTGACTGGGGCACTGGAAATATATAGACAGACAGGTAGAAATGGGAGACACTCCCATCTTATCTGATAAGATACATTAGTCTAATTACTGAATATTCAATCTGTTAGCGAAGTCTATAGAGTGATGTGGGTCCATCTGGACGATAGTCACTGTGTTCATGTATGATCATTGCCAGATCATTAACAAATTGGGCCCCCAAATAGAGTTCAATAACAGCATTAAACAGTTCTACCACAGTAGCAACTGAAAGAAATTAACATGGTCAAGCAAGACAAGAGCCAGAGGGGTGCAGAGACACAGGCAGACTGTTCCTGATGGCAAGAGCTATACTGAAGGGTCTTGCAGCAAGTAACAAGATTTGGGTTAAGGAAGATCAATGCTAGATACCCAGAAGGAATGAAGAGGTAAAGATACGTATGGGTCACAGCTGTCTGTATCTATGCTATCTAGAAGAAGGAACAAAATACGTACTGGGAGTTGTTATTACTACTTGTGAGAGCACACGGAGTATGCCTACACTGCAAGGTATGCCCAGGTGTTGAATTTAGGCTTTAGCCTAACCCCCCTTCTGTCTACACACAAATCATGCTAACCCAGGGCTGGGACCCAAGGTCCCAGAATGCCACGGGGTTGGAGGGTCTGAGCCAGGGTCAAGCTGGGACCTCAAGTTCAAGCCTTATTGCTTTGCAGTGTAAATGCAGCTCCACTGGACTTGTGCTCTGGGAGTCGGTACAAAGTATTCCACAATCCCACAGGCCAACTTCCTTTGTCCTCTGGATTTTCAAGTTTGGTGAACAGTCAAGTTTTCCCACACTGCACCAAGAACAAAGGGCTAGAGCAGCCACATGTTGGGATGGTGCTAGGAAGTCTGGGATATAGGTGGTTGGATTTGGGCCTGCATAACGCAGGAGGAACCCTGGAGCCCCAGTTTGGGACCTAGGGTGCAACAGTTCCTAACTTGGGGTTACAAATGAGTGTAGATGCTGAAGCCCTAGGTTAACAAACTCAGGGTCTGCTAATTTTAGTGCTACTAATCCTGGGCTTACATTGCAGTGTAGACATACCCTTAGAGACCTCAATGGGAGTGAGGCCCCCATTGTGTCAGACACAGTACAAAAACAGATTAAATGACTGTCCCTGCCCCCAAAGGCCTTACAATCTAAATTTTGGTGTGACAGCAAATTTTTGCCTTCAGTTCCTGGTAGGTAACATGCAGCTAGACTTCATCCTTAGCTTTAACTTGGATTGGTAGAGGGGGACATATCAAAATTACTTTTATCGGAGTCATTCAGGTTGAATAATGGGCTTTAACGAAAAGAAAAGAAAAAAGCTGTAATGTTTTACAAGCCATTTCACTTGCCTGATGAGCAATCTATGGTCAGCTGCAATATGCAGTTGGTAACTTTATACTAATTCCTTCCCAGGGAACTGCTTGGAAAAGGCAATTCTTTCTGTGGGCCAAATGGAGCCCAGATTAACAATGCTCCACTCTTTGTGTGGTTCTGGGCTCTGTACTGACATGCACGTTCTATGGTAATTTCTCCTGTGCCCATTCAGCTGATTAAAAGTCATTTTTTTTAAAGCTGCCAGCATGTGAGCCACAAGGATCTGTTCATTATTGCTCAGCCATGCTGTGAGATGCTGTATAAAGGTAATTAATTTAGCAACGCGTTGGAGCGGGGGTGGGGGGGAGGCAAAACGTTTGGGGGGAAGGGGGGAAATAGGTGATGCAGAAAGAGAGGAGAAGATGTACATTTTTCTTTGATGTCCATTTTTCTTTTGAAGAGGACATTGTATCATTTGCTGAAAGGGATGGAGGCAGGACCAGAGAATTAAACTCATTTGTTATTTTGCAGTATTTTTCTTCACAGCATGATGGATAAACATGTAACTTTAGCCTGCGTTTTCCTCTTGACTTTTAAAACAACAGTGTAAGCAGGATGTTGTTTGTTGCTGGGGATTTTTATTTTTCATGCCGGGGAAGCCTGTACTTACTTCAAATCCTTCCTGTTAGTCACTTATTTTTCCAGCCAGGGAGGGATTGGAAGGTTTGAGTTGCCATGAATCAAGAGTTTTCAGTGTCATTAGCAGAACATCTGTTATTTTTCAGCTAGCCCTCATATAGTACTGAAGTTTTAACAGGAACTACAAGTTCACGCAGGGGAAAGAGGGTGGAGACCTAGCAGCTGTCAAGCCAGCCCCTCAGCGGCCTATTTATATCCACATTATTTGATTTCAGTGATGGCACAAATTCCCAGCAGGGTTTCTCACCCAGCTGTACATCAGCTGCACTCTGCTATCTAGTCCTGTACTGGTTTCTGCATCACGAACACCAGACTAACAACAATTGTTTTCTACATGGGCAGCCAGGGCAAAACTGCCTTTAAAAAACAAAACAAAACACTTTTTAAAATGCACTTTCCTATCTCCTCCAGTCAGCGTCTGGGACTCATTCATTAGTCTTGCTTAGGCTATCTGGTCATCGAGAGTTCATCTTGGATTTAAGATTGAAGGGACGCAAGCAAGTCCTTCAGGCCAGGAATTTAACAGTTCTACAGCATCTTGTCCTGTGCAGTTCTACAGCATCTTATGAAATGTGGTCCTTCACCCTGAGGAGAAGCTGGGGATGAAACTTGGGGAAACTTGAGGAGTATCGGGGGAGCCAGCCAGAGGGAGAAGACTTGAATGGAAACAAAGAGAGAGGGATATAGATGGTTTCAGAGTAGCAGCCGTGTTAGTCTGTATTCACAAAAAGAAAAGGAGTACTTGTGGCACCTTAGAGACTAACCAATTTATCTGAGCATGAGCTTTCGTGAGAAGTGAGCTGTAGCTCATGAAAGCTGATGCTCAGATAAATTGGTTAGTCTCTAAGGTGCCACAAGTCCTCCTTTTCTTTTTGGATATAGATGGAACTCTCATGTGGAGAGAGAGAAAGTGGGGGATGAGGGGAAGTCTTTGTGGGGAATGAGGGAGTGGGCAGGAAAGTCCCCCTGAATCTATGCAAATTAGACAGCACATATTTGAACATGGCGTTATAGGCATTGCATAATTTGCCTAAAATCTCCAGGTTTCTGGATTGACAAGCATGTGACTAATTGACTTTTATTTTAGAGTAAGGAAGACAACTGACAATGAATGAACCATGATTAAAGCTTCACAGGAGTGAAAGCAGAGTGTGTCCCTCCCTCACTTTGCAAGAGCCTCCATCTCAAGCTACCTCCCAAAACAGAGATGGCATATATTAAAGGTGCGGTACCTACGAATTGCCACAGCATAATGGTTATATAAGTAATAATCATCTTGTATTAGGATGGGGTCCATCACCAGATCCTTCCGAGGAAGATGCAAGCCACAGGCACTGACTTTATTTTTCCCTGTGGACGCTCCACCCCAACTCTGCCCTTGTTCCACTCCATCCCCGGAGGTCGTGCCCTTGCCCGCCTCTTCCCCGAGGTGCCCCAACCGCCGCTGGCTCCTCTCCACCCTCTCCCTCCTCCTAGTGTCTCCAGCCTGCCAAACAGCTGATCAGTGGCCAGTCGCGGGGCCCCACCGGACAGCTGAGGGGCCGCCAACCCAGAGCTGGAACCTGTGTACCTGGTGGGTGCTGAGCACCCCCTATTTTTTTCCAGGGGTGCTTGAGCCCTGGAGCACCCATGGAGTCGGTGCCTATTATGCAAGCGACTCTGCAGTTGCCATCTCTGTCAGGAGACACAAACAAATAGCTTATTACATCAGAACCATCCTTATCAAAAGGACTTTAAAAAGCAGCAACCTCTGGTCACCTTCTTCCCATCTGAATTTGTAGTTAAACACTTGCTGGGAAAAGACACCTTGAAGTTGCTTAGGCCTGGATCCACCAAAGGCCTTAGGTGTTGCAATGTGGAGCGTCAGAATGCCTAACATTACGGCACCTAGACAATCGTAGGAAGAACACTGCGATTTCCAAAGCTGAGTTACGCACTTAGGTTCGTATACAATGAATGGGGAGAGAGAGGTGCCTTAGCATGGGATCCACAAAGCCAGCATGCCAGTAGTCACCTAAGCTAGCCATTGGAAGATGCCAATGAGAGGGGTGTGTGCTAAGCGCCGACCCTCTCAAGGAGAAAGGTGCCTAGGTCAAGAGTGCAAGGAGGAGCCTAGCTCTGCTTTCAATTCATGAACTGGGAGAAGACACACATTTGGCCACCTAAGTCACATGCAAGGCTCGATGCAGTAGACGTGCTCAAGGCCACCTAGCTCCACACTAAACAGCTGGGGGAGGGGAGGAAAGATGGCAGCCCTTCAGCCCACAGGTTAGCGTACTCACCTAGCATATGAGAAACCCCCCATTCAAGTCCCCCCTCTGTCTGAGGAGGAGCAGGGAGCAGGAGCAGGGACCAGGGATGTGCCACCTCTCAGGTGAGAGCCCTAACCACTAGGCTATGGAATATTCTGATGTGGGGCTCCCTCAATCTCTCCTATTTTAAATGGCTCCACTTTAATTAAATAATGGACTAGTTAAATATTAACTGGGCCTCTGAAAGAATTAGAATGAATCTGTCTGGCCTCTTCCTCCACTGCTTTGTGTGGAGTCAGATGGCCTTTGAGCACCTCTACAGGACCGTGCCTTGCCTGTGACTTCGGATGCTGAACACCTTTCGTTTCCCTGGTTTGTGAATTGCTCTGGGGCTTAGGCAGGAGAAAGGTAGCTGGGTGCCTAGAGAGAGCAGTGTGCATGGTCAGAGGCAGAAACACAGGTACCTAGGTAACTTTTACTGCAAAAACGTAGGTGACTTTAGGCACTTACAGGGTTAGGTGGCACCAAGCAGGAGTTCTGTGGCTTACAGTGGTGCCCCAAAACAAGATTTGGGCACCTAAATTCCTTTGTGGCTCCCTACCCTTATGCCTCCAGTTACCCTTGTCTCTTATCCTTACAAACAAATCCCTCATTCAGCTGGTCCATCCTCTGCAATCAAGTAATTCCTTATGCTGGCCACCCTGTGGCAGAGGATTAACTTCAGATGGGCACTGTGTTGCAGATTTCTTAAGAGGCACTGCCTCTGAGCAGCCTTGTTCACTTTTTAACCCCAAACCTACGTTTTAAAATCCCTCTGTGTCTCTTGAGCCAGCAAGATTCTCTCTCCACTGACTCTGCTAGCTGCTTAATAGCCTCTTGTTTCTCTTGACTCATGGTGCCAAGAGTACTCAGCCTTACTGGTGCTGGATGTGTGAAGAATGCTGTTGGGGTGGCAAATGATCACTGAGTCAGAGAAGTGTTCTGGGTCTCTTGTTCTCAGCACTATCGGAATGCACCAGGCCCTCCATCCTCTGTCTCCTAAGTTTATCTCTTGGAAATTAGCCCTCCTTTGCTCACAGACCATTTCTGCCCTCACTCACCAGAAGCCAGAAATGTCTTTCCTAAGAGCTGTTATGAAATATTACGATATTACTCTCCCATAATCACAGTTCACACAGTCTAGTCTCAAAGCAGTAGGCAGCATCTCTCTGACTGGAAAAGTAAGTCTCCCTTTCTGACCTACTTTTATTTCTCAATCTGTTCCTGTGGCAGCAATTCCCTTTGTGGGGACTTTTTTACTTCCTGACAATTCATGCCCTTTGGCTGCTCTCCGAGTAACAGTAGGACTCCAAGGGTGTGTCTGCAACGGGATAAAAGACCCACAGCATGGCTGCGGCTGGGGCTGGAGCCCAAGCCTGAATGTCTACATAGCGATTTTTTAGCCCAGAGCCAGAGCCCCACAAGCCCAAATCAGCTGACCTGGGCCAGCCGCAGGTATTTTATCCCTGAGTAGACGTACCCCTAGCACCACCATGTCCTTCAGTCCCATGTCTTGAAGTCTTTGAACCATGATTTGAGGACTTCAGTAACTCAGCCAGAGGTTAGGAGTCTATTACAGGAGTGGGTGGGTGAGTTCTGTGGCCTGCAATGTGCTGGAGATCAGCCTAGATGATCATGATGGTCATTTCTCACCTTAAAGGGTATGAATCTATGTCTTTTGCTCCCAAATAGAACTGGGCCCAAATGGAGAGAGTTTGGATCTGATGTGCCAGTCCAGACCCATGTCTACTCCCAACCTTAGGAAAGGGACACCCTATAAGGTGACTTTCCCTCCTCTTTCTGTCATCCCCATTTCTCCCTCTCATGCCTCTCTTTGAAGATAACTCATGTGAAATGTTGGGAGTGAGGCTGCCCACTGGAGTGCTCTTGTCTCTAAGAAGACCTTCCCAGGTTCTTCAAACTTTTTCTGGAGAAACATCCGGCTTCATCTTGTAGGAGGAGCACCATGGCCATCACTTTCAAAAGCAACTAGTGATTTTGGGTGTTTCAATATTTGGGTGCTTAGCTTGAGATTCCTTAAAGGAGTCTGGTTTTCAGAGGGTAGGAGCTCAGCACTTTTGGAAAATCAAGCCCCTTCAAGGTGTCTCAAGTTGGGTACTCAAAACTGAGTGACCCAAAATCATAATTTGGTTTTGAAAATCATGGCCGTGTCTGCAAATGGCGGGCAGCTCTTCAAATGCACTTGGCTGTATGAACAGCCAATCCTAGACGGTTGAACCGAGGCAGAGGAGAGGTAGACTGGCTCATATGATAGCTATTGAGCTATGTCCAGGGACACTGTTAGCACCTAGTTTGGGAACGTTTTGGTTGCCTTTTGGATCTAAGAAACGCTGCAGCGTTTATCAGTTGTGCTGAATGGACATTGCACTTACATGATATTTGACTCTCCTGGATAAAAAAGTTGAGAAACGTGACTTATCAATTCTACGTTATTTAAAATATTAGAGAGTGTTACTATTATTGTGTGTATTACAGTGGTGCCTAGAAGGCTCTGCCATGAAATGGGGCTCATTGTGCTAGGTGTGGTAGAGAGTATAGTAAAAGACAAACTGCCCCCTGCAGAGCTTACAATCTAACTAGACAAGCCAGACAAAGGATGGGAGAAAGGGAATATTTTAAAGGCCTTTAGGTGCCTAAAGATGCAGATAGATGCCTAGTGGGATTTTCAAAAGTGCCTGGGTGCCTAACTGCTATTGATTTCAAGAAAGAAAGATAACTGGGAAATGTTAGGAGCTACTTTAGATATGATAGAAATGGCAGAAACCAGTGAGAGGCTAAACAAAGTACTGCCTAGGCATTTTGAATGCTGTTCAAGTGAACAGGGAGTTTGTGTCATATTGAAAAGTGTCAGCAATGGGAAAATGATTTTAACTATGTCATTACATGTTATATTACTGCCTCTGGAACCAAGGCAAACAACAAAACCTCTAAGAAGAGACTACAGTGTGCTGCCAACTGGAACTCAGAAATGCAAAAATGCAGTCCAGTACTGGCAAGCTGAAGACTAGGAGATGTCACCAAAACATACCTCCTGCATTACTTAGGCCTATGCCCCCTAAATGAGGAATTCTTTCATGTACTACCCTGACCCCAGTGCTGCTGGGGCCTGCTAAGGATATGTCTACAGAGCATTTCAGAGCAAGCTTCCCAGTCTGGGATGACAAACTCGGGCTAAGAGGGCTCACCCTTGTGCTTCTGCTGTGTAGACGGCACTCTGAAGTTGGAGGCTGGAGCTCTGAAGTCTAGGGATGTGGGGGTCGGCTTCAGAGTAGTTGTCCCTATGAACTGTTCTGACAGCTGGCATGAACTGGGATATTGGAGCACTCCCACCATGTCTCCTTCCCTGGCATGCCCCCAGCAGCGTGGATTCCTGTGGGGAGTGCCGTAGAGTTAGCCAGGCCAGCTCAGTGTCTGGCAGGGGCAGTCCCTGCTGGCACAAAATGATTTTAGGGCAGGGATGAATTTTTCACTCTGACTTTTGGCCGTATTTGAAGCCATTTTTAAACCTGGCTTGCTTTCACAACTGACATGGCCTCAAACTATGCTCAGAAACTATCTGATAGACCACACAGAGAGGTAGTTTACAGCATGGTTTGGGCTAGTATGTAAGAAAATCCCTTTGCAGAGTGAACAGGGAATTCACGCTACAGCTGTGTTGGAAAGCTGTTGTCAAACATGGTTCGGGCAGAATTGTTTTTCTTTGACAAGCATTTTTGAACACAGCTGTTGCTCGTATGTATCAAACTGTGCTGTGGGCAGAAACTTGGGCCACTGAGTTAACAGTGGAATGGAAGCCTTAGCTTAGAATTTCTTTGCTATTTTACGTTTAGCCAGAAGCTTAAACATTATTTTAGCAAACGTATTTGTTCTTAATGTGCATTGAAACCCAGCTATTCAGAATTTCAGGTGTCATGGTGAGAGACTCATAGAGCTTAAGGCTAGAAGGGACCACCAGATTAACCAGTCTGACCTCCTGTGTAACGCAAGTCACCAACACCCACACGCTGAACCTAACAACTGAAATTATGCCAACGTACCACAGCCCTCAGGAAACCAAACTATTATGTGCCACGGGCAAAGAACAGGCAGGACCAAGGTGTGCCAATGCCTATGGTCCCTTCAATGTTAGTGTAGTGATTAAGTGAGATGTAACCAGATGATCCTGGCAAGCGTCCTACACCCCACCTAAAATTGAGCTCCGGAGCAGTAACATTCAGTAAAGATCACTGGGCCTTTTCTGCAAGCACGAGGGCATTTTCCTCAGCTTCCTGTCCTAATTCCTATTAGGCGAGCTACACTTTGCTACTGGAAATCTCTCCTGTAGTTTCCACTGGATAAACTATTCCAGCACATCGCCTCCTAAAATCCTTGTTATCGGCATAAAGTGACGGCTTGGTTTTTATCACCCCAGAAGTGGACACATTTCAGTGAAGGGTGAAATGTTGCATCCACTGGGACAGATCCTCTGGTCCAGACTAGAAGCACTCAGTGCAGGACCAGGGAGTCTGATGACGTAAAAGTGGCTTTTTAAGCTACTTCCCTGTTACCAGGGGCAACGAGGGCTGGGGTGGGCTGATTCCTGGTATAAGCTCAAGGAGCCTCACAACTGCTCTAACTTACATCTGGTTGCCCATGGCCGTTCTGTCAGCTAGGAATCAACCAGTTACACCAGCATCCTAGCTCTCGCCACGTTACCTGTGAGCGAGGGCTGGGAGAAATTGGTCTACAAGTTGCGAGAGCAGTTCTATATCACATGCAATGGAATTCTTCCGTGTTCAGATCCCCTCGGATTATGGTTGTTTTCTGCTGCTATGCCAATGCAAAATGGCCCCAGCAGGGCCCAGGATCTGGCTCATTCTGTAAACCAATGGTGGGCAACCTGCGGCCCACAGGCCGCATGCGGCCTATCAAGATAATCTAATTGCAGGCCACGAGACATTTTGCTGATAATGACCATCTGTAGGCACGGCCCCCCGTGGCTCCCAATGGCCGCAGTTCACCTTTCCTGGCCAGTGGGAGCTGCGGGAAGTGACGGTCAGCATGTCCCTGCAGCCCGCCACGCTACCCACAGCTCCCATTGGCCGGGAACGGTGAACCGCGGCCACTGGGACCTGCGTGGGGCTATGCCTGTGGATGGTCAATGTCAACAAAATGTTTCGCAGCCCACAATCAAATTACCTTGATGGGCCGCAGGTTGCCCACCACAGCGGTAAACCACGCGGTGACCCTTCTAGAGGTACTTTAGACATGTAAGATATATCTGATTGTGTATCTGTAGCTCTGCATTCTATGTGAACAATAATCACATCATCACACAGATAATCGGAGAGTCACAGAGCACAATCACAAATATTAGAAAGAAAAAAAAATAAAAGTCTCATCTCAAAAACAGAAATAGACAATGTACAAATAATTTTCCCCTTTCCTTCACTCTGCCTTTGCTGAAGCTTTGCGGATGATACTAAACTGGGAGGAGTGGTAGATACGCTGGAGGGGAGGGATAGGATACAGAAAGACCTAGACAAATTGGAGGATTGGGCCAAAAGAAATCTGATGAGGTTCAATAAGGATAAGTGCAGGGTCCTGCACTTAGGACGGAAGAACCCAATGCACAGCTACAGACTAGGGACCGAATGGCTAGGCTGCAGTTCTGGGGAAAAGGACCTAGGGGTGACAGTGGACGAGAAGCTGGATATGAGTCAGCAGTGTGCCCTTGTTGCCAAGAAGGCCAATGGCATTTTGGGATGTATAAGTAGGGGCATAGCGAGCAGATCGAGGGACGTGATCGTTCCCCTCTATTCGACATTGGTGAGGCCTCATCTGGAGTACTGTGTCCAGTTTTGGGCCCCACACTTCAAGAAGGATGTGGATAAATTGGAGAGAGTCCAGCGAAGGGCAACAAAAATGATTAGGGGACTGGAACACATGAGTTATGAGGAGAGGCTGAGGGAGCTGGGATTGTTTAGCCTGCAGAAGAGAAGAATGAGGGGGGATTTGATAGCTGCTTTCAACTACCTGAAAGGGGGTTCCAAAGAGGATGGCTCTAGACTGTTCTCAATTGTAGCAGATGACAGAACGAGGAGTAATGGTCTCAAGTTGCAGTGGGGGAGGTTTAGATTGGATATTAGGAAAAACTTTTTCACTAAGAGGGTGGTGAAACACTGGAATGCGTTACCTAGGGAGGTGGTAGAATCTCCTTCCTTAGAGGTTTTTAAGGTCAGGCTTGACAAAGCCCTGGCTGGGATGATTTAACTGGGAATTGGTCCTGCTTTGAGCAGGGGGTTGGACTAGATGACCTTCTGGGGTCCCTTCCAACCCTGATATTCTATGATTCTATGATTCTAAGCTAATCAACAATTTGAAGTGTCTTGGCTTGCAATACATGGGCAGAATTTATTTCAGATAGACAGAAGAACAAGTATTTCAATATTTAAATTTCCTATTCCAACCGATCCATACCGTAATCATGGTTTGGGTTCAGTTTGTATCACTGTGCTAAAGCTGAGGCTCTAGACTTTTTCTATGCCAATTCTCTCATCCCTAATTCTAGCCTTGGTGTGAAGGGACTTATTCAAGGAAAATCCCAGAGTGTGGAGAGTTCAGGATGAGAATATTCATGTTCATCTAAAATACAGATCTTAAAACTCTGGAGAAAGAGTTACTGAGCAGGAAAACAAGAAATTCCTACAGATTGGAATGAAATGGCCTTTATATACATGTGTATTTCAGTAGCTCTTAACCCCCCCCCCTGGGGGGGGTGGTAAGTTTGTAAATGACAATATTAAAGAAATGGAACAGTACCAGCAGAAATGCAGAAACTTTGCTCCAAAATGTATTTATATCCCAAGTCATAAAAGGCACATAAGAAATGGAATTAATGGTAAAAACACATTACTGCTTTGGGAATCATTTTTTTAAAATACATTTTGTTGTTGTTCTTCATAGGAAACTCACAAACTGAGCTGCAGGGATAATCAAACACAAGAGGATAAACTTCAAAGGTAGCGATACATCTCTTTACAACTGAAAATGTTGAAAAGAGGAAGAAATGAAAGTAAACTATTAATTGTGATCTGTGATTGTTCATGCATGGGTACGACATGGGTTTCCCTTGGCTTCCTGCAGTCAAACATCTATAAACACCGTCTAGACACAGTATTGGCAGGACCTTCCAGTGTAATCTCTGCCTCATGCAGGATACGCTTTCCTCTTTTGTGAGTTCTAATTAGCTTGTGCCAATAGCAGTTTGAACCAGAGGGGGGAAAAAAAGTAATATATAAACTTTAAAGACAGCTAGTCTACCACGTGCAATTTGTATTTTACACCTCATGAATTTTAACAACCAAAGTTATAACTTCACAATTAACCCCACATGTACTGGCACAGTGGTCTTTTAACATGTAGACATGGCAGCACATTTCACTCAGGTTTGACTCAGTGTCAGCACAGTGTTGAAGTGAAAACCTTTACTAACCACAGGGAGAGTTTCTTTGCTTCCTTCAGTAGGCAGAGCTGGATTAAATGATTTCGCTGTTTTCCTCTCGCAGCACTGGTATAATAGTGTCTTTAGGAATTGTTCTTTAAAGGGACAATCAGTTGTTAAAGTCCTACATTTCACATTCATTCCATCTGTGTATAGTAGCAAATGCCCTCCAGATACCATCTAGGTGGTTTTTTTGTAACTGGATGACTGAAGTGCTGAGTTAAAAAAAATCACTGCACTTATGCAATGTCCAACACACAGACAAAGCTGTGCCTGTGTCCCCTCTGTAGGGTCCATAGAAACTGTGATTTTAAAAATTTGTATGATAGTGAGTGACTTCAGAAAGAATCCCCTGAGTGGACTCAGAAAGACACTTGCTATTGTAACATGCTCAGCTTTGCGCATATGTGAAATTTGGGGCCTATGCTACTTGACCGTCTCTTTAAATACATGAATATCATTTAACCTGCCTGCCAGCATTTGGGGGTGGGATGCATACCTCCCAAACTGATGAACAAACCAGAATTTTCCTGATTAATTAAACAAGTTACTAGTAGATAATTTGAAATGCTTCCTTTTCATTGTGCTTTAGATTCTAAAATTAGTTTCTTTAGATAATGGCTGGTTTTACTGGCAATATACAACATTAGCCAAATTCAGAAGTGATTTTTAAGGTGGTCTAAGTTAAGACTCCTTGTGTCAGTCTGGTGCAACTCCATTGACTTTAATGGAGCTAGTGCAACTGGATGACAAATTTGTCCCCTTTGCACTAATTTGCAGTCCTTTGCACACAGGCTCAGTGGGACAAATTCAGATATGATGTGCCGATGGAGGGGGATGTAAATTACAGAGTGGTGGATAGCCATGTGGCTCAGTGAGTCGAACAGGTTTCGCCCAGACTAGTATTTAAAGGTGTGATGTTAGCTCATTAGCTAACACGTTCTAAAAGTCTAGTGTAGACCAGACAGTGTAGACTTTACTACATGCTAAACTGGTTAAGTTAAAGCCCAGGCTCCTCACTACTCTACACTAGACTATTAGAACATATTAGCTAGCACATATTAACTAACACATTCCAACAACACCCTTTAAAAACTTAGGGCATGTCTACACTGCCTCACATTTCTTAGAACCCTTGTGTGAATAGCGGTGCACACCAAAGTACTGTGCTGTAACTCCCATGTGCGCGTGTGCTGTGGACTCGAACAGAAAGGTCCCTGGTTTGCCCTAATGTGGTCCTCTTTGAAGAGCACTATATTAATGAGAACAAGGGGCCCTTAAGGTCGCAGCCGCAGTGTCCCCACAGGGGAGTTACAATGCAGCACTTCAAAACTTTGGGGCAGGGTAGAGACATGCATGGCCTTAGTCAAGACACAGCCTTGAAGGCTAGAGGGCATCTGAGTTGCTTTATTGTCCATGTTGAGGGGATCAGAAGACAGTATAAGTTAGACCAATTGACATCAACTCCCTTTGAGTCTTGACTTAAACACACTTGTGAATTTGGCCCCAAACTGCCTATCCTGCAGGAGCTGACAGATCCCATCCTGGTGTTCCAGACAGCAAAACTGACTGTTCTTATGCAGAGGTTCAATATTTTCACATTTCTATGACAATGGGATTGACTAACCATATTACAAATACAATGGCTCACAAAACTTAGTGATCTAGATCCAAATGTATTTATTTGCTGCTGCAGCTTCACCTGAGCATTTTTAGGTCTTGCTTCTAATTGAATAAAAGGAGAATCTCCATTAGCAGTTGGTAGTAACATTCTGATTCCTTCCTTCTAAGCTTTGAGGTGCTAGAGGGTGAGAGGCCTTTACCAGAGGCCAAGGAACATCGCTCCTAGTACTCTGTTGTGTTATACATTTTAATTGCCGATAAAGAATAACATGTGGAGGCCTTTTCCCCCATAGAAATCGTTGAGTTTGCAATTACAACCCAAGTGGGCTAGAAGTAGCTCTGGTTCTGGTATTATTCCTCCTGCTGGCAGTGGCTTCATTTCTTTGTTGCTTTGGCTGTTACTCATTTCCAAGAGACTGGAAATTTGTAATATATGGCATACTTGGGCACTGATTTACCGTGGTTAGTCTGTTGGTATCACCTACCCTGTGCCCTGGTTAGGTGGTTATACTCCCTGGCCGATGGGCTCTCTCTCACTCAGTGATTGCTAGTGTCCCTCTCTCTGACCAAATGACGCACCCTTCTGAAGCTGTGGTCTGCCCATACCAATGGTATCATCATCTAGCTCCTTTTATTGGCTTCTAGCCTGCTCCCACTAACTATTCACTCAGAAATAGTATTTTTCCAATTATTGAGTGATAGGCTTACATGTACATTCTCTAATTGCTGTTACTCCATAGGAAGTAGTCACAAAAAGAAAAGGAGTCCTTGTGGCACCTTAGAGACTAACCAATTTCTTTGAGCATAAGCTTTCGTGAGCTACAGCTCACTTCATCGGATGTAGTCAGTGATCTTTCCCTACATATTCTCTTCCTGCTTTATTTGATTTCTACCATGTACCCCTTTACTGTCTATTTTGTATGGATCTAGTCATTTATTGCAGGAGATTTATATTTCGAGCCAAAGCCAAGGGACTGCATATTCTGCAAGGTCACTGAAAGTGTGTTTGTCTTTGAAGTGGTGTGACCAATGCTTTGAAGTGGATTAGTGTCAGTAAACTCTTATCTATGACTGTATTATGTATCTATTATGTATGTATTATATAGATACAGTTTGATATCCCTTAATCTAGAACAAAGTTGAAATATATTACATTGTACTGAAAGTGAATGTTGAGTTATTTGACTGTAATTCACATTTCATGCTGTGTCGATTGGTTTAATCTCACCCAGGGATAAACCAGAGTTTAATTCAATAGTCTTATAACCTCATAGGCCCAGACCCAGTAGTCCTTCCAGCCATTATATTAGGGGTCTTCATGCTAGGCTCCTCAGTGAGGCTGTAGGGAAACCCAGGACCTCCCTCTAACCTAGGTTCCACACCAGGGACCCTGTAGCAAATGGTTCAGGACTGTCTTGTCAGACCTCTTGCTTCTTCCCTGGCTGCTTCCGACATCAATGCACCTTCTCCTCAGCAGGCCCCTGGTCCCTGCACCCAATAGGAGAAAAGAAAGAAAACTGAACTAACAGAAATAAAGAGCAGCACCAGGTCTTCTGATCCACGAGGGTCCTTCAGCCACCTGTGCTACCCCTCAAGTTGAGAGAAAACCTAAGGCAGCTTGACTCTGCTATGCTCCTCTCTAGAGCTGAGGCTGACAGCTCTGTCCACCTGCCAGGGCTGGGACCTTCTGAGCTGCGCTTCTCTCTTTTAAAGCTCCTCTTTCAAGTCCCGCATACACCATAGGTGGTGTGGTGGGGCAGGGCTGTAACCCCTTCCTGTCTCATGTGGAGTTTGTGTACCCTGTCACAGAGTTCAGTGAGGTTTCCAGTTGGCATAACTGCCACTGTTTGAGAGAAGGCAAAGTGAGGGTACTCCTTTAACCTCGTTGATAGTGTGACCAGACGTCCCAGTTTTAAAGGCACAGTACCGTTTTTAAGCCCTCCTGCAGGTGTCCCAATTTTTTCTTAAAACAGGCAAACTGTCCTGTATTTTCTGTCTCCCCACATCAGTACTGGAGGGTCCTGCTGCTGGCCGGATCCCTGCTCACCATCCACCTGCCCACCAGCAGTGAGTGAGTATGTGTGCAAGGCTGGTAGCAGGGCGAAGATGCAGCGCATGGGGCCGGCTGCTTCCCCTGCTAGTCCGTCAATGCAGCCCCCGCTGCGTGCTGGCTCTCGGCCAGCAGGACCATGCCCTTTGTCATGTTTCTGGCCGGCACTGGCTGCGTGCTGTGAGCTGCGGTGGTTGGTGAGTGTGGGCAGGCGCCAGGCAGCAGCCAGTTACGTGTCGCCTTGGCTGCCCACCCATCGGCCCTTTATGTGCTCCTCCTCTCGCTGTCCCCTCCCTGCTTTGCCCCTTCACCCCCCCCGCCCTGCTGCTCCTCCATATTCCCCTCCTCCCCCCCAGCGGGGCGCGTCCCATTCCCAGTGCTGTGTGGGGAACCAGCCCCCGGTTAGAGCGCTGAGCTCACCAACAGCCTGGCCAGCAGGCTCTTTCCTTCCCCCACTGCCTCTGGCTAGGCCGGCACCCCAGGAAAACCCAAGACCCTCTGGCCCAGGCCGCTGGCCAGGAGGAGCCGAACCCTGTGTGTGCCAAAGCCCCGCACAGCGCTGGCACGGGGAAGCCTCTCCGCCCCTCAGCTAAGCTCTGGAGTGGTGGGGGAGGCAGGAGGAAGCTATTTCCAGCCTTTTTGCACCCTGACTCTGTAGGCTTCACAGCAGCCCTCTGGCCAGCAGCTTAGCCCCCTCTTCATCCCACCCTGCCCTGGGTCCTGACCCCACGGAGTGTGGGGCTGCTCCAGCCTGTCCCCTAGGCACCCTCCCCTGCTGAGCCACCTCTCTGGCCGGGTTCACTGAAGCCCTTGCAGTCAGGTTCCCTGGGCCCTGGTGCACAATGCATCCTTAGGGCTTAAGCCCTTCCTTCCTGCTCTGTAGCCAGAGTCGGCTGGGTTATGTTGGTGGCCAGCAGCAGCCTGGAGGTGTTAGCTGCCTTTGGACACTGCGTGGGCAGGAAGGGACAAGCTGCTTCCTGCCACTGGGATGGGGGCAGGGAGAAGAGATGAGCTCTGCAAAGACATGGGCCACATGCTGGTGTGAACCCTGGCAGAAATCTGTGGGGGGGGGAAGGGGGGCCTTCCCCACGTGTTGCCTTGCAGGAGTGGTGGGTGAAATTCTGTGGCCTGCATTGTGCAGGAGGTCAGACTAGATAATCATAATGGTCCCTTCTGACCTAAATATCTATGAATCTATAATCTATGATGCAGCACCAGGTACCAGGAGAGGCAGGTCCGGCTTGGGGGCCCAGCCAGGCATGGAGGGGGAGAGCGCTGGGCAGGGAGGGTCGGGCTGGTCAGTCACCCCCTTCCCCCGGTGTGAGAGAGGTGTACGGGAGTGTGTGTGTGTCACCCTTCCCCATGTGAACCCTAAAGTCTTAAAGATAAAAAGGTAAATAAAAATAATCCAGCTACGCAGTATTTCTTTTTAACAGGGGCTCAGTCAACTTGATGTTAATTTGAATGGTTGTACTGCCTAGTTTTTGCCATTGAACTTGCTTGTATATGAGTAATTTTACCAGGTGTCCCGTATTCAGCATAGGGAAATAAGTTCACCCTACTCACTGAAATGCATTAGCCCATTACATTCAATGAGAGTTTTTCTAATGGGGTCTGGGTCAGACCTTAAAAGGAGAAGATTGCTAATGCTCTGGACATAAATGTGACTCTGTTGCGCAGGGTGGGTAAAATGCAGAAAGCCTGCAGAGGGAATTCACTGCACCCCAATGTGTGCAGGTTTGGGGTGAAGAGTTGGGGAGGAGGGCAGACTTTCAGGGAGAGAGGACTGTGGATTTGGTGGATCCACCAACCCAAACCCCCCCATGTAAAGGGAGAAACAGCAGTCGCGGGGGCTACTGTAGCGGTCAGAACGCACTGTGGAGCATCTCTGTTGTTGCATCACAGCTGGATGATTCTGCCCTCTCTCCCTTCCAGAACAATTTGGTACCACCCCAGAGAGTACTCTGGCTCTCTGCTGGATCCAGGATTTGGCCTCATGCCAGTAAAACGATCTGCAGTAACACCAGGGAGAAATGTTGCATGTTTGGGGAATTAAATAGAACCTATTCCTTCTAAATAGGGAGTACTGGCAGGTGGCAGAATGTATTATTAAGCATTTACTTACAGCATTTGTCATCCACATTAGTTCCGAGGTGTATCACTAAGATGGACCAGGGGCTTAGGGTCCAACTGTTTTGGTGATATGGCAGATTACGGTCTGCTATTAATCATATAGAATGCCCGAGCTTGTCAATTTAAGTTGCTCATTGTGCATGGGGTGGGATTTTGCATGGTGCAAAACTTAGTGAGTCACTGCAGCCTGAGGATGGCTGGTTTTGTAACATCCTTCTGTGAACTGATCACTTAAACCCCCCCCCTATCATGACACAGCACAAAGACTGAGCCCTTAGGATGAGAGAATGCAATGAAATCCAAACATATGGTAAAAATTAATATTGTGTTGCCATCAACTCTGCCATTTTGCTTCAGTTTCCCCCATTGCACGTGTCTTCTGGCATTATTGATAGCATTTTGATTCAGAGAGACAGCCTGGTAGCTTCCTGTGAAGCCAACACCACACCCTAAATTGGCCCACAACTTAGTAATGCTTTCTACCCTCTCCATCTGGCTAGGAGGCTCCATCCTATTCTGGACGATAAGTTGGTCTCACTGTCTCTTACTCCAAACCAATTTCTTCAGCACTGCCACCTGGATAGATTCATTCAAAAAGAAGTCATGCAAATGGTCAGCCTGTGTGATCTAGCTTGCAGAATACACACAGCATATGAAATCTAGACGTCTGAATGTAAGATGACTGCTAACTGGGAGTGAAATAACAGTTGGTTATCATAATGGAAGGCAAATATTCCAGTCTTTGGAGGAAAAAAATCCACCAGTCTAAGATTCCAGTAGCCTTACTCTATGAGTAATCCTATGGAAGTCAATGGTGTCAGGGCCTGCTCCATATGAGCAAAGGTGGCAGATTCTGGTACCTAGAAAATAGTTCCAGTAATGAACTTTTAGCCACCACTGGGCTGCTCCTCCAAAACACAGGTGTTTGGCCTCTTCTCAGTCCTTCATGTTATCTAATCAATAAGATTGTGCTGGTCTTCTTCAAAATCAGAACTCCATACAGAAATCAGTGAAGAGTTTGTAAATGCTAATGGCACGGTACGATCCATTCGTTTTGGACTTTCTGAAAAAAGGAGCAGAAGTATTGTCTTGGGAATAGGCAGCAGGAGGAGAGGCCAGGAAAGCTGATTTCTGTACCGGGCCCTGCCACTGCCTGTCTGTGTGATTTTGGGCGAGTCACTTTTAATCTCTCTGCACCTCATTCCCCAGCCCCCCTGCGCCAGTGTATTACATTGGGGGTAATTATATTCACCAACCTTTGCAAAGCAGTTTGAAATCTATGGTAGAAAAAAAAGTCTGCCCTCCTCCCCAACCCTGTAAGTGCTAAGTAATATTAATTATTTGTTGGTTATTATCATCAGTACCTAAGGAGGGTGACCTTTATAGGCTGAAGAATGAAGAAACTTTCTCCACTGTAAGAAGCTGTAATTCCCATTAAGATCTTTCCCCTCTCGCCAGTGGGGAGAGGCATCAATTATTTTTTTTATCCAGGAATTACCTTTGACATTGAGAAATTTCGGTGCCAATATTTTGATTTTTTTTAACGCATGCGGTGCTCTTCAGACAGACAACCTAGTCCTCTCGTGGTTCCTTTATTCTGTGGCTGCACTCTTCTTTCACAGGCATGCTGCTCATACATCTGATATCAGAGATCAGACACAGGAGCAGCTGGGAAAACAATTGGATGCCAAATTAGAGTGGCTCTTCAAGTAATTGACTGATGGATCAGTGATCCGACTTAAAAAAAAAAAAGGGAGGGGGGGGAAGGTGTTGCATGGTGACTCACCAGGTCTGCATTTTCCTGCCTGTGCTCTGAGCTATTTAAAAGTCAGCACACCAAGGAGGTCCTGGGGCAGAGCTATTTTATTCCTTATTGGCCAATCTACCCATTCTTTTGGGAAAAGCCCCATTCAGGATTATTCCAGTCAATCTGGGGCAGTGGTAGGATCCAGCAGCACAATTTCCCTTTCATTAAATACAGTCTCTCTTTCATCTGGGGTGCTAAGAGCTAGACTCTTCATATATTTGCTGGATTTCTAGCTCTCGTACCGGACTCCAGTTGGCACTGAAACTCACGCTGCTTTCAAACAGTACTAGGTACAAGATGTGTGCTTACGTGGTATTATCCAAATCTGGGCTCAAGTCCTCACCCAGTGTAGCCCCGGCATGGAGCCAGCCAGAACGCCATGGCCTGGCCTGAGTCTACAGTGATGTATCCCCGTGTGTAGTCTGAGGAGCAACCCCACTCAGGGATGGCAGTGTAGCGCCCAGGCAGCAGCCAAACCTCACCCATGGCTAGGAACTGGAGTCTGTGACTCTACCAGCCCCACTGCCATGCTCACATACTGGGCCCCTTTGATTGCCAGGGGGCAGGTGTGATCTATGCTGAGCAACTGCCTGATGCAGGGGGGGAACATTCTACCTGGTAACCTGACAGCTGTGGTGAAGGAGCTGTGGGCCCAGAGATGAAGCTCACAGATGAGAGCTCCAAAGTGGATAGATATCATGGGCAGAAGCTGCAATATATATACCCCTCGGCATAGTGTTTCAGTTGCTTTTGGTACCACTGTCCTACTCGCGGAAAGTTACTTTGCCCCAACTATACTTACTAGCAATGGGACCGAACTGTCAGATTTAGGTCTGGATTATGAAAGCGTCAAAGCACAGGAGTGTTGCCATCTGATGGTTTGCTTTGGGTCTGTCTCTGGTAAATTCAGCACATCGTGCCATTGTGCATTTCAAACAAACTCACGTGTGCAGCACTTTAAACTAACAAGCCTGCCTCGAGGAACTGAGTGCCCTGGTCAGCACCCAATCAGATAATCAAATCAGCTGTTTGCTGGGTTAATGTGTGTGGTGACTTGAGAATGTTTAGTTTGTATTCTTTCTCCTCCCCCACCCCCGACCATGGAGGAAGATGCAGATATTTTAGAAATTCAGAATGCAAAAGGCCTGATTCTGGGCTCACTAGCGCTGGTGTGAAAACCAGGAGGAACGCCGCAAGTTTAACTGCAGTGGAAAGTGAGATAAGAATGGGTCCAAGGTTTTCTTACAAAACTCCTGCCTAATGTAGCCAGGGCATATTTCAAACAAGTGGGAAAGGGAAAGTCTCTGTTGTCCTACTTTATAGCAAAAGTGTTGCCACTGATGTCTCTCTCATATATTTTTCATGGAAGAAGATGCTGATTGAGGGTGGCTGTTTCCCTTCGCTTGGGATTATTTTCTTTATTGTTGCATACAAGGTGGTTAATTAGGAGCCTGTGATAGGGACCCAGGAGCAAAGTTAGAAGTCTGATCAGGAGCTCTTAGCTAGCTTGTTAAGAGGAAAGGTCTTATTAATTTCTATTTGAAATCAGAGTGAGGGTTCCTTAATATGGGTGAGAGGGACGGAAAATTGAGATGCCCAAAGGGAGAGGGTAGCATTGCAAAGAAAGAATATTCTGGCCTCTCATTCCCGGGACACAGACCTACTTTGTGGATGCGTCAACCCATAGAAAAGAGGACTGTTAGGGGGCTTATTCCTTCACCCACTTACTTCCCTGGTCCTTCTCGCATGAACAGAGAGCAACAATACCCGAAGTCCAAAGGTGCAAACAATTAGATGTTTATTGGGGTGAACTTCCAGCAAGCATGATTCCAGTTTCCTTCCTTAGTATCCTCCTTCCCAGCTCTGACACCACAGAGCCTTACACCTGTGTCCCTGTTCCCATTCCTGCCCTCAGCCAAACATGATTCCAACTTCCTTACTCCCATTCCCTGTTCCCTTTTCCCCCTTTAGAAAACATGATTCCAATTTTCTTACCCCCATTCCCTGTTCCCATCTCCCCCACCCACCCACACACCCATCCCCTCCCACCCACACCCCCCTTAAGGTTAACTTGTCCCCCTTATTTTCAGGCTTGACTTGTTTTTTTCACCTCCCTTTCCTGGAGGGCCTTAATCTGAGTCTTCTAGTAGCTTGTTTGCTGACCAGATGTATTCGTTATTTGCAGCTCCTTTGTGCCCATCAGCTAGGTAATTTGCATTTACACACAGAGACTTACTAGCTTGCTTTTGGATCCAAAGCTGTTAGCAGTTTAGAGAGTGTCTTAAAAGGGAAACATTCCACTTCCACTAGAGTTCTGATTACTTTCCACTTTCATCTCCTGCTCCAAAACACACAGATCTGAAAAAGAAAGCACAACCTATTGTGGCTCCTTTTGGAGCCCTATTAGGATTTTAATGAAGTACCATGTTTTATTTGCATTTCTTTTACCCCTTCTCCAATATACACCGCACACGTCCTGGGAAAATGCAGATTCCTTCCATATAGTTTAACCTCCATAACATCATATTAGCCAAATTAATTTTACAAGGTGTAACTGCCTCCCCCATGCCCACAGAGTTTTCATGCACACCCACCAAAGCAACAATCTGATACCCCAGACCCACCCCAAGGCTCAGTGCTCCCATCAAGGACCTGCATCACTGAATAGCTGCACTCCCAGAAGATGAAGAGTATGAGATTGTGGCTGCAGTATGAGGTAGCACCTCATTGGGAAGGTGTGAAGGGTGGGGTGTATAGATGTGCATGGGCAATTTCCCAGCCTATCCAGATTTTGGTTCTTGGCACATCTGTATATTCATATTTGGGTCTACACTGTGCTGGGCCTCCTGACAGAGTGCCTTGAGATCATCTCTTCTTCCCGTAGTCCCATGTGGATTGTGGGAGTGGTAGGTCTTTTCCCATACTCCCCTGGGGACTTGGTAGGTTTCCATCTTTTTCCTGATGCTAGAATGAAAAAGTGGCTCAACTAATTCTGTGGAAACTTTACCCAAAAGACGACCTTGGAAGGAGACCATGTGTGAAAAAGATACATGCAAAAAGGATTTAAATATAATCAAATAAAGAGAAAAGTTACCTGGGACAGAGACTTAGAACCGAATGTCTTTTCCAGTAGCTGAGATACTTCTCATTCAAAAATAAAAGAAGTACTTGTGGCACCTTAGAGACTAACCAATTTATTTGAGCATAAGCTTTCGTGAGCTACAGCTCACTTCATCGGATGCGTACTGTGGAAACTGCAGAAGACATTTTTATACACACAAACCATGAAAAAATGGGTGATTATCACTACAAAAGGTTTTCTCTCCCCCCACCCCACTCTTCTGCTGGTAATAGCTTATGTAAAGTGATCACTCTCCTTACAGTAAGAAAAGGAGGACTTGTGGCACTTTAGAGACTAACCAATTTATTTGAGCATAAGCATATTGTTGCATCCGATGAAGTGAGCTGTAGCTCACAAAAGCTCATGCTCAAATAAATTGGTTAGTCTCTAAGGTGCCACAAGTACTCCTTTTCTTTTTGCGAATACAGACTAACACGGCTGCTACTCTGAAACTTGTCATTCAGTTACCAGCCCAGAAAGCAGGAGACCTGCAGCTCTGATTCCTCAGCATCTGACACAGCTTGTTACTATCTCAGTGAAGATACAGCTCTAATTACACGCTTAAACAGTAGTTCTATCCTTTTTGTCCTCTGTGGAGACTGTGCAAGCACAATTTTAATTCTCAGCAAAACCTTTGCTGTTCACCCTTTTACAGTATTAATGCTTCCAGTCAAATGCTTGCCTTCGTATCTATGTTACTGTGTCACCTCATGAGCTCTAGCCAGCAGCACACTCCAGGATATCATTGGTGATATGACCTCCTTATTATGCTGAATCTTGTCTGCATAATCATGGTATTTGGGTTCATTTAGCTTTGCCGGTCACATTGGTCTCTAATTCCTAAGTCTTGCAGTAACAATGCTTAGCCCCAGTATCCCCCCCATACACACACAAGTAAGGCTTAGCCTGCTTCCTAATGTGTGATAATGTTGTAATCCTGTGCATTATGATGAAAGCAGTTGCTAAGGTGGAAATGCAAATGGAAAAGGGAGTTTAACTAGCACATAAGGGGCTGTCCTTTTTCTGCATCCCATGGGTGATTTTTCTGTTTCTTGTGCAGTGTCCCAACATCCAAAATCCTTCATCGAGGAGTGTGTCTGTTTGCACAGTAAGTGTTAGAAGGAGGTATAGAAAATGCTTCCAAGCACAGAGCAATCCAGCTCCGCACTTTGAATGAATAGAGGCATTTGATACATTACCCTGCGTAGTCACCTGATGATCTAGGCCTGGTGTGGGGTCAGCTGTGTATTAATGGCAGCGAGACCAGTGCAATATCTTTGGTAAGGAAGTTGAGTCATAGACTCATAGAATGATAGAATATCAGGGTTGGACGGGACCTCAGGAGGTCATCTAGTCCAACCCCCTGCTCAAAGCAGGACCGATCCCCAACTAAATCATCCGAGCCAGAGCTTTGTCAAGCCTGACCTTAAAAACCTCTAAGGAAGGAGATTCCACCACCTCCCTACGTAACGCATTCCAGTGCTTCACCACCCTCCTAGTGAAAAAGTTTTTCCTAATATCCAACCTAAACCTCCCCCACTGCAACTTGAGACCATTACTCCTTGTCCTGTCATCCGCCACCACTGAGAACAGTGTAGATCCATCCTCTTTGGAACCCCCTTTCAGGTAGTTGAAAGCAGCTATCAAATCCCCCCTCACTCCTCTCTTCTGCAGACTAAACAATCCCAGTTCCCTCAGCGTCTCCTCATAAGTCATGTGTTCCAGTCCCCTAATCATTTTTGTTGCCCTCCACTGGACGCTTTCCAATTTTTCCACATCCTTCTTGTAGTGTGGGGCCCAAACTGGATGTAATACTCCAGATGAGGCCTCACCAATGTCTAATAAGCAAAGGATTCTGTACTCTAGATAAGGCGAATTTCCAAAATGCTCTCATCAACAGAACAAAATGAAACACTGTGAATGCTGTCCGAGTCCCAGCCAACAAGGACAATGGGCCTGATTCCCACTGTACGTCAGGAGTAACTCCACTGAACATCGATGAAGTTACATAGGTGTAAAACTGGTGTAACCACAAGGAGAATCGAGCCCAGTGTTTTATTCCTGTATCACCTCTCTTCCACACCTGGTTGTTGACGCTGGAATGTTTGATGGTGCTGTAGAGGTTCCGTGCCAGCTGTTTGGCTTGGCTCAGTGAGGGAAAACACAAGCCAAGTCACTGCCGTGGGCTCAGTGTGAGAAGGAGAATCTGAAGAGTTATACACTAGGTGACTGGTTTCAGAGTAGCAGCCGTGTTAGTCTGTATTCGCAAAAAGAAAAGGAGTACTTGTGGCACCTTAGAGACTCTAAGTCTCTAGTCTCTAAGGTGCCACAAGTCCTCCTTTTCTTTTTGCAAATACAGACTAACATGGCTGCTACTCTGAAACCTGTCATTATGCAAGGCACTGAATTTAGCCGTATGGAGTGGAAATCTATCAACTTCATGAAAAAACTCATTCAGATACAGACAGACATCATCTTCCTTTCCAAATGCAAACAGATGGACATCATACAAAAAGGACTGAAGGTAAAAAATCCATTACAATCTACATAGCACACAGCCTATGCTGACAGCTTGTGCCACACGCTCTCAAAGAAACTGCGGAACCACCTGATCAACATCCCCTACAGCAAACAGGGAAAGATTAAGAATGAGCTCTTCTGTTAGTCTCTAAGGTGACACAATTTTCATAGTAACAGCCGTGTTAGTCTGTATTCGCAAAAAGAAAAGGAGTACTTGTGGCACCTTAGAGACTAACCAATTTATTTGAGCATGAGCTTTCGTGAGCTACAGCCCACTTCATCGGATGCATACCGTGGAAACTGCAGCAGACTTTATATACACACAGAGAATATGAAACAATACCTCCTCATAAAGTCTGCTGCAGTTTCCACGGTATGCATCCGATGAAGTGGGCTGTAGCTCACGAAAGCTCATGCTCAAATAAATTGGTTAGTCTCTAAGGTGCCACAAGTCCTCCTTTTCTTTTTAAGGTGACACAAGTACTCCTTTTCTTTTTACACTAGGTGACTGTGACTGCTTGGCTGTGAAGCTGGCATAGTACTGATGGAGTGGCTCTTTCTGAGTTCATCCTCATTTGTGAATATAAAGCCAACTGCCACACACACACACTGAACACTCAGCTTGCCCTGATTAACCTTCTGTTGGCTTCCCTCCCGCCGCAGTGGACCTGCAGGAAGGATTGTGCCTCAGAGAAGCACAGTCCCTTCTGGATCATCTAGATGCATGGACTGAGAGCATCCATTGCTGTACCATTTAAGGTGCACAGCATATGCTTCGCAGCCCAGTGTGGAGCGGGGGCAAGGTCATGGACCACCTCATCCCCTTTGAGGCATGCAAAGGAAGGAATAGGACTGCCTTTGAGGAGGGAATACAACTACGCACAGCCACTGCGTAAAGGCATAACGAAGGCAAGCTTCTTGACCCTCCCCTCCCAATGGCCAGGCACAGTGTGGCCCATGAGACTGCGTTTATGCTAAATCCTTTTGATGATGTCTGGGCACTCAGCACGCTTACTAGAGAATCTATCACATCAAAACTCAGCAGGGTCAGCTCAATATCCCATGGCACTTTTCATAAGTGTAGGATATTGCCTTTGGATACAAAGTGCTGTGTGCCTGGCTGTTCCTTTGCCACTCCACAAGTGGCTACATTTCAATGGTGCTGCACGAAGCTACTCTAGAGTAGTTTGTCAAGCACTTTGGAGTCCTTTGAAGTGGAAGATGCTGCACAAATTTAGGCCATTAGAGCAAATTCTGCACTTATGGCATGATTCAGCAAAGCACTAAGACTTGCTCAAGCCCATCCCCTTCTGCAAATCACTTAAGTACATAGTTATCTGTAAGCAACATAACTTCAAGGTTTCAGAGTAGCAGCCGCACACCCTTGAGTTCTTTACTGGTCCTTGTTCCAACCACCGATGTCAGTGGAGTTGCATGGGAGTGGAGTGTAAAGGACCAGGGCATAGGCAGTCTGGCCTAGCAGTCACAGCTGGGCCGGTGTCCACAAGTCAAGGACGGCCACAAGGAGGTAGTCAGTGAGCAGGGATCAGAGTAATTGTGAGAGGTGGGATCAATAGGCAAGAGTCAGAGTCAAGCCGGAGTTGGAGACCACAGATCGTACCAGGCTGGACTCAGGGGACAAGAGTCAGGCTGGGGTCAGATCCTGAAAATCAGAAAGTGAGGTGAGGCCTGCAGGCACAGCACACCTAAAGTTTATATGGTTACCCAGACAACCAGACTTAAATAGTAAGCATGTGCCAAACAGAAGGTTGCAGGGTGCTGTCACTTTGGACCCTTTGGGCAGTACTTCCTACAGCACCTAATCTCCACATTGGTCCTCCTTGGACAGAGCTTTGCATGGCCTGCTGATAACAGTGTGGGAACAGCAACTGTCCCAGGCTCTGAGCTGTGTTCTAGTCCTGTAGATCCTTGCAGGGAGTTAGTGAGCCCTTTTGTTTGTGATCTGGCTTTTCTTTATACAACCATGGAAATTGCAGAATTTTCAAAATATTTACTCAGTTGGCTGTGAAACATGGGTATTTCTTTGAGGCACGGTTCATTTCTTCCTCAGACAGATCTAGCAACTTCAACTAATGATGAAGCATCACTGAATGCCAAAGCTGTGCTAAATGGCAGCATTCCGAAGCGTGAAGATAAACAGTGGATAGATACACTGTGACATAAAGGACACCCCAATTCTTGTTCTCCATTGTTCACTGGGGATGGAGGTGGTGGAAAAGGGGGGAGAAATGTGCTCCTCTGAATATTCCAGTCTTGTGAGTGTGTGTTTAAAAACCGGTAGTCCTGCCAAATATGGGGGAAGAACAAGTCACCCAATGGACTTCTTTCTATCTTCTAAGGCTATCTTTTCATTTCACTTTGCCATGTCATCCCTTTAAAGTGCTTTGCTTGCTAGCCGATGTGTTTGTTCATCTCTAGCCAGATGCAAATATGACCACTTTTCCTTCCTAATATGAAAGGGTGAGGAAGGATCAGAAGATCTGTTAAGTCAGTTCTCACAGTGGAAGGCAAGAAAATAGAGCGCTGTGCTAATTAGTTTAGCTTCCAGCAGGTCTTCAGTGTCCCAGCAATGGTAAATCGTAACTTTCATGCTATAGTGCACCAGGATGCAATTTACTTCAAAGAGAGCACAAATCCCTGTCTGCAGCTCATATCAGAGGATTGTTACATAAAAGTGATTTATGTGCTTCAGTGCCAGGAACAGGGTCACACAAAGCCCAGCCTGTGGTTGGCTAAACATTTTATTCACAAACCATTGACAAAAATATTCTTTCCCAGCCCCTATGCATCATCAGAATTTTAAATTTTGGAGTGGCAATACTGAATGTTCTATGGTTATCCAAGTATATTACCGCACCCCTCTCTTGGGTCCTTTGATTCCTTCAACCACATCACATGGTGCCAAGAAAATCCATCCAGTGGAAGGTGTAGTGCCCAGTTCAGCCAAAAAGCTGCTAATCAAAACTGCAGATGACTTCTTTTTTTTTTTTTTTTGGGTGGAGGCGGTGAATTTACCTTAAGGGGCCAAATTCCTTCCTCATTTCCACCCCAATCTTTTCAAACTTGAACATGGCAACAACTACAGCTAGAAATTCCAATTGAAAAAAAATGCAACGGTTTCAAGCATGCATGCCAGAATTCAAAGAGAGGAGGAAATGTCATGTTTTGAAAGCATAATGATCGTTCTTATAGTTGTCCTCCCTTGGAGACAGGGGGCCAGATCCTCAGTTGGTGCAAATCAGTGCAGCTCCATTCACTTAGCCAGTGTAAATGGGCATAACTCCACTAACTACCGAGTCCAGAGCTTGGACATTTCGGGCTTGTCTACACTGGCACTTTACAGAGCTGCAACTTTCTCACTCAGGGGTGTGAAAAAACACCTCTCTGAGCGCAGCAAGTCCCAGTGCTGTAAAGCGCCAGTGTAGACAGTACACCAGCACTGGGAGCCATGCTCCCAGTGCTGGTAGCTATTCCCCTTGTGGAGGGGGGTTTTTATGAGCTCTGGGAGAGCTCTGCCGCAACCACACAAGCCACGTTAAAGCCAAAGTCCCCACTGACTTTCTATAACACTTCGGCCCCAGTCCTGAGGTGCCTAACTTCCATGGGAGTTAGGTGCCTAAATACCTTTGAGGAGCTGGGCCTAAGTCACTTCTAAATATGGGACTTAAGCACTTTTGAAAATTTTACCCTTTGTCTATTTCCTGCCCAGTGTAGTATATTCTATAGTGTGTAGGCCAGCCTAGTTTCAGGTAACTATATTTCCCTGCAAGACATAAATTATCTATCCTACATGGAAAAAAATTAAACTAGAAAACATCCAGACAAGTTTCAAATAATGTAATTTCTTGGATAAATTTGGAAGCCTAGGTATTTTATTAATAGTGTGTTTGGAATGAGATAGGAGGAAATAATTCTCCCACCAACTTAGTTCAACCAGACTAGTGTTACAGATCCCATATATGCAGATCTGTTTATGCATCCCTTCTGCCGGGATACCACCGTTTGTCTTCTTTCATCAGAATGCTGCCTTTAGCTTGGCTTCATCGTGCAGCAATGTTTCATCATTAGCCCAACTTGCTTTATCTGAGTGAGAGAGAAATAAACTATTGCTCACAGAAACACCCATATTTCATGGCCAACTAAGCAATATTGCAAAAACGCCGAGATTCCTTAATTTCCTTGATTGTATGTGGCAGAGACTGATTTGATGGTAGAAAACTGATTAGCACAAGCTTTCCCAGCTAGCATGTCACAGCAGTGAAAACACAAATGTGGTGTGTTTGTCCAGCGACACAATGACTATTACCAAGTGCATTTTTTGCTGGCAGTGAAAAAAGAGAGGAATATTTGCAGCTGTTTCTATATACGGAAAACAAATTGCAAAAAGCCGGTGTAGCAAAGTGCAAAGGTTATAATCTACGCTAGTACAATATTACTTTCAAATGTGTTCTTATTGGAACTGTAAAATCTGTCTGCTCTCAGGCTGGAACCCCACTGTCATTAATCGAAGGCATTCCACAGCCAGGAGTCTGTACAAATTCTAGGATTGGCTGTGAAACCAGGGAATTACTGCATGACGTTGTCATGCCCAATTGTGCAGGTCCCTTTTAAGCAAATAGTTCAGCAATTGTAGCAGTGTAGCTGAAATCTAATATATATCATTTCATGAAAATATATGGACCTGGTTTTCATTGAATACAGAGACCAAAAATTAAGATTAAAAAGCAGAGGGTTAAATTCCACTGTCAGGTCTAAATAAGCTTAGCTCCAAAAAGTGGCTTAAGTGAGCTTTCCCACAGACTGAAACATTTAACTGGTGATCTGTAGGATGCTATTGTGCTTTAGCTCCAAAAAGTGCTTACGATCTGCATGTCTCCGCATTTGTGATGCTGGAGCTTCAAAAGGGTAGTAGAGTGGGCCAAGAGATAGGGGAAAGCCTATAAATCAGAAGACCTGCGTTCTAATCCTAACCCTCCCACAGACTTGCTAGGTGACCTTGGGCAAGTTACTTCCTTGCTCCATGCCTCAGTTTTCCCAAGTATGGACCAGGGATACAGTCCTTACCCATCTTTGTAAAGTGGTCTTATAACTATGTATGGAAAATGCTGTGTTAGTATTATGAAGAAGCTAAGAGGGGAAGTTTGGGTCAATTTACTATTGTTTACTAAAGTTTGGGTCTATTACTATTCTACCATCTGAAAAAAACACCTACTTGGGATCAGCTTTAGAAGGCCAAAAGACCTCTTCGTTTATTTTAAAAAGAAAAGGAGTACTTGTGGCACCTTAGAGACTAACCAATTTATTTGAGCATAAGCTTTCGTGAGCTACAGCTCAAAGTTGCCTTTGCAACTTTTGAATGAACAGTTTAATCCCGCTGTGTAGTTTACACAAAGGAAAGATAAGCACCCAAGTGAAAAACTGATTGGAATTTGCTCCTGATCACCTCCCTTATGCTTCATCCCATTACACACAATGAAGGGGGCAGATGAGTAGAAAGTTTACACTTCTGTAGGCTAAAGTAATGGAAGAGAGCTGAATGGCGGCTCCATTATGTGCTCACCGTCTCAGGCAACCCACCTACAGCCCTTGCCACACCCATGACTGGGAAACTTGGGAGCAGAGCTGAGGAGCAGCTGTTCTAGGTGATGTGGTCCCCTGGGGCTGGAGCAGATTTCCACTTGAGAGAGCCAGAATAAATGCTGACTGAGGCAGGATTAACTCTCCTGCACCTCCTACTTTCTTGGAGCCTGGTGTTTGGGAGGGATGGTACAGGCATAGCAGGCAAGTAAGTAGGTAGCAGTGGGAATGGAATGGCCACATTTGCAAAGGTTCTGGGATCTGCAGGGTTCCCGCAGAAGTAGTAGAACTGTGAGGTTTTTAGATCACGTCCAGGCCCCTTCCTCTGCAAGAACAGTTTTGGAATCTCAGCATGTTCAGTCTCATGGAAGTTCCTGAACACTTTCCCTTTGCATCAGGTTTTTTTTTTCCTTGTAAGGAACATTTGGCCCATATAAAGAGAAAGATAAGCATTTTCCCAGGACAAACATTTTGGATCAGTAGCATAATAGGCCCCAAAATAAATCTCTCTCATACAGATTTGAGCGGAAGTGCATTTTACTACTGATGGAGAAAGGAAATGGTTCTGTAACACTGACAGACCCCACTCGTCAGTAGGCGGGATTGAACTGGGGACCTCAGGAGTTTAGTGCATGAGCCTCCACCGCATGAGCTAAAAGCCAACCGGCGGTGAGTTAAGGCTATAGAACAAACTCATCACTCTCTCTCTCGAAGTGGTCTCGGTGCCACGAGATGGGACAGAACACCACCCACAGGAGGTGAGTGGGCTACAATTCCATTTCTGCTAGGAATTAGGGTTAGACTCTATAAACTGCAACACACGGGGGGCCCAAGGAGCTTTTAAAGACGGGCAGCTGTGGAGGAAGTTTGTTATTAACTCAAGTCCTTAATTTCTGTGAGTAAATAAAATATGTTGCAAATTTCAGCTTAACAAGATTTGTATCCTCTTACATGTTCATTTCATTATATTAGGGATGTCTATACTGTGTTCCACAGACAGAATTTCCTGGTACTGAAAAAGTGTGGAAGGGCAACAAATGGGAGAAAGGTCATTTGGTCAGTGATTTGCAACCCCATAACTGGATGGCCTCTGGGTAAAAAGCCCAGCATCCTCAATTCATCCACATGTTTTTAAGTTATCCAGAAGTTTTCAGCACGTCCAGTTGATACGCCACTGTTCATTGATGCATGCTGTCGACGCACAGTTACCTCGCCTGTATTTTGAAATGATCATTTTAAAATGATGCAATTAAAAGAATCTTGCAGACTGGCAATACCATAAAGTGACAGCAGTGAAGCAATAGAGGGGTCTTTTATGTTCAGTGTGATATGAATGGATAGTGCCTGACTAGCCATAGGATAATATTGTATACCATAGGTTTCAGAGTAACAGCCGTGTTAGTCTGTATTCGCAAAAAGAAAAGGAGTACTTGTGGCACCTTAGAGACTAACCAATTTATTTGAGCATAAGCTTTCGTGAGCTACAGCTCACTTCATCGGATCCATACCCTGAAACATAGGTACTAATTCTACCCCCACTTTACTCATGCTGAGTGGTACCTTACTATGAGTATAGTCCCTTTAAAATAAATAGACTACTTGTGGAATAAATGTTACTCCAGTATAAGCTGAGCAGAATTGGGTCCATAGTGGTAACTAGATCATACCCTTACTCACATTGAGTAGTACCCTACTGCCATGGATCCACAGAGTCTGGTCTATGTCCCAGCCTGTAACCAGTCCTCGGGGAGTGACTGCTTAAGTGTACCAAACTCAAGGGCCCACATAATTCCACAGGGGCAGGCCCATGGCCTCCAAGTCTGGGCATTCAGGCACCACCAATCCCAGTCTCTCTCTCTCTCTCTCTTTCTCTGTGGCTCCCTGAAGCAAATCCAGTTGTGACTGTCTCCTGCAGGAGGCTTGCACTTTACTCCTTCTGGGTGCAATGCTCTCAGGGAGTATTTGCAGCGACAGCAGGCCACCTTTTCAAAACAAAGTGACAATTTATTAGTCACCTGGCCTACAACTTCTTAAAGTCGTTAGGTCAGCGAAGAGAGGCAAAAATTAAACCACAGTTCATGCTAGATCAGGCAGTGCAATGAGCCAACCAAGCTGTGTGGACTCAATTTCTGGCTCTGGCTCCCTCCCGTTGTCCTTAGTCCCTGGTGAGAAAAGCTAAGTGCCTCCACAGGGCAGCCCATAATCCAGCTGCCTGACACCTCTCCCCACTTTGTTCTCCAGATGCATTCAGGTAAGTGGCGAGTGGTCCTTGTCTTTCTAGATCCCCTGCTGTGCTGGATCAGTTTCAATGAGTTCCGTAATGATCCAGTCATTTCACCCAGACCCATAGGTGACACCCCTCCACCCCATGTCTCCTGTGCAGTTCCAGGAGCAGTGTTAACCCTTTTGCACCCACTGGGTAGCACTGCAAAGTACAGAGGGAAACTGAGACACACCTAGGATTAATAAAAATATTCCAGGAAATTCCTGCTTTGTCACACCTTAGTCTATGAATGGTCCAACTGAAAATAGTGGATCTACTTGTGGAGTCTGGCCCTATGAGGCTGCTCATAAACAAACTAGGGAAATTCAATCTAGAGTGAGGTACTATAAGGTGGGTGCAAAACTGGTTGGAAAACCATTCCCAGAGAGTAGTTATCAGTGGTTCACAATCATGCTGGAAGGGCATAACGAGTGGGGTCCCACAGGGATCAGTTCTGGGTTCTGTTCAATATCTTCAGCATAGAGAGCACACTTATAAAGTTTACAGCTGATACCTAGCTGGGAGGGATTGCAAGTGCTTTGGAGGATAGGATTAAAATTCAAAATGATCTGGACAAACTGGAGAAATGGTCTGAAGTAAATAGGATAAAATTCAATAAGAACAAATGCAAATACTCCACTTAGGAAGGAGCAATCAGTTGCACACATACAAAATGGGAAATGACTGCCTAGGAAGGAATACTGCAGAAAGGGATTTGCGGGTCAGAGTGGACCACAAGCTAAATATGAGTCAACAGTGTAACACTGTTGCAAAAAAAGCGAACATCATTCTGGGATGTATTAACAGGAGTGTTGTAAGCAAGACACAAGAAGTAATTCTTCCACTCTACTCTATGCTGTTTAGGCCTCAGCTGGAGTATTGTGTCCAATTCTGGGTGCCACATTTCAGGAAAGATGTGGACAAATTGGAGAAAGTCCAGAGAAGAGCAACAAAAATGATGAAAGATCTAGAAAACATGACCTATGCGGGAAGATTGAAAATATTGGGTTTGTTTAGTCTGGAAAAGAGAAGACTGAGAGGGGACATGATAATAGTTTTCAACTACATAAAAGGTTGTTACAAGGAGGGAGAAAAATTATTCTTCTTGACCTCTGAGGATAGGACAAGAAGCAATGAGCTTAAATTGCAGCAAGGGAGGTTTATGTTGGACATTAGGAAAAAATTCCTAACTGTCAGGGTGGTTAAGCACTGGAATAAATTGCCCAGGGAGGTTGTGGAATCTCCATCATTGGAGATTTTTAAGAGCAGGTTAGACAAATACCTGTCAGGGATGGTCTAGATAATACTTAGTCCTGCCATGAGTGAAGGGGACTGGACTAGATGACCTCTCGAGGTCCCTTCCAGTCCTATGATTCTATGATTCTACATTTGAGTGGAAATGTATGTAAAAGCAAATGTATTAGCCAATTTCATCTCACAGTTTACTCTTTCCTGCCATAGACACACATATATGCACATACATGTGAATTTTTGAGGATATATTTATCTCAGCCAAAAAGAAAAACATGCTACAATAGAATAAAGGTCATAAAAAGATATCTGTAGGTAGTAATGTGAATCAACTTTGCAGTGCTGCAGCTAGTTTAAAACAACCCAAAAAGTGATCAAAAGACAGAAACTTAGATTTTTTTTTAATGGAACAGTCAGAAAGCCTGCTCCCTCCTCTTCTTTGTCTGTTTTACTTAAAAGTATCCTGCCAAATTTTGGCCAAGCTTTAAATTTTGGAAAACAAGCTTGTATAAAATCTTAGACCAGTGGAAATGTTTCCTCAACTTTACCTGCTGCCCCTGCCCCCCCCCCCCCAAATTTCAATGATAAAATGTGCTTAAACAAAACCACCCCCCTGTAACTGTCTGAAACCCAGACATCGTAGCAAGGAGATCCAGAAAGTGAAACTGATTTCAGTCGCATTGTCCAAGCTGAGAGAGATACAAATATTGAAGAAAAAACATAAACAGATGCCAGGGAATTGGATTTTTTAAATTCTCCACTTATTATAGTGGAGCTTCAAATCCCCCAAATACTGCTGAGTCTTAATTCCAGCTGTGAGGCTGAAACAATATTGTCAGCTCTAAGCATTCAAAAATTATGAGCCAGCCCTCCAGAAAATTATGAGACTGGCTTAATATTCATAAGATATAAAAAAATAATATGTTTTGGTTTCTTTTTATTTGCCTTCAGGACTTTAGATTTCACATTTTTCATTATTTTCTCTGCAACCATGAGGGCAAGAAACTTGTATTTTACTGTAAATAAAAGCGGAGATTCTCACATAATCACCCAACTCCACCAGCTGGGGCCTTAAGTAAAATACTAACTATTGGGAGACTCAGAATATAATTGTGGGAGTTGTCCACCTTCCTAAAATAGCCTCCATGAAGTGGAGTCTTCTTATCCCTTTCCTTCAGTGAGCTCCCCAAAGCCCAGGTACTTCGGCTAGGTGCTGGGGAGTGGCTTCAGGCCCAAATGCTGTAACAGGGGGAAGGATCGGAAAAAAGAAACCCAAACAAAGTCTGATGTTAGAGTGTCAGATCCAGCACTAGGGTGGCTACTGTCAGTTTTCACCAGCCTACCAAAAATAAACAGAAAGCAGGACAGTTAAAGGCAGCCAGACCTGGTTAATCTGTGCTTAGTTTATCTCAGTTGTGTCTGGGATTACAAAACACTCGTGTAAACTAATCTGTCTGTATCTACAGTATTTAGGACTGACTGGTTAATCGCAGTGCTTGAGTTCAGATAACACCTCAGCCAGACTGGGGCCAATCCTGCAAGTTGCCAATGAAGTAACAGGGAGTTCAGAGTCCTCAGGTGGTACCAGAGGAACAGCCGTGTTAGTCTGTATTCGCAAAAAGAAAAGGAGTACTTGTGGCACCTTAGAGACTAACCAATTTATTTGAGCATGAGCTTTCGTGAGCTACAGCTCACTTCATCAGATGTTTACCGTGGATTTGAAAACCTGGATTTGTGCTGGAAATGGCCCACCTGTTGATCACTTTAGATAAGCTATTACCAGCAGGACAGTGGGGTGGGAGGAGGTATTGTTTCATGATTTCTGTGTGTATATAAAGTCTGCTGCAGTTTCCACGGTAAACATCTGATGAAGTGAGCTGTAGCTCACGAAAGCTCATGCTCAAATAAATTGGTTAGTCTCTAAGGTGCCACAAGTACTCCTTTTCTCAGGTGGTACGTTGTAGTTCTCAGCATTTCACAGGCTTGGGCCTATTTCTTGTATTACAGCCCATGGCTGTCAGTGAGGTGCACTGAGAAATTGCAGTAAATAGATTACATATGTCATGTATCTATTATAAACACAGGTTAGGGGAAACAATTCCAGTAGTTTGCTTGCTGGTTAATTGCTGAGAAAACCAGTGTTGTACTCGACATGAGATCTAGGCACAGATTCTGGCCATAGCTGCAGGCCCTCTATGCTGCTCAGGTGAAGCACAGGGCCATGCGGGAGCTGGGGAGAATTCTTGGGGCTGCAATAAGCGTGCTGCTTGGAGGGTCCTGGACTGTGTCACAGCTCGTAGGCAGGCTGAGGAAGGCAGCTAGGGCTATTTAAGGGCTCTTCAGCAGCCCAGAATCTGAAAGGGGCACCTTCTATGTGACAGCTCCAGGAGGCACAGCACAGAACTGGACCTAGAGGCGACAGTCTGAGGGGGTGGGTTGGGGTAGCTCAGTTACTTAGCACAGTGAGCGAATTTCTCTGGTGTATGGAGGTCTGTGCAACTTATGATTTTGTTTTCTGTATGCCACACCCTGACAGCTCTCAGAGGCAGCTGCCATGTTCAGTTCCCAGGCAGGCTGTTACACAGGAGAGTTCTCGAATAGAAACTTTGCTTTCGTTCTTTCTTGTTTAGTTGCTTTCCCTTAATCTAAATTGGAAATCCATTAGCCTAGAAGCATATGGTTGTTCTTTGTGTGGGGAAAACAAAACACCAAACATTCCATCCACGCAACGAGCTAGGTGGCAGGATAAGACCCAAGCCTATGTTAACTAGGGATCTGAAAAGATCCCATAGCAAAGAATCAGAGGATAGACAGCTGGATGGGGTCAGCATATTTCTTGTTTTCTGCTGACTAAGGGTATGTCTAGACCGCACTCAGAGGCAGATTCGACCCATGGGAGAGGAGGCACACGGAGTCACCGATGTCCCGCCACCTCAGGCCACCTCTCACCAGGATGTCCAGAAGTGAGGAGGCATTGGCTCCCCCTGGTGGCAGCACTCACCACCATGTATCCATGCAGCCTGGGGAGGGAGGAATCATCAGGGGGGTTGGCTACAGCCTGAGCTCCTGTCCTGCTCCTTCTTCCCCGGCACTACATGGGTCTGCTACTCCTTCCCTGCTTCTGGAGTCCCAGTGCTTCCTGAGGCGGTCGGGGGGCATCTTTGAGATCGGGAAGAGGAGCTGCGATGTGCTCAGCGCCAAGCAGCTCCGGTGGAGCCCCATCCAGCCTGAGAGCTCTGGGGGTACATGAGGGGAGCAGGTGGGGGGGGGGAGGGAGAGTGGGAAAAGGGGGAGGATCCTGTTGTTGCTGCTGCTTCAGTGCACCCCTGGCTTGCTGCTGCTGGGGGTGCGTTGATGCAGCAGTAGCCTCCAATGTGCCTATCAAGGAGAAGGTGATTTGGGGGTGTCATATTCCCCCCTCCAACAAAAAGTGACGGATAATTCTCCAACTTGTTAATGGAGGCGATCCAGTCCCGAGCACCATCCCCCCCGGCACGACCCACCCTGATGGAGCACGGGGGACTGCGCATCCCCACTGTGTTGCCCCTTTTGTTGAGTTTGTTTTGAACATGTGCTAAATTGATTGAGGAGAGTTGAGGCAGGGAGGGCTGCCTGCAAGCTCTGCAAGGGGCTGGGCAGCCACAAGGCAGAGAGCAGGAGGAGGAGGAGGCCTTTTCTTTTTGCGGATACAGACTAACACGGTGGCTACTCTGAAACTAGTCTATGTTGTCTACACACATATCTAGTTTCAGGGGGTGGAGCCAGAGGCAACACATGGGGCGGTCACACGCCTCCACAGAATCTTTCAATTGTGCGCGCCGCCCCTCCCCCCCCCCGCCATCCAGATACTTGTCACCTCTGCTCTTGATTGCAGCACATGTAGGCACATCTGAGCTAGCTTTAATTTAAAAAGAAAAGGAGTACTTGTGGCACCTTAGAGACTAACCAAGCTACTGCAGATAACAATTGCAGTGAAGTCAGGGCAGCATAGATGCCAGTGTGGGCTAACCACTTAAATAGCCCGGCTCCTGGGCAGGGTCATATAGGCAGTACTGAGGCTTGTGTTGCCGTGGCTTCGCTGTTATTTGTAGCCCTACTCGTTACATTAAAGCTACCTTGGGTATCTCACCATACGCTACAATCACACCTTGGATGGCAGTGTAAGCATACCCTTAGGCTGCAAGAAGATCTCTTTTGTTCAGTTGTACCATTGCTGGGCACTTCGCTCCTCACAGGACACCTTGGGGAAGGGAAGCCTGTTCCGGCATCTTTCCTAAGAGAGAAAATGAAGTCATGGGAGAGCTGGGTAGAAAAACCACTGAGTTTTTTGATTGTTTCAAGAGAAATTAACCTTATAGTTTTGCCTGAATACCATACCCTGCCTCAGTTTGCTACAAAAAGGAAGGGAAGTTTGTAGGTAGAATACCGTTCCTGCTGCAAAAATGGCATGATCTGCCATATTTGCTTAACCTAATTTGAAAAAGCGGTCAGCTGTTGGGTATAGTGTATGAAAAGTGAAAGTGGCCGGTCTCCTACAGCACCGCTCCCGGGGACGGAGAGGGTCTCATAACAGATAGAGCATTCAGCACTTTGTTGAGGTTTAGTTTCAGTGAGGAAGGCTTTACCAAAAATAAAATAAAATAAAATAAAAGGGACTATGGAAAAGGCCAGGCCTGGCCCTAGTTAAGAAGGCACATCACATCATTCCCATGTGCTGCACAGCTCTCCTTCTGCATACACAATTCCTCCCTCTGCTCCCCGGTGTGCTCCGCAAGCACAGGAGCACAGGCTGCAGTAACGCGTACTCCCCCTGAGCACAAACGAGCCGCACAATGCGTCCTAGAGCTCCTGATGAGGCAGCACAATTCCCAACACAAGCCCATGCCCGCAGGCACAATGAAGCCCTTAAATCAATGTCTAAGTTGACAATTACAAGGCATCTAAGGCCCACACACACCTCTCTTCCCTCCCTCCCCCTACTACTAACCATTAAACATAGCCTAAAAGCAAAGCCAATCGGCCCATGCATTCATCACACTAGGCTGGCGCAAGGGCAAACCCAGTAAACACCCAGCAACAAAAGGATCAATCTCTGCCTCGTAGACGTTCTGAGAAACCAGGAATAGCTGATGCAAGAAAGAAAGGGAGCGCAGGAGGGAAGGCCCCAACCAAGTACAAACCGATGGAGATGAATGGGTCCTGCGGCCTGCCCTGCCAGTGAAGGACTGGAGCAGACTCGCCCCCGGAGGCAGCTCCACAGCTGAGAACTTCTGACTGAGTCATGTCCCAGCTGTTACTGACTGAACCTAAGGGCGAGGGGTCTCTGCCATAAGCCGCTGAGTGCACACGGTGAGACACGGTCACTAAAGTATGTAAGGCCCAGATTATGAAGGGCTTTATATACCAATACTAAGACCCTGAACGCTCCTAATCCCCTTCACCTACGGGCCCATATTCACAGCTATGAACATCTGTTACCCTCTACTTCACTTTCCAAACCTCTACGACAGTTTATGAAGAAAACCCTTTTAGGGTAGAAGTTTATTCCAGCTTTAGTAGATGCGACTTTAAAAAACAGGCTGCAGTGGGATGCTGCTGCACTGGCCGTACCTATTATAAACAGGCTGGAGAGTCTGCTAACGCCGGACAGTGCTTACACAGACCTAGAATGAGCCGTGCTGTGCGCATTTGTGTAAATCAAATTGAAAATATGAAATCAGAGGGAAAACATATTTCAGGTCATGAATCTCAACAATCCCTGGCATGTTTAGAAACCCCCCCTAAAAATACAGGCACAGATGTTAACATAAGACCTTACATAATATATTACAGGCACTAACATGTATGTCTCACACAAGCCCTCTGCATGGCTTATCAAACTCTCCAGCTACCAGCTTGACACATTTGTCAACCACTTGACATTTGATGATGTCTATTTCCTTTCCAACAGCCTTTCAAGGATTTATATTACAATGGAGCAAATCCTGAAAAGTGCTGAAATCTGACCCAATATATTTTCCAGTGTATATTTCTAGAGCAAGCTGGGGAAATGCCCTACCCATTAACTAACAGCAGCAGGTATCTCGCACTTATGTCTATAAACGTTAACCCCAGATGCACAGCGGCCCATAGAATTTCTGATGCTGTGAGTGAGAATAGTGCATGTAATTTCCTGAGCACTGTTCTGCAGAAATACTCTATGTCTGTGTGTTTACAGTTATATACAGTGCATCCAAGTATTGTAGCTACTTACAGATCATCCCTGTAGTTTTAACTGGCGATTTGGGGAGCCCTCTTTCAAAACTACTACAGTAAACAATGATGTAACATAGTGGTAAGATGTAGAATGCTGTAGTATATTTCCATAAGTGGGTGTGCGGGAGTTTAATTGCATTGTTCCTTTAGCACTGAAGGAAGTTTGCATTTCCTCCTTGGGCTTTTCAGAACCTCTTTTAGGATGCATCAGGTAATATCCAGTTATTAACACTGCAATTTTGAAGCCCTCTTTAGCAAGTCCTGATGGATTCCACTGGGGAGATGAGACTCTGGACTGTGAAATCAGTGGAACTGATGACTGCAGAATGCTACCGCAGGGCCACTTCACGATTCCTTCAGTGCGCCGGGTCTCTGAACGTGAGAGACTATCGAACAAGAAATGCCTGCAGGTAAGAACAGACCACAACGATGCTCTGTTAGGAGCAGCAGAAGGGTAATTGGAGTGACACGGGGAGCACTGACACAGCGGGTGTGTCAAGATGTCACGCAGAATAAAAGCCACAGCCCAGGATAAAAAGGAAGGAAATGAAGGAGGCCAGGCAAGCACTACAGGTGTAACAAATTAAAGATGATCACTGCCAAGTGCCAGGATGCGCAGAGTGGTCTTTGTTACTGCAGGGATTCTCTCTCTCTCTCTCTCTCTGCCTTCCTTACAACATGTGGCACAGTTCTGACACATTTTTCGGCTTTGATGAAGCTGATGCCCTCGCTATGACACAGAGGCTCTCAAGTCCAACTGGCTGTCTTCCCGTCAGCCCCAAGTGGCTCTCGCTGGACTCTGCCACTCCTTCCAGTTACACCCACTCATTAGCAGTTCATGACTTGCAGCTGCCTCTTTCCCTGAAATCCTGCAATTACACCGATTGCTGGCTCTGAACACGTTAGTGCCCAGTAGCTAAAGAAAGGCGAGTAGACACAGGCAGCCCGTCTGCTTCTCAGGCTTCAGCAATCTCAGTGCAAACAGCAAGCGTAGAGGAGCAGGTATAGCTAATGTTTCACATCAAAATTAAACCAGGAAGGAAGTAACTGGATCTGCAATGAACTGTGAAATGAAAGGAGGTTATTTTCTATGTGCTGCGACACCATTTTTGGCTAGCGTAGGGCATATATCAAAATGAAGAGTGCCACTTTTCCCCTTAAAAATATAAGGGGTAAACAAGAATGGCGAAATTGGCTTTGAGACTTGAACAGTCCTGAGCCAATTCAAATGTCATAGTAATGCAACCCTCGAAAAATGAGTGTGCTATTTATGGAAGATGTGCAGGAAAGGAAATGAGTCCTCTGCTTGGAGAAACTGATACAAATGGCTCTCCATGGGGGATCTCACACTTTCAAAAGAAAAAAGAGCGAGCAATTTAGGTCCCAACCTGGCAGTCTGATCTGCACCTCTTATGTCCACGCCAACAAGTCCCACTGGACCCAGTTGAGCTCCGCATGGCTACCAGGAAGGATCTGCCCATATGGCTCAGGTTGCAGGATCAAGGCCTTAGGGCAGGTACATTGAAAATGACAGTTTTAGCTTCTTTGTTGAATTTCTTAGCCTTGATGTGTCTCTGGGAGACGTGTCCCCCAGGCATATCAGCAGTAATGGAAAGTGCCATTGTCACTGCAGACGCTAACTCATCATCTTGATGACTCATCGATCCCTGGAAGTTTAGAATGGAGGGTAATATAAGTGTGGTTTGCTGGGGTGTGGTGAGGGGGAGAAAAAGCAAAATGTTGAAGACATTTGGCTTTAATGGCCTGGTTGAATACCCACTGAAATCTATGGAAAGCCTCCCATTGACTGTAATGGCTGTTGGATCAGGCTCTAATTGCACTTTATTCTTTCAGCTTACCAAGAGAAGAGAGGTTCTGAAAGGTTATTTCTTAAGTGAAGTCCCCTGCCGCTCCAGAAAAGTGTTTCCTCTGATGGGATCTCTGACCATGGGTGAGCTGAGAGTAGCAGGCTTGTTTTGGGAGGCAAGAGTTTGGCATCCACACACGATGTCTAGCCCAGCAGTGTTGGTGCATGAGGATCATTGCTTCAAGGCTGGTACATCCTCAGAGTCAGAAAGCACTGTCTAATCAGTGTGAGCATCTCCTCCGGGCTGATCTCTGGATATATTGAGGTTATGAGATCATCCAGCCTCAGATGTGGGCTGGGCACATGACAAGCAGAAAACGTCCCATCAGCAGGTAAAACATCACTTCCTACCAAATGCTGGCACAATTGCTCTTGATCTTTTAAAAATCACTAAATGTTGTTGGTATTCAAACACATGGCCACAGGCAGTGACTTTCCGAAGTGCCATGGGGTGCTTGACCCATGGCTCTGCCCCAGGCCCTGCCCCCACTCCACCCTTTTTCCCAAGCCCCCACCCCTTCCCATCCCCTCTCCACCCCTTCCTACCCCGTTCTGCCCCTCCCCTAAGTGTGCCATGTCCTCGCTCCTCCTCCTTCCCCCCCAGAGCCTGTTGGATCATATTAAAGAAGTTCTGTATTAAAATCACAAATGAGTTTGATTCCCCAGAGTTTAAATTCCAGGGTATTACTAATTAAGAGGTCTCTTGGTTTTTGGTACTGTTTCTCTCCCTCTATGTATGAAACTTGCAAGCTGCTAATTGTGTTAGTACATTCTAAGACAGAGTCTGTTCTCAAAGCAATTCACAGAGAGAGAGACTCAAAGCAATACTCTAACAACAGAAACAGCACCCAGAGACTCCCCACCCTTTTGTTGTATTAACAATTGTGATTAAAATAGAGATAGAGGATGTATGTGGATGGATGCTTGGTGTGGATAATAACTGAATGATCAGGGAGGTGCCAGCCTAAGAATCCAGTGTCCATTGGCTGAAGAAGGCGTCAAGTGGAAATAACCAGAGGACCCCACCCGGAGGGCAGACTGGAATCCACCCAACAGCCTCAAGAATGGGAGAACCAAAGAACAAGATAACATCTTGGAGCCGTCAGGAATGTGCTATCTGCTGATTGATTCAGCAACAGCATGATGAAGCAATTCCCATAGACTGCCATAGGAAGAAATTCCTATAAAAATAGACTCTAAAAAGTGAGAACTTTGGGGTCTGATTCTGCAAACCAACTTCCAGGAGCATCAGATGAGCATCTGACAAGGCCCTGCTCCCTCCTCATGTCCAGGCCACCTGGCCAGTGGCTTGGCATGAGCAACTCTAAGGCTGGTAACTATGATAACAACCTTGCAGAACCTGTGTGTGTGTTTGTATGAATGAATGTGTGAATAAATATGAGATTGAATGGAATGTTATAACTATAACTAACTGCTTACTATGATTCTTTCTGTATTCACAATAAATGTGGTATTTTGCCTTTTTCCCTTTAATAAGATCCTGCTGGTTTTTATTTTATTGGTATAACAGCCTCCCCCATGCCGTGAACAGCTGATTGCAGTGGGCGGGAGGCGCAGGGAGGGAGGGGAAGGTGCTGATTGGTGGGGCCTGCCGGCGGGCGGGAGGCACTGGGCAGGGGGGCTACCGGAGGGTGCTGAGCACCCACCATTTTCCCCCTGTGGGTGCTCCAGCCCCAGAGCACCCATAGCGTCGGTGCCTATGCACATGGCTATTCTCTGCTCAGGCGACCCGGCTGGAAGCAGAGATTGGTTTAGCACTAGTTCACAGGCCCGATAGAGAGAGAGAGAAAGAGATTATTGAAAGACAAGCCTCAGAGTGCAATAACCTTCAGTGCAAGCATGTCAGATTGTCTCAGAATGAAGAGTTTGATGGCTCTTGTTAGTTACCTAGAAAATCGTTGTTTTGTTTGTAGTAATGCAATGTCAGCAGTGGTAAGAGCCGTAGCTCTTTCAGCAGAGGGGAGACAGGAATGTCCCAACAGCTCCGGTCATGCAGAGAAGGGGAGACATGAGTCTCCTCTTGCATGAGGATATTTCTTGCAGGCAGCATGCATGTGGGTGCGCGCACATGTGTGCATATCTCCATTGACTGCATCAGAGCTGGAGGTGGGGTGAGGGCGGGAATGAGTGAGGTGAAGAAGGTACTCTCTCTCTCTCTCTGCACCTGCTTAATGGGTCATTGGGATTTGCTGCTCTTCAACATTCACATTTGGTGGGCAGGGAAAACCTACATAAAATACTGCAGCAAATCCATCCCTGGTGTAAGGCTATTGATTAAAAGGGGCTCCTAGTAAGGAGACACATGGCCCGGAACCTTCATTTGGAAAATCAAAATGGGTCAAACCCTGACATCCTTCAGTCCTTACGCACAAAAGATTCCCACTGACGTTAGTGGAACAAATGGCTACACAGGGGAACCAAGAATCAGGACCAACATCTTATTTTTACAAAGCTTAGACTAGCTGATGGTGTCCCTTTAGTCTGGAACAAGGACATGCACTCTCCGGCACCCTAGATGAGAGTGTCTCCACCTGGCAGCAGCATGGGAACCAATAAATGGTAAGTGCCATGTTCTTCTGTACCAGATATGGACTGGCTACAGAGCTCACTCATACTCACCAGATGTGCTCATCATAATATCCTCTAATTTGACTACTTTCTTCATGTCTGGCCACTTTGGAAATAAGTTATTTTCCAAAGTTGGAACTGTAGTTCTGAGTTGTCTTCCCATCAAAAGCTGTTCTGGACTACATCCAGTAGCCATTACTGGTGCTGATCTGTAACTCAGAAGAGCAAGGAATGGATCTTCATGCTGTAGGATTTTCTTGGCTACCTGTACAGCTCTCTCAGCCTCTCCATTCACTTGTGGGTAATGTGGGCTGTAAGTAATATAATCAAAACCATATTTCATTCTGAAAGACTTAAATTCTGCTGCAGTGAATTGTGGTCCATTGTCCATCACTAGTTGTTCTGGAATACTGAAGTGCGCAAACATGCACTTTGGTTTCTTGGTAACACTGCAACAAGTTATGTTTATAAAGTACATTATTTCTATATACCTGGAAATACAGTCCACGATGACCAGGTAATGTCGTCCTCTGAATTCGCAAAAATCTGCAGCTAGTCTCTTCCAAGATCTGTCTGGTAGAGGTGCTGGGATTAAAGGTTCTTTGTATTGTGTTGGTATGTTAGTTCTGAAATGTTCACATGCAGATCTTTTATTCTTTATGTGCTTGCTGATGCGGGGCCACCGCAATGGCTGGTTGATCCATTCATGGTATTTAGTTAATATATGGAGATTCATGGATGAGATTTAGGATTTCTCCTCTCATTTTGTTTTGGATAACGATGCAATTGCCTTTAGTCCTGAGTCTGTTGAACTCAGTTAATTGTCCATGCACATAGTCTCTTGTCACTTCCTTAGTGTCCTTTCGATTCTGGGGCCAGTCGCCCCTAATGTAACTTAGAACTTCCTGAAGTTGCGTGTCCATCAAGGATGTTTTTGTAGCTGGAGTAGTCTCTTTTCTAATACTAGCCTGTATGTGTCCACAGCATCCACATATGCCTTGACATCATCTTTGAGCTCATGGGTAGTAGAGTGCGATGCTGGGCTCTGTGACAGTGTCCGCTACTACCAGATTTTTCTCAGGAACATATTTAGCAATTGGGTTGAATTGCATTAGCCTTAGCAATAGACATTGGCATCCCAGGGGTGCTTGATCTAGGTCTTTTCTGTTGATGAAGGGTACAAGTGGTTTACGGTCTGTTATCTGTGTAAACGAATCCAATCCACACAGACATCAGTAAATGTTCTCACATGCCCATATGCTTGCCAGGCACTCCTTTTCAATCTGTGCATGTCGCTTTTTTGGCTTCTGTGAGTGTGCGAGAGCAAAATGCAACTGGCTTCCACTCAGAGCCATGATGTTGCAGCCGTACACTACCTAGGCCAGAGCTGTTTGCATCCCCACTGACCACTGTGAGTTTGTTCACATCGAAGTGCTTGAGAAAATTTCTTTTACCCTTTTGAAGGCAATTTCTTGATTTGGCCCCATAGCCAAAATGTGTTAGAGCTTAACAGTTTATTCAGTGGTTTTGTCACAGCAGAAAGGTCTTGTAGGTGTTGGCTAAAGTAATTTATCATCCCCAGTACACTTTTCAGTTCTAGTATATTAGTTGATGCTTTCAATTCTTGCATTGCTTTTACTTTCTCTGGGGTAGATCTGATTCCATCTTTGTTTATTGTCTGTCCCAAAAACTCGATTTGGGGATAGAGGGAAAACACATTTTTCCTTGTTTAGCTTCAGTCCAGACTGTCTGATTAGGTTTAGGACCATGCTGAGGGTTTTGTTATGTTCCTCCATCGAAGCTCCATATATCGCAATATTGTCTATGAAGACTACAACTCCATTTGTGTTTGTTAACAATTCTGCCATCTTTCTTTGGAAAATTTCAGGTGCACTGGTAATTGCAAAAGGTAATCTTCGAAAGCTAAATCTTCCAAATGATGTGGTAATTGTTGTCAGTTTAGCACTTTCTTTGGCTAAAGAAATTTGCCAGAATCTGCTTGAGGCATCCAGCTTGGAGAATACTGTAGCTCCTTTCACTTTGGGGAGAAAGTGTTTTTCCATTTTCCATGCTGTTGGCTCAGATATTTTCTCAAGTCTGCCATTCTACTCCATTCTCTTTAACTCAGTTTCCACATTATCAAGTACAGTAATGGGATTGGAATCCTGTGAGGTGTATGTACATTATATGATTCAGATTTGTCTCCAGCTTATTTGTACTGGATCTCCTTTCAAAAGTCCAATATCACCAAATATTTCATTAAGTTCTTCCAATTTTTTCACTAGGCCCAACATAGCTGCCATGCTGTGGCTGAGAAGGCTGTTGTTCTGTGGTCCTTTGATCACATTCAAAGACAAAAGCTATGCATTTAGAGTGTAACTTGTTTCTGTAGTGAACTGGCCCATGCAGTTCTGAATATCTCCTGGGCTAGTCAGAGTTGTGTCAGATGACTTCAGCTCTGATGGGTTAAAGATGATTATACGTCTCTTTGAGATGACTGTGATGCTAACTCTTGAGTCAATTTTAACGTCAAAAGAAAAGGAGTACTTGTGGCACCTTAGAGACTAACCAAATTATTTGAGCATAAGCTTTCGTGAGCTACAGCTCACTCCGATGACGTGAGCTGTAGCTCACGAAAGCTTATGCTCAAATAAATTGGTTAGTCTCTAAGGTGCCACAAGTACTCCTTTTCTTTTTGCGAATACAGACTAACACGGCTGTTACTCTGAAACCAATTTTAACGTCAATAGTCTTGCCATGAATATTCAATTTCACCATCCAGGCAGGCTCTATGTAATCACAAGTGATAGGTCCCAGAAATGATGGTTTTTGATTGTCTGTAATATGAGTCAACACCCTGACTGCATTGGTATGGCAAACAGCTGCAAAATGTCCATAATTTATGCATTTATTACACCATGCACCTCTGGCTGGAAATGCATCATCTCTTGGGATATGACTTTTTCCACATCTTGTACACATAGACTGGAATGTGTCCCTCTCAGCCTGAGAGTTCTCTCTCCTTGCCTCAGAGGTGTTATGATAATGACTTTTATCACTCAAGTGTCCATTTATAGCTTCTAAAGTAGTTTCAGGTTTTTCAAGTTGCTCCTGCCTTTTGTTCTGTGGTTTGACTAATTCTGACAGTTTTGCTACATGTATAGCTGTGGATAGGGTTAAATCTCTCTTCAGTTGTAGCTGCTGTGAAAGGTTTTTATCTGTTAACCCAATAATCAGCCTGTCTCTGATATTTTCATGCTTTGCAGTCCCAAAAAGCACAGTTTTCAGCCAGTGTGTGCGGAACTCTTATAAAACAGTCAACGTTTCCCCCGGCTTAAGAATTTTCTGATGACATGTTCTCTAATAAACCACATTTCTCTACAGTATAATGTATGCATCAAACATAGCCAGAATACTTTCATAGTCAATTCTCTGGGGCACTGAAGAGAGGCTTATTGATGAGATCCCACAACCTTTTTTCCTTTTGTCTATAACCTTTGTTTCTTTATTCCTTCTGTTTCTGTTCTTAATTTACTCCTGACACCATGTTATGTTGTTCTGTACAAGATATGGACTGGCTACAGCACTTGCTTATGCAACCCACATGTGTTCATCATAAGATCCTTTAATGATCTGCTAGATATAGCTGAGTTCATTTACATAAGGTATTTCACACACTTCCACCTACTGGTGGAACAATATAATACGGTTTAGCATTGCATTGCAGCACGCTTGATTCTGCACGGTGTGGCAGAGATAAGGTCAGACAAGATATGAAGAGCAGGACAGAGTGAATTAAGGCATTAATGAGAGTGCTGCTTTGTGGGCCTGGAAGCAGGAGTCAGGCCAAGGAGGAGAGGGAGTGTGTCAGTGCTTCATTTACATGCTGAGGATTGCACAAAAGCCCATGTGCTTGCCTAAACCCTTTTCACACCCTGATCTCAGGATTAAGGGAGTGGGTGAGCAAGAGGTTTGGAGACTTCCACTCAGTGGGAAGGACTATACCTAGTGGTTCATTTTACTTGCTCCCAGGCACACCTTCCCCAGGCATGTCTGCTGGAGCATGACAAACATGTGCTCCCTCACGCAGACTGACTCTGCAAAGGCTTTCAGGATCAAGGCTTAAATAGCAATGAGTGGTACTTAATGGGGATGATAATTCCACTCAATGCGGGGACCCTGAGGTGATTCAGTGGTGCTTAGGCCCTTTCTGCATCCCGTGCTGGCTTGGGCTCTTTGCTCCACTATCAACAGCGTTTAGTCTCTCCACAGCTTAGATATGTGGAGAAAGTGTCTGAATTGCTTCCTCACTGCCTGCTGGCGTGTTCCTTCCCCACCAAGTGCATATGCTTCCTTCTTAGCCAGGAGCCTCAGTGCCAGTCACAGCCCCATATTCAACCTCCCCCTGCATCTTATAAAACCAAAGACAATCAGAGCTGTTCCTGGACACAGAGATACACTCCAGGGAGGAGAGTGGCCTTGTGTTCGTACAGAATAAGCACAGATGTCGTAAATGTATCTTACCACAAATTCATGGATTGCATTGTGAAGGAACGGTGCATGCCTGGTAAAATTACAGTCACGCTGTTTTAGAAATTGTGTGGGGATTTTTTTAAACCAGCAATCAGGAGCTTGCTTGGAATGAAAATCAATGTCATACAAACCGAATAGGGGGAGGTCGGAGCCACCTCCTCCCCAACAGAGATGGCAAAATCTGTGTAATGTGCTGTTCCTTTAGCACTAAGTGTCAAGAGGAAAACTTGTCCCTAACACTAATGGCAGCGAGATTTCCACATTCCCAAGAACTTGGCTTCTATAATCCTCCAAATGTCAATCAAATAATTCATTTCTCTCTCTCTCTCTCTCAATAAACAAACAAACAAACAAACCAGAGAATGAGAGACAGGAAATGGGGTCCCAACCTGTGAAGTTCAGATCCTGCCCCTGAGTTCAGGGGGTGTTTGAATTTAGGGTTCTAGTAATTAAAAGAATGATCCCAGCTGGAGTTTGAAGCCAGATATATCCTCCCCCCAAATTTCAAGGGGGTTCTAATATAGGCTACTAATTCAGGCTTGTCTCTCAGAAGAAGCAAAACATTACAACAATGACGACTCCTTCAAATGGCATACGCAAAGAGCTTCAACCACAATACAGGCATACGGAATTTAACTCTATGTGATGCTCCATTAGGGCACAAGACCAATCTCAGATTTTTAAAAACAGTCCTTTATCTTGTACAAATAGCTCTGTATTGTACACTGTTCAGCACCCCTCACCCCACCTCCTTAACTTCCCCTGGCTGCAGGCAGCTCTTTTTCTGACCCTGAATGCGTCAGCAGCAGAACTGCCTGAAGAAGAGTTCTTTGGAAGCGCAAAAGCTTGTCTCTCTCACCGACAGAAGTTGTTCTAATAAAAGATATCACCTCACCCAGCTTGTCTCTCTAATATCCTGGGACTGACATGGCTACAACTACACTGCATGCAGTATGTTGGACAATGGGAATCCTGAAGTTCTTGTCACTTCCTGTTGCCAATGTCTGATGACACTAAAGTTGAGTACCGGAATTCTCTCGTAATTTCATTGCTATCAATGGATTATACCAGTAAAGAATTTGCCCTGGGATTTTTGTTATGGATTTTCCATGCATGTAAAGTTTAAAAGTACCAAACGCAGAGTCACATCATCTCTCACTCTGAGTTTTGCCCTTCACTCAAGATCCTGTCCTTTGCACTGGGCAGGTTGGAAGCTTCTCTGTGTGAACTTCAATTTCCACACACAAATGCACTTGCCCTGCTGCCTTTTCTGTATGTCCAAACCTGCCACGTGCATCAAATGGCCCAATGTGAAGACTTGACTCAAGCCAGAGGGATTTCCCTCCCAAAGGTGGGATTGTTAAAACCAGCATGGGGCAGTTCTATGCAGAATGCTATACAAACATTCTTGAAGCCACACAACAAGGTCAGTGAATGCAGTTTCCCCACCTATAAATCTCAGAGGCCCAGATCACCCTTTTCTGCTGAAATTCCCATGTGAGGTGGCTTTGAGGGAAGATGTCTACAAGAGATTTTCTCCCAGAGAGCCCCACAAATCATCCCATCAAGGAGTGGGTTTGCCCTCTCCCTTGTGCAACACACTATGGGGCTTGCCCTCATGTCTTCGAAAGGGCTACACAGCTAACTGTATTATCTCTTTCACCTACTTTGCATGGAGCTGAGGTGGGAAATGATCATCCCAATCTGTCTCTAACACCTCCCTCAGAATGGGCGCTGGATAAGGTCGGGGAGAAGGCCAGGAGAAATGGTGCCATAGAGGCAGATGTGTCACATTTCTGCAAAGAAGGGGGGAGATCTGTGCACAGAGGGTCTCCTTTATATAAGGACACAATCTGACCCAGAGAGTTTAAGTGACATGCTTAAGGCTGCAGAGGGTGTCAGTGTCAGAGCAATGACTGGATGCCAGGAGGGCCTTCCCCTGAAGCTGGCGGTCAGACCACTAGGCCACATCCTTCTTTGACTGAGCCCAGTGAAAATCCAGTTCTAAACAAAACTCCCAATCCCCAGAAAATCGGAAAAGCTGAAATTTCAACTGGAGATCAAAGCCAGAACTGGGTATGATCCAGGAGCTTTTGGAGAACAGGCTGAGTGTGAGGCCCTCCTTTAGCATATCAGAAAGCATATGCTAAAGGCCCTCCTTTAGCATACCTGTCCCCAGCCCTTGTTGATGGTTAGTGAGCACAGTTCAGTTGTGGGAGGGCCTGCCAGCAGAGATCTCCAGATCTGGCCTGGCTTGGCCAGCCAGCAGCCCCTACCTTCTTTCCAGGATAACTGGGTCAACACAGCTGGTCTTGAGTGATTTATATTTCACATTAACATTGTCCCATCACTGGGTGCTTCTAAGACATGCAAATCCCAGCAGCAGACAGGGTTGCATGCACACAAGTTGCACAGTGGAGCATGGCTTGCTACGCTGGGAAGCAACAGGAAGCGAGAACTGCAGAGAGACATCCTCAGAGCCCGAGAATAACCCCACTCTCAAGGAGTGGGTCCAGCAGCATCAGAATAGCCTGAAAAGCAGAAGCAGCATTACAGGGAGGATTGAGGCAGGGGAACAGCAGGGAAGGGGCACCTCTCCCCGGAACAAGGCATATTTCATATGGGAATGAGAGAGAGACCTAGATGATCATAGGTTTCAGAGTAGCAGCCGTGTTAGTCTGTATTCGCAAAAAGAAAAGGAGGACTTGTGGCACCTTAGAGACTAACCAATTTATTTGAGCATGAGCTTTCGTGAGCTACAGCTCACTTGAAGTGAGCTGTAGCTCACGAAAGCTCATGCTCAAATAAATTGGTTAGTCTCTAAGGTGCCACAAGTCCTCCTGTTCTAGATGATCATAGTGAGCTTTATAGACAAACACAGACACATGAGGGCTAGTAAAAAAGAAGTACCTGAAAGTAGCATGTATCAACCATTTTGAGTCTAGTTTTTAACAAGCTAAAGCTGGGAGAAGGGAATGGATTGAAGACATAGCTCTGTCTTCCCCGTGTCTCCTTTTCAGTGTGATGTGTATTCTGAACCTGATGAGTCATCACATGGTGCCTGTGACACTTACATGTTGGATGTCCAAGGAGAGAAGCTAGGCAGCCTCCGTCGGCATGGCCAGGGCACAAGCCAACAGCGCCGGGAACGGATCCTTTGTCTACGCACAGAGCTCCACCGGCAGCCTGTCCCGCCCTGCGCCTGCTGCTGCATCTCTAACCTCATGTGCTCAGGAGTGGCCGCTGTCCATTTGGATGGCTCCTGCCCCCTCATATCCAGGGCATCCCTTCCTCAGTGGGGAGGCTTCTCCCTTTCCAAACCTTGCTGGGACTCAAACCCCTGCCCCTCAAAATGATGCTGCATTGGAATGTCTAGTAGGGCCCTTGTGGACTTTTCCTGCATTTTTGTCTCTTTCCCCTGGTGGGAGCGAGCTGGCCCCACCATTTGTAAAATATGAATGATATCTCCCTACCTTTCAGGGGTATTGTGAAGACTCATTCCGTAGTCATTAGAAGACGCTTTGAGCTCCTCAGCTGGAAGGCACTACAGCCATCACTGGTAAATATTGAATGGTAAACAACACTGATAAAAAATGAGGGAGCTGTGGAACCACAATGAGGCCAGTTGCATGCCATGGCCTGGGAACCTAAAGCTTCTTTCTGACTTGATGTCTACCTGTCTCACGCATCACTTGGATGACCGCAAAGGTTTGTTTTTTTCCTGACAGGATCCAGAAACTGGGTCACTCTCAATGAAAATCTATAACAAATCCGTCTGGGATTAGGCAGGCCATTGAAAGGTGGTATCACGGGGTATTCATCATATGTGCCTGGAACAAACGTCTCAGCGCCACACACAGGAAACAAACCAGGGGCACATTTTTTGCAGCAATAGTGTAAGCAAAGGGGTTGCTATGCCACAGGTTGCCATGCGGCACCAGAGGGTTTCAGCGACATACACAGACAGAGCTACTGAAACATGCCAAAGGTGTAATTAATTTACGTGATTAAAAAAAAACCCTTAAGAGCAAATGGAATTAATTTTTAAGAGTTCAGCATAATTTTTGTTTTTAAAAACAACCACAGTCAGCTCTTCTAAAACAAAACAAAACAACAACAAATCTAGCCAGGCTTCCATGATCTACCAGGCTCCAGCATGCATATGGCCTATACATATGCTGCATTAACTTGACTGCTTGCACTGGACTACGTTATTGAAAGGGGAAAATGAAAACCCAGCATTAATGCAGCATTCTGTGTCAGGCTGGCTGTTTTGTCCTAATTCTCAGCTCTTTCCTACTGTGGGAGGCAAGTGCAGCTGTAAGGATGTAAACAGTTATAAATCAATGCCAATTCAAATCTTTCCAGCAGTGTGGCTCCCTGATCAGAACTAATAAGCAGATCATTAACTAATTAGAGACTAGGAGCACTTTCCTTAAGTTGGGCAGCAGGACATATGTACAAACAAATCCTTGTCTAAGTTGCAGAGGGAAGTTTTCACTTTAAAATGCTAGCACTCTGGAAACTATTAACCCCCTAAACCCTAAATTCCCTTTATGTCCGCCCCAGGCAGCAATCTCTGACACCCCTCCCCACCCCCCGCTGGTTAATGATCCATTGTCATGTGCCAGTTAACCTCCTCCTATTCCCCAGATGGAAGCAGCTCTGAGAAGTGATGACCTTTTGTTCAGCCTGCATTGAGATCTGCAAACTTATTGTTAGTTACTGCAGCTGGGATTTCCAGCTCCACCAACAATGGCAGGAGTTACCTGGGGTCTCCTGATAGGATAAGGTTCATCCTCCTCATTTCCTTAGCCAAAGACCGTTATCTCGCATTTACATCTAAACTAGTTTTTATATCATTTTAAACACTACTCCTCCCCATGTAATCTCAATGAAAATGATTTCAAAGTTTATTTTTCCAATGCTCAAAACTTATGCACTTTCTTTTATTTCTTATTTAAATCATATACTGTTTTCAACTAAACCTTTTATTTCCTCCCAATTATTATTTCTGGTGTGTTTTCCAGAGCCTTACAACATGACATCTGATTATACATAAAGCTTCAGAATAAAGCCCTGTTTTTCCCTTCATTAAGGGCACAAAGGATTCCTGTGTGAGCCAAACATTACTTTGTGATTTAATGCAGCTTTACATTCTAAATCTCCGCCTCGCTCTCTGCAAAGCAGATTTTGGAGTGAATCAATGCGTTTTCTTGCTGCCAGCACCCTTTGCAGATTCCAGTCAATTCGTTCACTACCCAGAATTAGCATTTGATTAAGCAGTGCCATTGCATTCAGAGTCTTACCAGCAACTCTAATGTCTGGCAGGGCCACAGTAATCGCTGAAGAACGGATGGCAAGAAGGACACATGGTACTCCCCAAACAGAAAAATGGTATGCTCTAAAAAAAGTGAGACACACATCCTGAGAGACAGACAGAAAGTGGGGGAGGGAAGAGTTGTGGAAGTATCATAGACAAATATGGAAAAGATCATTAGACCATCGGATACATCCCCCTGCAGAGGCAGGATATAGACCCCTGAAAGAAGTCCCTAAGTATTACGGGATATTGTCCCCAAAAGAAGATATATCGAATATTAAATTGATAAGTATAGATACTGCAGCTGATCTTAGCCAAACAGAAAGGATGTGTGTGTGTGAGAGAGAACAACAATATTGATCAAGACATCCCACCTTTTTGATGTTAACAGCTCAATCTATTTTCAAACTGGTGCTAGAAATGTTTCTCAGATTGGTATGTTTACGTATGGAATGATCAAATTTAAAGATTTCTTATTGAAACCAATGGATCAAAATGGTGACACCATCTTCAACAGAAAACATAGGTCTAGTTCAGAAACCCGAGGGCTACTCTTCACAAACTGCCACGTTACTACATCAGTGTTATTTCATTACAGGGAAACATACTTGTCTGTTTAATCCCATCAACTTGTTCTTTAGTCTGGGTTTAATTCCTCTTCAGAATGATAGAAATTGTACAACCCACGATATCCGTGGCTTCAAACGTCATCCATCCCCATTATGCAAATATGCAATGGCAAAGTTAATCAAATGGATGTTATATATAGAAACAGTGAGTGAAGGTTCAGGATGCTATAAAGGTTTTATTGCTAGGAGTTTGGGACTCTCACGTTACTCACAAATAGTGGAATCACAAATGAGGTACCATACCGGCCTTCCCAAGAAGTAATAAAACTTTATGGCATCTCTCCATTTAGGTGTTGCCACATTTGGCTTTTTTGTGGTCTTTAAGTTTCCCTTCAACTTTTTCCCTTTAAAGACCCATGGCAATATTACTGTCTTTAGCATAATTTCTAATTTTATGTGCTTCCATATTTTCTGACAGGTAATACCGATTGGGGGCTCAACATCTTTGACAAATTACAACTGAATTTATCCCCAAAAGGGAGAAAAACCAGAGACTTCATGAAGTCCACTAGAGACTTCACTATTGCTATCCATTGTATATGGAAGATGCTCAGTTATTACTGTGAGCAATAGTGGTATGAAACCCTGAAATCAGATAGATTAGATACTGTGAAGACATTAGGGCCTACATGTACCAAGCTGGGCACTCAAAAGCCAAGATACTCAAATTAATGGACTTGAGAACATTTTGGTCTAAGTGAATCACTCAACGTCAATGGTAGAGCTGGAATTAGAAAGTAGGAGTTCCTGGCTCCCTATGTGATCTCAGTTCTCAAGACCGTGCTAGTTCCGTGAAAACTACATGAATTTCTGGATTTTTTCCTTTGTAACAGACAAAAGGAACTTTTAAAAATGTTCTTTTTTAATGTCAGCATCAAGAAAAGAAAAAGGCAGCATTGTATATTGTCTCGGCTAAAAGGAGAGGTGAGGTCAGTTTATCCCAATGGAGTTTTACTGTCCAGAATAACCGCAGCAACAGGAAAGAGTCATATTGAATGTGTGTGTGAAATTCTCTACAACTTTGACATCACCTTTTGGTGGAAAATCTTTTTATAATCCCCCACCCCCTCCTTTTAAAGAATCAAACAAATCCTCTTCCCCTGGTTACAAATGATTTGTTTTCATGGCAAGCCCAAAGAAAATCCAGCACATCTAGTTTAGTAGGAGTTAAGAGTCGGCTTTCAAATACAGCAAAAATATTGTAAGAAACTTTTCACCACATTCACACACAATGGAAGTTAGATCAGTAGTTTCCACATATATAGCAAAACTAAAGAGAGAGGCAAACAGCTGTTTTATCAGGACTTGGCACAGAACTGGGAGGCAGGAATACCAGAATTCCAGTTCTGGGTCTGATGCTGATTATTTTCTGGGGCCTTGGACTAGACACAGCACCTCTCTGACTCAGTTTCCCCATATGTAAAGCAGAGATATTACTTCCTACGGTACATGCCTGGAAAGTGCTTGAAGGTGAAAAATAATATTGCCAAAAACTGGGAAGATATATATCTACACTTCATCAAGAAGGTTTACTTGGTCCTGCCTCAGTGCAGGGGGCTGGACTTTACTTTTCAAGGTCCCTTCCAGCCCTATATTTCTTTGATTCTATGAAGAAGCAAGCAAGCATGATCACAGAACAAGTCTCCACACAATGTACACAAGTGGAGCAAGGACTTGTGGTGCAATAGTTCCAATCTAATAAGATTCCTTCAGTGAACATGAACTACATACCATACACACAGATGGGTCTAACATTAGGAAATTGAGCCTTCGGTCCTTTGTGCATTGGGTACATTTTTCCTAAAATTCAAAAGCAGTTTTAACTAACAGTTAACGGCTCTGGCCACTAAAGCCTTGTTTACATTTTGGGAAAGATTGACCCAGAAAAAATAATTCCTTTAGGGTCAAATTGTCCTTCTGATTCTGCTGTGGGACTATGCATATGTACCAGATGCCAGGCAGGCCCTTTTTGCTTATGTCACATTGAAGCGAGAATGTTCATTGTCTAAGCCCCATTGATCCAGGGAGTTCCAGCCTAAAGTGTATATAGACAGCCAGAAAGTTTGGTCTGAAGCTATCATAATTTGAGCAACAAAACAGCTAATTGGATTGCATTTTGCCTTATCCCTATTCTGTCAGTGTTGTTGTTGCTGTTTTAAACTGCCGTTATGATGCTTCTAGACTGCTGAGACGCGACTTAGTTTGCAGAGCAAGGACAGTTATGATACTTTGTGTTAGTAATTCTGTAATTTATGTTGTTTGTGCTGGCAGGAAACTCTGAGAGATGTTTTATCTCAGCCAGTCTCCTGAGGCTGTTTACAAATATTTGGCAATATTATTATTTATGGCGAAAGGTTCCATCGAGGATCATGGCCCTATTATCTTTGGGGCACATGCATGCACACACACACACACAAACGGAGGAGAAGGCCAGTCCCTCCCCCAAGGGGCTTGCAATCTAAATAGACAAGATATGGAAAAGGTGGGGGAAAGACATGCAAAGTGCAAACTGTTTTTGGTTGCTTATGGGGCAGGGACTGGTGGAGACAGAAAGGCACACACAGGTGTGGGGAGAAGAAGGGATGGAGGGAGGGACCGAGAGGAGGAGAAGAGAAGAGGTAGTGAAGATGGAGGTACATGAAAGAGAAGGGGGGGCAATGTGAGGGAGGATGTGGGGGAGCACCATTGACATGGTGCTGTCTACACTGGGAGCTAGCTTGGTATAACGGCGTTGCTGTTATAGTGACACAAGTTGGTAGTGTAGACCAGGCCTGAGTCCGAGAGTCAGAGAGGAAAGCAATCCGTGTGAAAGGGACAAGAGTTCAAGTCTGAAGCTTCCAGTCATGGCAGGAGGCTGGTGGGGGTAGGCTGGGGTCTGTGGCTGTGGCTTTTTAGGTCACTTCTGGAGCTTGTCCTACTGGTGTGGAGTCCCCATACCGGCGGGGGCGGAGGGGGGGAAGTAAGAGTGAGGGCTCCTGCATGGCCTGGTAGGAGAGAGCGGGCAAAGGGAGAAGGGCCAAGGAGACCGGCTGCTGTTCTGACACAGAGGAGCCCTAAATCAACCCGTTATGTTCATAACTGTCATTAATACAGTGCTCTGAGGCTGAAAGGCATATTACATGGGAAACATTTTTAACACTGTTAATCACAAGGGTCTGTGCATTTGAACTGCCTTGAATTTGAACCTTAAATGTCTTTGCAGCACCAAAACGACAGCCAGTTCCAGGAGAAAAACAAATCAACGCTACCAATGGCTGCCAAAAATTAGGAGCCCAATAATGGAGCAGACAAGGTGGGGCATCCTCATCTGAATTACAAAAGCTGGTAGCCAGTGGTTACTGACATAAGGATTGACAAGTGCTCGCCTGTCTGTGCTCAATGGGAGACCTCTTCATAAAAGGTTCCGTTAAACCAATAGATATGCCTCTTTGTAGGCTGCAGTTCTAGTAAAGAGCTGTCAACCACCGAGCATGAAAAGTATTCCAGAACTTTTTCTTTTGAATCTGCACAATTCAAGGCTAATATAAGGTCAGGTTTATTGCTGCCTCATATCATGTAAAATACACAGGTGTGGATGAACCATGGAAGAGCAGCGTACTGGGATCTTGACCTTCCTTTTTGTTCTTCCTTCAAATATTCTTCAATTACCAGCCTACTGTAGAAGGCTGTAGAAAAGCAACATGCTGAAAACTCCATTGACCCGCAGTTGTTTGCTTTCAGCCTTGAGGTGCAGCATGGAAGCTGTGGCAAGGACTCCTAAGGAAGCAGACAGGTTGCTGACGGATTCTGTTTTTAGTCTGGCTCACTGCCTGTAAAGCCCTACCAGACAGTAAAGGGCCAAGGTGACTGATTTAGGCACAAGGTCTAGATTTTGTAAACACAAGATTTAAAGGGAACTTGAACTTTAAAATAATAAATAAGTAAAAACAAAACACCCAAACAAAAAACCACTTTCATTCCTCCTACTGTTACAAGTCACACCTAAGATTAGCACACTTGAAAGACATTTAAAAAAACAGGTTTGTTTATGCTGTACAGCAGACCATGCTTGGGTACAGGCAGCTTCATGCTTTCCCCAGTATAGGGGACCTGGAAACTAAAGCTGATGATTATTGGTAAGAGGCTCTCTTTTAAACTATTTTATAAAAAGACTTTTGGTTCTGACAACCAAGAGTCAGGCTAAAGCCTTTAGTGAGATGACACAACAGTCAATAATACAATATTTTGCATAGTTATTACGATAATGATAATATATACAACAGAATATTCAGTGTTCCTCATTTAATATCAAGGTATTAACTTGCATAGTACAGAATATAATGTGCCCACAGGCAGTAACTTTCTATATGCAAAACTAAACTGAAACTAATCATTGTTTCTTTATTTGTTGTCATGGAAGAGGAGCAGGAGGAAAGATACATTTCAGCTGGACAATTCCACAGGGCTTGCCGTTTGCCCTATAGACAAGTCTGATGTGTCAAGGCTTGACATTCTCAGATGGAGTACTTGTGGCACCTTAGAGACTAACCAATTTATTTGAGCATGAGCTTTCGTGAGCTACAGCTCTGATGAAGTGAGCTGTAGCTCACGAAAGCTCATGCTCAAATAAATTGGTTAGTCTCTAAGGTGCCACAAGTACTCCTTTTCTTTTTGCGAATACAGACTAACACGGCTGTTACTCTGAAACCTGTCATTCTCAGATGGAAGTGCCACTAAACAAACAGGGTAGCAGTGAGCTCTTCAAATCAGCCAGTCACTCTCTGACAATTCAGTGTCCTCACAATAGGTCATTTGGTGACCACTGTGTTCCTTATTTAACATTTGAACAAAGGTATTGTGTACCTGTATTGCACTTTGCAGAGAGAGGCCTGATTATTATTACTTGTCATCTGGGAGCAGCCAGATCAGGATCAAGCCCCATTGGTCTATGCAACACAAGCACACGCACTGTGGAAACATGGTTCCTGCCTTGAAGAGTTTACAGTCTAACTCCACACAAGTGAATGTCCCAAACAATAGGAAGGAGAGGAATGAGGCGGCCAAGGAAAATAAAACCATGCAGTTATAAGTAGTGTAATTACTGTACAACTTGATGGTTCCAAATAATAATACTACTTTGGCATTTGAACAAGTATGCAATGCATCTGAGGTGCAAAGTTTGGATCTGAATATTCCCAGTGTTTGAGGGGGGTCTGGGTCCATTGTCTGCTTCTTGCCTGGCTTTCTTGTTAAATAAGCCAAACCCCTAAGTTAACTTTAAGTTAAAGTTAATACTATGTACATATACTAAGGAACACTGCAATTAAAAAAACAAACCCTAAGCATTTAAAATATACAGAAATAGTTATGGGAAGGTATTTGCGGGAAGTATTGGGGGTCATATATGAACCTAGATGAGTAGATTTGGATATACTCGCAGTTCACACAATCTCTTAACTATCAATGTGTCAAAAGTTATAAATATTCCAGACATACACATCTTAACTCTGCCCCCATACTCCTATCCTGACACAACCCAGACCAGAAACCCTCTTATGTCCATCCATCATACACCATGTACAGTTCCAGGACTGGGTATAAACTCACCAGCTACCCACCCCCACACTGCATACATCTCAGCTACCCACTCTCGCTCAGGGTATAGAATCATAGAATCATAGAATATCTGGGTTGGAAGGGACCTCAGGAGGTCATCTAGTCCAACCCCCTGCTCAAAAGCAGGACCCATCCCCAATGAAATCAACCCAGCCAAGGCTTTGTCAAGCCTGACCTTAAAAACTTCTAAGGAAGGAGATTCCACCACCTCCCTAGGCAACGCATTCCAGTGTTTCACCACCCTCCTAGTGAAAACGTTTTTCCTAATATCCAACCTAAACCTCCCCCACTGCAACTTGAGACCATTACTCCTTGTCCTGTCCTCTTCCACCACTGAGAATAGTCTAGAACCATCCTCTCTGGAACTACCTCTCAGGTAGTTGAAAGCAGCTATCAAATCCCCCCTCATTCTTCTCTTCTGCAGACTAAACAATCCCAGTTCCCTCAGCCTCTCCTCATAAGTCATGTGTTCCAGACCCCTAATCATTTTTGTTGCCCTTCGCTGGACTCTCTCCAATTTATCCACATCCTTCTTGTAGTGTGGGGCCCAAAACTGGACACAGTACTCCAGATGAGGCCTCACCAATGTCGAATAGAGGGGAACGATCACGTCCCTCGATCTGCTCGCTATGCCCCTACTTATACATCCCAAAATGCCATTGGCCTTCTTGGCAACAAGGGCACACTGCTGACTCATATCCAGCTTCTCGTCCACTGTCACCCCTAGGTCCTTTTCCGCAGAACTGCTGCCTAGCCATTCGGTCCCTAGTCTGTAGCTGTGCATTGGGTTCTTCCGTCCTAAGTGCAGGACCCTGCACTTATCCTTATTGAACCTCATCAGATTTCTTTTGGCCCAATCCTCCAATTTGTCTAGGTCCCTCTGTATCCTATCCCTGCCCTCCAGCGTATCTACCACTCCTCCCAGTTTAGTATCATCCGCAAATTTGCTGAGAGTGCAATCCACACCATCCTCCAGATCATTTATGAAGATATTGAACAAAACCGGCCCCAGGACCGACCCCTGGGGCACTCCACTTGACACCGGCTGCCAACTAGACATGGAGCCATTGATCACTACCCGTTGAGCCCGACAATCTAGCCAGCTTTCTACCCACCTTATAATGCATTCATCCAGCCCATACTTCTTTAACTTGCTGACAAGAATACTGTGGGAGACCGTGTCAAAAGCTTTGCTAAAGTCAAGATACAATACATCCACTGCTTTCCCTTCATCCACAGAACCAGTAATCTCATCATAGAAGGCGATTAGATTAGTCAGGCATGACCTTCCCTTGGTGAATCCATGCTGACTGTTCCTGATCACTTTCCTCTCATGTAAGTGCTTCAGGATTGATTCTTTGAGGACCTGCTCCATGATTTTTCCGGGGACTGAAGTGAGGCTCACTGGCCTGTAGTTCCCAGGATCCTCCTTCTTCCCTTTTTTAAGGATTGGCACTACATTAGCCTTTTTCCAGTCATCCGGGACTTCCCCCGTTTGCCACGAGTTTTCAAAGATAATGGCCAATGGCTCTGCAATCACAGCCGCCAGTTCCTTTAGCACTCTCAGATGCAACTCGTCCGGCCCCATGGACTTGTGCACGTCCAGCTTTTCTAAATAGTCCCTAACCACCTCTTTCTCCACAGAGGGCTGGCCATCTATTCCCCATGTTGTGATGCCCAGCGCAGCAGTCTGGGAGCTGACCTTGTTCGTGAAGACAGAGGCAAAAAAAGCATTGAGTACATTAGCTTTTTCCACATCCTCTGTCACTAGGTTGCCTCCCTCATTCATTAAGGGGCCCACACTTTCCTTGGCTTTCTTCTTGTTGCCAACATACCTGAAGAAACCCTTCTTGTTACTCTTAACATCTCTTGCTAGCTGCAGCTCCAGGTGCAATTTGGCCCTCCTAATTTCATTCCTACATGCCCGAGCAATATTTTTATACTCTTCCCTGTTCATATGTCCAAACTTCCACTTCTTGTAAGCTTCTTTTTTATGCTTAAGATCTGCTAGGATTTCACCGTTAAGCCAAGCTGGTCGCCTGCCATATTTACTATTCTTTTGACACATCAGAATGGTTTGTCCCTGTAACCTCAACAGGGATTCCTTGAAATACAGCCAGCTCTCCTGGACTCCTTTCCCCTTCATGTTAGTCCCCCAGGGGATCCTACCCATCCGTTCCCTGAGGGAGTCAAAGTCTGCTTTCCTGAAGTCCAGGGTCCGTATCCTGCTGCTTACCTTTCTTCCCTGTGTCAGGATCCTGAACTCAACCAACTCATGGTCACTGCCTCCCAGATTCCCATCCACTTTTGCTTCCCCCACTAATTCTTCCCGGTTTGTGAGCAGCAAGTCAAGAAAAGCTCCCCCCCTAGTTGGCTCCTCTAGCACTTGCACCAGGAAATTGTCCCCTACGCTTTCCAAAAACTTCCTGGATTGTCTATGCACCGCTGTATTGCTCTCCCAGCAGATATCAGGAAAATTAAAGTCACCCATGAGAACCAGGGCATGCGATCTAGTAGCTTCCGCGAGCTGCCGAAAGAAAGCCTCATCCACCTCATCCCCCTGGTCCGGTGGTTTATAGCAGACTCCCACCACTACATCACTCTTGTTGCTCACACTTCTAAACTTAATCCAGAGACACTCAGGTTTTTCTGCAGTTTCGTACCGGAGCTCTGAGCAGTCATACTGCTCCCTTACATACAGTGCTACTCCCCCACCTTTTCTGCCCTGCCTGTCCTTCCTGAACAGTTTATAACCATCCATGACAGTACTCCAGTCATGTGAGTTATCCCACCAAGTCTCTGTTATTCCAATCACGTCATAATTCCTTGACATCACCAGGACCTCCAGTTCTCCCTGCTTGTTTCCAAGGCTTTGTGCATTTGTATATAAGCACTTGAGATAACCTGCTGATCGCCCCTCATTCTTAGTATAAGGCAGGAGCCCTCCCCTCACAGACATTCCTGCCTGTGCTTCCTCCCGGTATCCCGCTTTCCCACTTACCTCAGGGCTTTGGTCTCCTTCCCCCGGTGAACCTAGTTTAAAGCCCTCCTCACTAGGTTAGCCAGCCTGCTCGCAAAGATGCTCTTCCCTCTCTTCATAAGGTGGAGCCCGTCTCTGCCCAGCACTCCTCCTTCATGGAACACCATCCCATGGTCAAATAACCCAAAGCCTTCTCTCCGACACCACCTGCGTAGCCATTCGTTGACTTCCACTATTCAACGGTCCCTACCCAGGCCTTTTCCTTCCACGGGGAGGATGGATGAGAACACCACTTGCACCTCAAACTCCTTTATCCTTCTTCCCAGAGCCACGTAGTCCGCAGTGATCCGCTCAAGGTCATTCTTGGCAGTATTATTGGTGCCCACGTGGAGAAGCAGGAAGGGGTAGCGATCCGTGGGCTTGACGAGTCTCGGCAGTCTCTCCGTCACATCGCGAATCTTAGCCCCCGGCAAGCAGCAGACTTCTCGATTTTCCCGGTCAGGGCGGCAGATAGATGACTCAGTCCCCCGGAGTAGAGAATCCCCGACCACCACCACTCGCCTCCTTCTCTTGGGAGTGGTGGTCGTGGAACCCCCCATCTCAGGACAGCGCATCTCATGCCTTCCAACCAGCGGAGTCTCCTTCTGCTTTCTCCCCCCAGACATATCATCTGGTCCACTCTCCGCAATGGTACCTGTGGAGAGAACATGAAAGCAGTTAGTTACCTGTGTCCGCGTTGCTGGAACAGTGTATGTCTACACTGGCAGAGTTACATCGCCGGCAGTTACAGCACCTCTCAGAGAGCGCAGAAGGGAAACCGCTGTTGTGTGTTCACACTGTCAGCTGCCTGCACAATAGCATGTTCACACTTCTGACACTTGCAGCGGTATTCGGAGTGGTGCACTCTGGGCAGCTATCCCACAGAGCATCTCTTCCTCTTCTGCCGCTAAGAGTTGTGGAAAGGCAGAGGGGGCATGGGACATCCTGGGTCCTGTCCCAATGCCCCATGATGCATTGCTTTGCGTCCCAGCAATCACTGTGCTTCCGTCTGTATTTGGCGACATCTTTCAACGGTTTGTGTACTGCACGCTCTGACTCTTCGGTCTGCAGGAATGGATCCCGCACTGCTGACCAGTATGCTGCTCGCTCGAGCGGCAGTGGAGTTATTCCTTAAACTACAAAGGTAAGAGGAGTTTGACATTGATCTTGCCATGTGTAATAGCTACGACACGACATTGCTTGTGGCATTCACGGAGGTGCTGACCACAGTGGAACGCTGCTTCTGGGCTTGGGAAACAAGCACCGAGTGGTGGGATTGCAGCGTCATGCATGTCTGGGTTGACGAGCAGTGACTGCAGAACTTTTGGATGGGGAAAGCCACATTCATGGGACTGTGTGATGAGCTCGCCCCAGCCCTGTGGCACAAGGACACGAGAATGAGAGCTGCCCTGTCATTGGAGAAGCACGTGGTGATTGCACTATAGAAGCTGGCTACTCCAGACAGCTACCGATCAGTCACTAACCAGTTCGGAGTGGGAAAGTCGGCTGGTGGACTCATGTTGATGGAAGCGAGCAGGACCATTAATCTCATCCTACTCCAAAAGACCATGACTCTGGGCAATGTGCGTGACATAGTGGATGGCTTTGCACAAATGGGTTTCCCTAACTGCGGAGGGGCAATAGATGGCACACACATTCCAATTCTGGCACCAGACCAGCTAGCCACCGAGTACGTTAATTGGAAGGGGTATTTCTCTATGTTTCTCCAGGCACTTGTAGATCACCGTGGGCGTTTCATGGACATTAACACAGGCTGGTCCAGAAAGGTGCATGACACATGCATCTTTCGGAACAATGGCCTGCTCAGGAAGCTGCAAGCAGGGACTTTCTTCCCGGACCAGAAGATCACCGTAGGGGAAGTTGAAATGCCCATTGTGATCATGGGAGACCCTGCCTACCTCTTAATGCCATGACTTATGAAGCCACACACAGGGAACCTTGACAGCAGCAAGGAGCGTTTCAACAACAGGCTGAGCAAGTGCAGAATGACTGTTGAGTGTGCTTTTGGGCATTTAAAGGCCCACAGGCGCTGTCTATATGGGAGGCTGCACCTGGCTGATGGCAATATTCCTATGCTTATAGCCGCGTGCTCTACACTCCAAAATATTTGTGAAGGGAAGGGTGAAAGCTTCACTCAGGGCTGGACTGCTGAGGCTCAGCACCTGGAGGCTGAATTTGAACAGCCAGAGACCAGGGCTATTCAAGGGGTGCAACGTGGGGCCATAAGGACCAGGGATGCCCTGAGGCAGCAATTTGAAGCTGAAAGCCACTAATATTTGTTGCTATGCTTGGGAGTGCAGTGCTTGTAATGCTGGGAGGTGATTGTGACTGGTGCAGACGATGCACTGTGAAGGTTTAAGAAAATTGCCTGTTGCTTTGCTGGGCTCTGTTTGCTTTCAATGAATAGAATAAAGAGTGCTTTGGAACCAACACAATTCTTTTATTAAAAAACAACAACTGGAGGAGAGAGGCAAACAAAAAAACACATCAACACTGTGGGGGATGGGAGAAGGGAGGGTCCCAGGAGGAGGTGCGGTCCAGGGACAGTTAAAGATTTGTGTATGTCCAGGTATCGTATGCAGCCTTCTCCTTTAGAGTACAGGGCAGTGGGTACTGTACTTCAGCAGAGGGACGGGTGTTGAGTGCAGTGGGTACTGGGAGTCGGCAGGGCTGGCCTGTGATGGGGGAGGAGTGGAATGCAGCAGGTACAGACTGGAGCCAGGAGGTTGATAAGAGTGTGTTGGCGGGGTCTGGGGGACGGATGGGAAAGAGGTTTGCGACAGCGGCTGCAGGGGAGGGCGGGCGCGGAGCTGCTCACTTACAGTGCTAGTAGCGCCTGGAGTGTGTCCATTTGGCGCTCCATAAACTTTAAGAGCCGCTCCGTGGCTTCACCCTGGAGCGCCGTGTTCTCCTTTCGGTCTCTCTTCTCACTGTCCCGCCACTCCTTCAATTCTTGTTTTTCGGCCGTGGCGTGCATCATGACATGCAGAAAGTCCTCTGTAGTTCTTCGTGGCCGCTTTCTAATTCTGTGCAGCCGTTCAGCCGGCGATAACGAAGAGGGGGGCTGGGCTCCCAAGGTCATATCCGTGAAGCCAAAATGCAACATTTTACAGAAGCAGTATTGTTTGCAACACACAGACCACTAATTCAGTGATTTAACACACAGCCACTCTTCACATACCTGTCACTAACTGGCTGACCCCAGGCAAGCACACATGAGCCACAAGACCCCCAGAATGGTGAGTAACCGCAGGCAGGGGAAATCTGTGTTCCAGGACTGTACTGTACACTGGGCATGTGGCTGTTGGGGAGAGCCAGCACTATAGGGGGGCCTTATAATCATCACTGTCCCCACATTTTCCACAGGCTGTGTTCATTATGGAAGATATCTTGTTGCTGAGGGTGAGCAGGAAATCAAGGGAGGGTCTTCTCCAAGACTGTGGCTTCTGCCCTGGCTCTTATGTGGCTCACCTGTGTACAGCAATGGCTCCCCCCCACCCCCAGTGACAGCAGAGTGGTGCGGGAAAGTTATTGTTAATGGGGCAAGAAACAAAGCAGCTCTACCAGAGAACCTGCAGCAGTGGATTGCCCTTATCTCCATGAGAGTTTCCTGGAGATCTCTGAGGCAGATTCCCGTGAAGTGAGGGAGTCAATCAACACCCTGTTCTGCCGCTCAGACTAGGCATGTGGTGGTACGTGCATCATACAGACACAAACCTGCTTTCTGCAATCCTCCTGCCCCCAGCAACTCGCTTCAGCGATTCCCAAAATCAAAGCCACTTACCAGGGGCCTCCTCTCCTGTTTGCGTATTGCCAGGCTCCAACATTGTGACTGGCTAGCCTCCTCTGGGGTAGAGAAGAGCTCCTGACTGCATGCATCTCTGACCTCCGAGTCGTCCTCCACCTCCCCTTCCATATCCTCATCCAAGATTTCCTCCTCCTGGGTTGGTCCACTCTCGACTGGCACGTGAGCTACTGAAGTATCCACAGTGGCCTTCGCAGTAGAGGTGGGGTTGCCACTGAGTATCGTGTCCAGCTCTTTGTAGAACCGGCAGCTCGTGGGCGCAGCACCGGAGCGGCGGTTTGCCTCCCGCGACTTGTGGTAGACGTTCCACAGCTCCTTCACTTTGACCCTGCACTGCAGTGTGTCCCGGTCATGGTCCTTTCTGTCATGCATCGTGAAATCTGTCCGTAGGTATCATAATTCCTACAGCTGGAGCACAGCTGGGGCTGGACAGCCTCCTCTCCCCAAGTGCTGATGAGGGCCAGAAGCTCGGCATTGCTCCAAGTGGGGGTTGCCTGGTGCGTGGAGCAGGCATGGACACCTGGAAAGATAAGCTGAGACCACTGCACGCGTCACCCAGCAAACAGGAAATTCCCAGGAATTTAAGAGGTGGGGATGACAAGTTGGTCACGTGAGGGCAGGGCAGTAGAGTTCAAACCGATGACCAGAGAGGCGAGAACAGGCATTGTGGGACACCTCCCGGAGGCCAATCGCAGTGCTGTAATCGACCAGGGTGTCTACACTGGCACCGCGGCGCTGTACCCCCAGCACAGAAAGCTGTACGCCTCTCGTTGGGGTGGTTTTTTTACAGCGCTGCAACTGCATAGTTTCTGCACACGAAGTGGCTTGGCAGTGTGAACACCTCGGGAGTTACAGCACAGAAAGCTGCTTTACTGCAAAGAAAGTTTCCAGTGTGGACAAGGCCTAAGTGAATACAGCATTACACTTCAGATACTCCACACTCTAGAAACACCCAGCTTTGCCCCATTCATTATTTCACTTGAAGGAAGAAAGCCAACGTAACCCATCAACGGTGTCCCTAGTTTACTTTTCCTTCCCTGATCTCTGGGGATTAGGAACTCTGCAGGATCCCCAATGCCTCCTAGTTCACATTGCCACTCAGACCTTGGGAGACTGGCAATGTGAACCCCAGCTACCCTTGTCCTGCACTGCTCGGTGGATCTTAGGAGGCACCTGTAGTGTTCCCATTTCTCTCCTGCTTCTCTTTGCCCTGCATAGATTTTATACAGTATCCATCAGGCCTTTTGGACTTGGTAGCATGTATGTCAAAGTCTCAACAACAAAATGAGTTTCTTGTAATCTATTCTTTATATCTTTCTTCAGAAATTGTACAATCAGGCTGTCTTTTACCTAGAAGGATCCAAAAAATTATACAGCCTGTAACATTTAAAAAGGAAAAAAAGCCATTTTAAGCATCTAGGCCCAATTCAGCATGTGGCTAAGTCCCACTGAAGTTAAAATTAAGCACGTACTTAACTTCTTTGCTGAGTAGGGATGGGCTGCTGAATCAGAACTTTGCATTGTAAAAATCATTTGTCCACCGGCCTCCAACGTTTCTTTACAAAATGTGCTCTGAAAGTAAATCACAAAGATGCATTTCGTATTCAAAGATTTAAGTAAAAAGAAAAGGAGTACTTGTGGCACCTTAGAGACTAACCAATTTATTTGAGCATGAGCTTTCGTGAGCCACAGCTCACTTCATCAGATGTGTACCGTGGAAACTGCAGCAGACTTTATATACACACAGAGAATATGAAACAATATGAATATGTTTCATATTCTCTGTGTGTATATAAAGTCTGCTGCAGTTTCCACGGTACACATCTGATGAAGTGAGCTGTGGCTCACGAAAGCTCATGCTCAAATAAATTGGTTAGTCTCTAAGGTGCCACAAGTACTCCTTTTCTTTTTGCGAATACAGACTAACACGGCTGTTCCTCTGAAACCAAAGATTTAAGTGTGTACAGGGCTTATAATTGCATTCTTATCTGTGGAGCTGCTGCAGAGTGACTGTACAATGTGGGTAATATTTAATGACCTGTAACTCAAAAACCAGCATGACCAATTTTTTTCTTTCTTTGCAGAAGACATAGTTAGGGATCCCTCTGTGACAAATCCATCATTGCAAAACAAAGACCTGATCCAGCAAATATTTATACATGTTTAGTTTTATGCAGGCAAGTAATCCTGTTGAAGTCACGGGACTACTTATGGCCGTGAAGTTACATAAGTGCGTAAATGTTTGCAGGATCCGGGCTTAAATTTATATACGTTTTGTAACACAAGACCGTAAACCGGGATTAGACCCTTGGTCCTTTAACTCCAAAGCCACAGGCATCTACTGCATGACCTGAGAGAAAACTGAGGGTATATCTATATTACAATAAAAAACCTGTGGCACTGAAGTCTCAGAGCCCAGGTCAGCTGAGTCAGGCTTGCAGGGCTCAAGCTGTGGGGCTAAAAATAGCAGTGTAGACATTCAGTCTTGGGCTGGATCCCAGGCTTTGAGACTCTGCCCCCGCACACGGTCTCAGAACCCAAGCACCAGCCCAAGCCCAAAGGTCGACACTGCAATTTTATAGCTCCACAGCTCAACCGCCGCAAGCCCAAGTCAGTTTGACCCAGGCCAGCCATGGCCATGCTGCAGGCCTTTCATCAGTGTAGACGTACGCCTATTGAACTCATGTAGGGTAGGATAGTGTTTCTCAATGAGCTATTCATGGACCCGTGCTGGTCCCTCAGATCTCCCTGACACCAGTTAGGAAGGCAATAAGCCAGTCCCTGGCATGAAAAAGGTTGAGAAACAAGGGTATGGGACACTCAGGTTCTGTCTAAACTGCAGCCAGCCAGTAGAGGCAAAATTTTCATTCTCTTTCCATCTCAACTTTACTCCCCTTGTTTTTTAAAGATATCCTGCCAACAGTTTTCAAAGAGATTTACCTACATGGAAAGCTTGAAGATGTATTAGCAAAACATTAGTAAGGTACAGGGACATGTTAAAAAGGTAGGCAAGGGAGATTTTCAAATCAAGGTAAGTTATTTTTAAATGACCTGAAACTTAAATTGTTTGCTGTGTTGGTCCCAAGATATTAGCGAGACACAGAAGTTGGTCCAATAAAAGATATTACGTCACCCACTTTGTCTCTCTGTAACTGAAAAATAGTTTGACCAATTTTGTTCAGCCTTTCAAAAAAAAAAAAAGTTTCTTCATCCTTCAAATTAAACAAGATAATTTTCAGACCAAACCAATTTTACAGTCAGATGTTATAGGGGAGCTTAAAAATAGGGCTTTTAATGGAATCTGGATGCAACATTGAATAGAAAGAGTCTATTGTCTCTCTACAAAGTATGTTTCTATCAAAACATCTCTATCGAGGATTAGCTTTGTTGCTCTTCCATGCCATTTTCTATAACAGTGATTTTTTATTTGTTTTGTTCTGTTTTTAAAAGAAATAATGCTGTGGCTAGAGAAGAATGTGAGGGTTTGTTGCTGTTAAATGTGAGTGTGAGGCCTTGTTGGTTTTAACTGTAAATCAATTTAAGCCCCACATTTGGTTAATCAGGTGCAAAACATAGTGGGGGCATTCTTAATTTGATTTAGACCATCTACTTAGCTTACTTCAATAAGGAATTGAGTTATGCTAGGTCAATATAACAGAGCAGCTGCAGCCTCACATGGCTTTGATGTAGCTGTGGTGACATGTAGAACAGACTTCTTGAATGGTCCCTTGCAAACCTTCTTCCTTTAGCAGGAGTCAGCATAGGAAGATATAGGTTTTTAAAATCCCTCAAAGTTGCATCTTCCAACCTCATTCATGGTTGGTCTCATGCTCTGCTTCCTTTGACCTCAGCTCTATAAACCTTGTGTAGAGGTGTAGCTTTTCTGCACATTGGACATGACCCAACCATTGCAGTCATCTTGTTCTCATCTGATGCAAGACTGCAACTTGCCCAGATCGTCTAAGTACTGCCTCATTCGTGACAAACACCCACAAAGCAAGCCAATGGATGTTAAGAATATGTTGTGACTTGACCCTGAAAACTGTTGAGTTTCCTCTTCTCAGGGGTTTTTGACCTCCATGTGTCTTCTCCATATAACGGAGTTGTCATCACTACTATGTTGAACACTTGTATCTTAGTTGTCACACATGCATCCTGTGGCCCAGAGGCCTCTGAAGCTGCTGAAATGCCATTGACACAAGACCAATCTGTGACTTATTTAGTCTAGAGAGAACCTCCTTCTGTCAGCCGACTACCCAGCTAGATAAAACTATTCATCCATTCAGTGTCATTGCCATCTACATACAGCATAGGCACGACATTCATTTCTGTTTTATAGGATGCATGCACAGACTTTGTCGCCAGTTTTGACTCAGTTCCTCAGTCAGCACTGTGGATACTGCTATGCCAGTATGGGGTATCTGAGGACTAAGTGTGCCTAGTGGAGGAACTATTCCATGGTACATTTAGCTGGGTGAGGGTCAACAGATGTGTTAGACTGGTTTTCAGTGAATTGAGGGGTATGCCAGGGATGCATTCACTCACCTGTTGTTTAATGTTTTCATAGACTATCTGATGACAAAGCTGACTGAGGCGAATGTAGGAGGTGTGAAATTTAAAGATTCATCTTTAGAGGATCTCATATATGAGAATGATATTGCCTTGGTTGGAGAGACTACTAACCAACTACAGCTAATGTTGGAAGACCTGCAAGAAACTGCAGAATATAGGGTGATAAATCAATTTAAACTTGGTTTAAGTCAGAATAAGAGTGTCCACACAGGCTTTTGCAGTTTTAAGTCAATCACTTTAAAAATCACACCTTTAGTTAGATTGGTGCAACTTTGAATATAGGCAAGGCATATATAGACATCTCCAATTAAGGCATTACAGTCTCATTATGAAGCCCCTGATCTGGCACGTGTCTCTATCTGTGGGGGTGGAGCCCTGTGCTGTCAGAGAGTTTCAGTATGTTACTTGCCAGATTGGGGCCTAATTTATTAATTTAATTCCATCAACCCCTTTTTAAAACAGCAGCATTAATTGTGCTTCTAATTATCCCTTTTTTAAAGCTTGAAAATAAAAAGGATGCACTTACAGGATTAACCACCGCCAAAGGAGGAAGCACAAAACAGGAAGGGAAAATATTATTGTTAAAATGGTGTAATATACAACGGTAAAGGACATGGAATGATTTTCCATGTTTCCAACACAGCAGGAGTCATCTCTTGTGTTTACTTCCCTGTGCTTTTAGCATCCAGGATTTTCTATTCTGCTGATCACACTCTGTGTCCTTACATTCTATTCTCTTTGGCAAGGGTGAACTTCATCCCCTGTGTAGAGGGACAAAGACCTATGCATCACTTAAGTCCTACCTTGTGCTTAAGTGGGATTTAAGTATTTAATAGGCTTTCTGCTGGTCCTTTGCAGAGGGGTGAATTTTACCCATCATGATTATTTGTTCTCCACTAGGGCTCACAGTACTCACATGTCCCAATCACAGTGATTTGCTAATTTGAGATTGTGGTGGCTGAGGTTGCTGTTCATGACCTTATGTTTTATGCTCTGTAACGGGGCACAGACTCATTCAATGGCGCCTCCTGCTAGTCATCTGGGAATTAGCTCTTTTTACCAGCTCCGGAGCGCCCTCTGCCAGTGTCTCGCCGTCGCTGGCCCTGGTGTTCCTCTCAGACCCCGGTGCCCTTTTACCCAGGGTGCTGCCTCTCCAGGCAATACCCCACAAATCTGGGTCTCCCCTCCCTGGGGAACCCCTCAACCCTCTATTCCCACCTTCCCTCAGCCTATGGGCTATTGCCAGTCACCATCTAGCCCCTTTCACTATGCTGACTGCAGTCTGTAAAGGGGGGTTTGGACCTGCTGCCTCCGCCTACCCTTGGGCTGCCCTGTTGCAACCCCAGTACCCTGTCTTAGGCCATCTGCTGGGCCTGCAACCTAGGGCTTTTCCAGTCTGGAGTCTCCCAGCTCCTTTGGTCTTCCCTAGCCCTGCTTCACCTCACCTTCACCTAGTACACTTCCCCAGAAGCCAGGCCCATCCCTCTCAAGAGCTAGAGGAAACTCTATGTGTTTCTGGCTCACTGCTCTCTTATAAGGGCCACCCGGGCCCTGATTAAGCCAGCCACGGCCTGACTGGGGCGTGGTCCCCAGCTGAGGCTGCTTCTCCCAATCAGCCCCGCTTTTCCTTCCCTGCCACAGCCCTCTCCCCAGGCTGTTTTAAGCCTTTGAAGGCAGGAGTGGGTGACCACCCTGCTACATGCTCCTTTCAACATCAACGTTTTATTTGCTTCTGCAGCCTAGCTGCTAGGTAAATCGCAATTACTTTTAGTTCTGCTTGCTATTAGCCCGCTGCTGATCTCTAATGTAGTCACCCCCCGATTTTAATTAAATTAATATCTGTTACGGTTAAGAAATGCAGGAACAGACAAAGGCCTCTTGGCCCAACATTTCTGCCTCTTTTTGCTTTATCTTAATCCCTCCTTCCTGCTTTTTCAACTAGACCCCCTCAAGTCTTTTCCTTCTCTTGAGAAAAAGCTAGGCATCTCTTGAATTTATTTACACACTTTGCTTCAATTGTCTTCCCCAGTAACTTATTCCATATGTTTATTAGGCTTTGCATTCTGCTGCAGTTCCCTATTTATTCCCAGCTTCTGAAATCTTAGCTCACATCAGTTCAACTTTTTGTTGACCTAACTGGAGGATCTGTATCACTTTAAAGCTTCAAGACAATTTTTTGGCTTCAGCGGGGCAAACCCACCCCTCCCTTCCTAGTCCCACACCAAACAGTCTGAAGAAAATATGCTGTAATATTTGATGTATAAATAGATTTTGCAAGTTTAACAAAAAATAAAATACAGCTGATAACCCCAGGTGCGCTAACTGCCGAGTCCTCAGCTCGGCTGCAATTCATCAGTTCACAACAAATGCTTCTTTATAATCACATGTAATAGGAAACCGCTCACCCCCCAGCCATGTGAGCTGAGAATGTTCTCCTCATGATCCCTTCCTGCCCTGCTGTGTAGGAAAGGCTGACATCAAGCACGCCAAGGTTAAAAAAAGGCTGCTTGCACTCAGAGGAGAGCAGTTTCAAAGGCCCTGTCGAGGCAATTCTGGCCCTTTTCCAGGATGCAGGATCAGCCAAAGGGCAGCAGGCATTCCTCACATGATATGCAATTTTGACAGGTGTACCACACAGCAGACTGCTCTCTCTTTCTGGCCATCTCCCACTGTACTGCTGAAAAATGACAAAGGCTGTTGGGTCCCAGACCCTGCCCACTTACTCTGCGTATAGTGTAGAAATACACGTAGAACTGCAATTGTTCTCACTTTCTACCAGCTAATTGCTGCCTGGGGTGGGGGGATCAATTAGCTCCTCTGCTACCGAACTCATTGCCCAAAAGGGTTGTACTGCAACACATCTGTAGCCACACAGAGACTTCACTGTCGTCCCTGTGCTCCACACACTGCTTCCTCTCACAGCTTTATGGCAACAGTACCAGCACTCAGATTCCCCCCTTTCCTCAAGCGCGGGCTCCTATAAATTGAGCTAAAGGAAAGTCTCTGTTAGTAGTGAGCAATGTAGGGCCTGACACAGCTGAATCCTCAATGGCTCCAAGAGAGAACAGCCGCATGCAGGCATACTGGCCAGCATGTTACAGCCTACTTCAGGTGGACACCATCACTCTTTGTTGTGTATAAAATAAATGACTGGAGTTTTCACTGAACTGAGGTACATGGGAATGATATGGCTATAATGATAGCAAGGGGTAGAATGATAATTGTTTCATTCACAAACAGTGATGCTGCATGAGGTTAAGGTGAACAAGGGAACTTCATGAAGCTCTATGCACTGCTCTGTCTATGTGGTTGAGTTGCTCCCAGTCTAACTCCCCATGTTCCCTGTTCCTCAGATGTCCTCTCAATAATGGTCTTTCCAGGGAACATGGGTCCTCTGACTCCAGTTCCACTGATTACAAAACATCTTGCTTATTTTACAAATGTTTTAATATAATTTTTAAAACAAATAATTGACACTCAGGACCCCCTCGCCCCATGTCCTTTGGGCTAGAGGTTACTAGCACATAGCCAAGTTGGAGTCTCATCTTTATCACTCACAGCTGGTTATATAGTTTGGTGTCCTCAGATTGGGTTCCATGGCTCAGGCTGCCACCATATTTCATTAGCACACAGTGATGCTGCATGCAGCTTAAACTGAACAAGCAGAACTCCATTAAACCCTGTGGACTGCTCTGTTCGCTTGGCTGAGTTGCTTCCAGCCTCACTCCCTGCATTCCCTGGTGTCCATTCGATAACAGTCCTTGCAAGGAACATGGGCCTTCTGACTGCAGTTCCACTGATCATGATACAATAACATCATAAAACAACTGAAGAGGAAAGTTAAAACACTGTTTTTATTAACAATAAGTGTAATACCATGGGTGGCCGGTGAACTGGCCACTGGAGGAGGCTAGCCCCCGGCCGCTTCCCTTGTGCCCGAGGCCCCCCCTCCTTCCTATCCCCCCTTCCCCGCAGGAGCCCAGATCACTCCCACTGCGGCCCCTGGCTCCACTATCGGGCAGCACAGCCGCAGCACCCCCAGCCCCAGGTGACCAGGCAGCATGGTCCGAGCACCGGGAGGGCAGTGCAGCCCCAGCACCAACCGCCCTGAGTCCTTGCGGCAGGCCGGCAGCCTGAGCCAGCCTGGGCCGGGGCAGAGCGCTGGGAACTGCAGAAGGGGGTTTGGGGTGGAGCATGGGCGGGGCCACACCAGGATCTTTGGGGAGGCACAGCCTCCCCCAGCCTATGACTCCCGCTGCCCATGTGTGATACCCTTTAAAAGAAAGGCATTGTAGGTAATCTTTGCTGTGCCAGTGACAAATAAAGAGCGTTATATGTATGTCTCTCAAAACTTGAGACTGTCCATTGTAACATCACCCCTGCTAATTACAAATCTTGCCCAATGTCATAATGTACACATCTGGTTGTGCTGGGAGGTAGCAGTGACTATTATTCTGTGAGCTACAGCTCACTTCATCGGAAAATACAGTGGGGAGATTTATATATAAGCCAACTGAAGAGCCAACTGAAGAGGAAGAGGAAGTTAAAACACTATTTTGTTTAACAATAAGTGAGCTGTAGCTCACAAAAACTTATGTTCAAATAAATTGGTTAGTCTCTAAGGTGCCACAAGTCCTCCTGTTCTTTTTGCGGATACAGACTAACATGGCTGCTACTCTGACACCTATTATTCTGTGGGCCTCTAGAGTATGATAGCCTCTATAAGCCCTACCACATGCAGGTGATAAACTAAAGCTCAGGAGGTGGAGATTCCTATTCATTAAGCCACACAGGTCCCCAAACATTACCCAGGGAAGATGCTACACTACCCTCAGCCCCTAAACAAAAATCCTACCTTTCCCTGCATGTAGGTAGATATGCACACAAGCCATCAGCAAAAGGCTGCCTACCCGAAGCCCTATTTAGAATGCATTATTGTTAGAGAATAAAAGGCTCCTGGGGAGGGGATTCTTTTGGACTCTCCAACACTTTTGTGCCATTATTCCACTTCTTCTCCTCACAGATGACTTAAAATTCCCTCTCCTGTTCCCAGAGAATCCAGTTTGCACCATTGTACCATGGTCATGACTTTTTTCACCATGTCTTTCATAACTGGTGCAGTGCTTTGGTTGGGGATTTGACAACTTCTTCTGTGCGTAAAACATGTCAGTGATGGGGATGGGAGTAGTCAGGTTACCATGTGGTACATCCTGGTACTTAAGGACTTTCCAGCACCATGCTTTGGCTTGAATCCAAAAAGACTTTGTGGCTTTATGCTTCTGATCCATCACTATGTCTCTTTCCTACTGCTCCATCACTGGTATCTGAATACCTCTATGCGTGGGTTACCACCTACCCAACAAACTAACAGCCCATTGTGAACAAAAAATATTTTTTCTACCAGTCATCTGTGTGCTAAAAAACTACCAGCATTCTTCTTGGACTGTGGATATGATTAGAATACAGTGGGATAAAAAATCTGGAACAGTTACATAATCAAGATAAAAATAATTAGACAGATTAAATTCTAACGGAAATAATCCATCTTTTGGAATGATCTGACAAGTTTGAAAAATTTAGATATCTCCATCAAGCTATTATGACCCTAAAACACATACATGCTTTGTTTTATGTGTTCTTAACATGTACAGGACATACACGAGTATTTACGGGTGTGCATTCCATCTTGTTGATGGCAGAGCTGGGCACCAGAGACCACTATAAATAATCTATAAATGATCCTTCAAAAATAAATAGTCTATCAGTTGAGATAAAACGATAGTTGGCGTATAAATTACACCTCTGTTTTATGTGTTTTTCCTTCCATGCTGGAAATTCAAATTAAAAAATAAAAACAACTAAAAACCAAGTACCCTCCAATGCATAGGATGATATGCTGAGTAAAACCTACAGGGGAGTAGGCTCTCTCAGCAGTTGGCACAGGCCTTGGTAACCTCCCTCCAGCCAGAAATAAGAATGATCACAGATCTTGCCATTTTCATAGTGAAATACAGGACTAATTTCTTAACATTAACTATCTCACAATACCAGCCCCCCGAAGAGAAAGAGAATGTGGTCTTAGCACTTTGTATTTTCCCCTATCTCATGCCAGGCTGGGACAATCACACTAATTGGTGGCTGAGACAGATTTATAGATACCCCCGGCCATTGGAGTAGATTCTCACAAAGCAGCTTTTGTCATTATCAAGTGCTTCAGCTTCTCTCACCATTTAAAACTTTGAACACTGACATTTTCCATACTGCCAGTTAAGTGAGTGGTCAGGAGACTATATAGAATAGATATAAAAGACAGTCATCTGAAAAAGCCATTATTAAATGTCTATATTTTTCTGCCATTGTACCTAAATTATGCTAGTGTGCCCAATGTAACACTCAATATTATTTGTGCTGGTAAAATATTAGGGTTAATCTTTTAATTAGTTGGTGAGGAAGAGCGTTCACTTATAGGCATAATATTTCTGAGGATGTTGACTATTATTGCAACACTATACAGGAGATTGTGCACAGTCTAGTTACAGCTTTTTATGTTAGTTACCCCAAACCATTAATCCCTCTTTATGGGACACATTCATTATTGCATCCTAATAGTTTTTATGTGGCTATGCTTTCTTTGCCTCATTGCTTAAGACTAAACTTCATTAATTCACACCATTAGCAGATAAGATCATTCAGGGGCTTAGTAGATGTAGTATATGAAGCTTTTTCACAAGTGCAACCCAGGTTAATAGGGACTGAAAGTTACTACCATGTTATGGCTGTTTAGAGGCCTATGAGAAATGAGGGTGTGATCTCAGCCCAATTCTAGTGAACAGCTGCCCACATCTGGCACAGCTCTCCTTGTTGACACTGAATGGCCAGATTAGATTAAAAGACCTGGAAACAGAACCACCCCCACACTTCTAGAGGTAGCACTTCTATGTCAAGGCCTGAGGCAGCTTGCGCTGCTGCCGGTAGAGTGACTACTAGATCTTTTGAAGGGGACTTCTGTCTCCAGTGCTCTTCACTTGGCACCTTCCAGGAGCACTAAATTCAGTAAAAATAAAGAGAAGTTCATGATTTATAACATCACTGTATTGTCTTTTAATGCCCAACGTGCTTGACTACCAATGATGGCATTTGAGTGATTCCTTATAGCAGAAAGCAGATAAGTATCTGGTTGTCTGTTGTCCTTCATTGCATAAGACATGGACGGAACTGGGAGCCAGTTGAAGACAACTAGCCAGGTGCTGCTTATGTACATCTATTCCACTCACATATTTGGAAATATGTAGAGTGAAACTTACCTAAAGAAAAGGAGTACTTGTGGCACCTTAGAGACTAACCAATTTATTTGAGCATGAGCTTTCGTGAGCTACAGCTCACTTCATCGGATGCATACCGTGGAAACTGCAGCAGACTTTATATACACACAGAGAACATGAAACAATACCTCCTCCCACCCCACTGTCCTGCTGGTAATAGCCCAGCAGGAGAGTGAGTTTGTGTATGGGGGGGTGGAGGGTGAGAAAACCTGGATTTGTGCTGGAAATGGCCCAACTTGATGATCACTTTAGATAAGCTATTACCAGCAGGACAGTGGGGTGGGAGGAGGTATTGTTTCATGTTCTCTGTGTGTTTATAAAGTCTGCTGCAGTTTCCACGGTATGCATCCGATGAAGTGAGCTGTAGCTCACGAAAGCTCATGCTCAAATAAATTGGTTAGTCTCTAAGGTGCCACAAGTACTCCTTTTCTTTTTGCGAATACAGACTAACACGGCTGTTACTCTGAAACCTGAAACTTACCTGTAGTTCAGGTGTATGCTGGGTCCCTCTACTGGAAACTTCTTAATTTGTCTCTAATGCCAAGTCCTTCCAAATAATCTTCAACAAAACATTTCCCACTGAGACCTGGAATTCCAGTGTTTCCAAAGAGATTCAAATTCTTTTTTTCAGACACTCTGATAATCTTTTTCTATATCCTGTAATGACAGCTGGCAAAACTGATCTTAAAATTTGACATTCCAGCAATCTCCTTTTGACTCATATTTTTCGAACTAGTTTAATCTACATACACAGAAGGAAGGATGTTCACTTGACCCTCACTGTCTAATGTTGAGAAAGGGATACGTCTGTGGGTTAGTGAAAGCTGTGTGCAGAGAGCAATTCAACCCTAAACAAAATGCAAATCTTTGGGTTACACATTTACTACTCTACCCAAGGCAGCTTTTAGAGTCTCATATTTGTTTATGATTCATTGCAATCTTGCTGGTTTATAGATCTACTTTGTTTATTTAATTGAGTCAGTGTCTTTCCGCATGCGTTCAGATGGTTTGCATTAACTACTGTGCAATCTAAGAAAAATCTTTGTTAACCAAAAATAAGAAACATTTGTTAATGTTTAATGGGAGCGATAACAATAAAATTACACAATAATTAAAACCACTCCACCCATAAAGGCTCCTTCTTAATGATTCATATTAAGACAGGGTTCAGCATGTAGTTATGATCAAGATTGTAATTTATGGGCTACATTCTGCTATCAAATGCATGTGTGAGGCTTCCCTGCATTTCAGTGAGGGCTGCACATGCCCCCTGAAGAAGGCTACCACAAAAACCTTCTTAAATATAGCCCTCTTTCCTAGGAATTAGAAGAAAAAGAATTCTGGGCCTCTAAAACCACCACTCTGATGTGTATCCTCCTGCTCCCATGAAAACGGGGCCATTCATTGGAGCATTCCCACTAGCCAATCTCCCCACAGCAATTTATCCATAATCTTTATCCTAAGTTAATTGTATCCAATTTGCAAATGAATTCCAATTCAACAGTCTCTCGCTGGAGTCTGGTTTTGAAGTTTTTTTGTTGTAATATCGCAACTTTCATGTCTGTAATCGCGTGACCAGAGAGATTGAAGTGTTCTCCGACTGGTTTATGAATGTTATAATTCTTGACATCTGATTTGTGTCCATTTATTCTTTTACGTAGAGACTGTCCAGTTTGACCAATGTACATGGCAGAGGGGCATTGCTGGCACATGATGGCATATATCACATTGGTGGATGTGCAGGTGAACGAGTCTCTGATAGTGTGGCTGATGTTATTAGGCCCTGTGATGGTGTCCCCTGAATAGATATGTGGGCACAGTTGGCAATGGACTTTGTTGCAAGGATAGGTTCCTGGGTTAGTGGTTCTGTAGTGTGGTATGTGGTTGCTGGTGAGTATTTGCTTCAGGTTGGGGGACTGTCTGTAGGCAAGGACTGGCCTGTCTCCCAAGATTTGTGAGAGTGTTGGGTCATCCTTCAGGTTAGGTTATAGATCCTTAATAATGCGTTGGAGGGGTTTTAGTTGGGGGCTGAAGGTGACGGCCAGTGGCGTTCTGTTATTTTCTTTGTTAGGCCTGTCCAAACATCCACATCCATCCACAGCCTCAGAAACAACTCTGACATCATAATCAAAAAGGCTGACAAAGGAGGTGCTGTTGTCATCATGAATAGGTCAGAATATGAACAAGAGGCTGCTCGGCAGCTCTCCAACACCACTTTCTACAAGCCATTACCCTCTGATCCCACTGAGAGTTACCAAAAGAAACTACAGCAGTTGCTCAAGAAACTCCCTGAAAAAGCACAAGATCAAATCTGCACAGACACACCCCTGGAACCCCGACCTGGGATATTCTATCTACTACCCAAGATCCATAAACCTGGAAATCCTGGGTGCCCCATCATCTCAGGCATTGGCACCTGACAGCAGGATTGTCTGGCTATGTAGACTCCCTCCTCAGGCCCTACGCTACCAGCACTCCCAGCTACCTTCGAGACACCACTGACTTCCTGAGGAAACTACAATCCATCTGTGATCTTCCTGATAACACCATCCTGGCCACTATGGATGTAGAAACCCTCTACACCAACATTCCACACAAAGATGGACTACAAGCCATCAAGAACACTATCCCCGATAATGTCACAGCTAACCTGGTGGCTGAACTTTGTGACTTTGTCCTTACCCATAACTATTTTACATTTGGGGAGAAAGTATACCTTCAAATCAGCGGCACTGCTATGGGTACCCGCATGGCCCCACAGTATGCCAACATTTTTATGACTGACTTAGAACAACGCTTCCTCAGCTCTCGTCCCCTAACGCCCCTACTCTACTTGCGCTATATTGATGACATCTTCATCATCTGGACCCATAAAAAAGAAGCCCTTGAGGAATTCCACCATGATTTCAACAATTTCCATCCCACCATCAACCTCAGCCTGGTCCAGTCCACACAAGAGATCCACTTCCTGGACACTACAGTGCTAATAAACAATGGTCACATAAACACCACCCTATACCGGAAACCTACTGACCGCTATGCCTACCTACATGCCTCCAGCTTTCACCCTGACCACACCACATGATCCATTGTCTACAGCCAAGCTCTGCGATACAACCGCATTTGCTCCAACCCCTCAGACAGAGACAAACACCTACAAGATCTCTATCAAGCATTCTTACAACTACAATACCCACCTGCGGAAGTGAAGAAACAGATTGATAGAGCCAGAAGAGTTCCTAGAAGTCACCTACTACAGGACAGGCCGAACAAAGAAAATAACAGAACGCCACTAGCCGTCACCTTCAGCCCCCAATTAAAACCCCTCCAACACATTATTAAGGATCTACAACCTATCCTGAAGGATGACCCAACACTCTCACAAATCTTGGGAGACAGGCCAGTCCTTGCCTACAGACAGTCCCCCAACCTGAAGCAAATACTCACCAGCAACCACATACCACACTACAGAACCACTAACCCAGGAACCTATCCTTGCAACAAAGTCCGTTGCCAACTGTGCCCACATATCTATTCAGGGGACACCATCACAGGGCCTAATAACATCAGCCACACTATCAGAGGCTCGATCACCTGCACATCCACCAATGTGATATATGCCATCATGTGCCAGCAATGCCCCTCTGCCATGTACATTGGTCAAACTGGACAATCTCTACGTAAAAGAATAAATGGACACAAATCAGATGTCAAGAATTATAACATTCATAAACCAGTCGGAGAACACTTCAATCTCTCTGGTCACATGATTACAGACATGAAAGTTGCAATATTACAACAAAAAAACTTCAAAACCAGACTCCAGCGAGAGACTGTTGAATTGGAATTCATTTGCAAATTGGATACAATTAACTTAGACTTGAATAGAGACTCGGAGTGGCTAAGTCATTATGCAAGGTAACCTATTTTCCCTTGTTTTTTCCTACCCCCACCCTCCTCGGACGTTCTTGTTAAACCCTGGATTTGTGCTGGAAATGACCCACCTTGATTATCATACACATTGGAAGGAGAGTGATCACTTTAGATAAGCTATTACCAGCAGGAGAGTGGGGTGGGGGGGGGGAGAGAAAACCTTTTGTAGTGGTAAACACCCATTTTTTCATGCTTTGTGTGTATAAAAGATCTTCTATACTTTCCACAGTATGCATCCGATGAAGTGAGCTGTAACTCATGAAAGCTTATGCTCAAATAAATTGGTTAGTCTCTAAGGTGCCACAAGTACTCCTTTTCTTTTTGGAGGGAATATATTTTCCTGTTTTTGTGTCTTTTTGTAACTTAAGGTTTTGCCTAGAGGGATTCTCTATGTTTTGAATCTGATTACCCTGTAAGGTATTTACCATCCTGATTTTACAGAGGTGATTCTTTTACCTTTTCTTTAATTAAAATTCTTCTTTTAAGAACCTGATTGATTTTTCATTGTTCTTAAGAGCCAAGGGTTTGGGTCTGTGTTCACCTGTACCAATTGGTGAGGATTATTATCAAGCCTTCCCCAGGAAAGGGGGTGTAGGGCTTGGGGGGATATTTTAGGGGAAGACATCTCCAAGTGGTCTCTTTCCCTGTTCTTTGTTTAAAACGCTTGGTGGTGGCAGCATACCGTTCAAGACCAAGGCAGATTTTGTACCTTGGGGAAGTTTTTAACCTAAGCTGGTAAGAATAAGCTTGGGGGGGTCTTTCATGCAGATCCCCACATCTGTATCCTGGAGTTCAGAGTGGGGAAGGAACCTTGACAGCTCCATTATCTGAATGCTTCCAAAATCTTGATTTGCATCTGGTGTTGAAGTTTAATTCTGCCCTCACGCTAATGGCCCAAACAAAAGCCTGGAACTGACCCACTGTCAAGAGACTGGGTTATAGGCAGTCATGCCCAGTGGTCAGAGCAGGAGTCAGGCCTAGTGGTCAGTCCAAATGCGAAAGCCCAAGACCAAAGCAGAATCAGAGCTGGGGATCCAAGCTAAAGATCAGAACCGAAGTGAGAGCCCAAATGCCAGAGCTGAAGGTTGAGACAGAGGGTACATCTATGCTGCAAGTAGACACCCGTGGGTGGCCCATGCCAGCTGACGTGGGCTCACGGGGCTCAGGCACGGGGCTATTTCAGTGCCGTGCAGACTTCTGGGCTCAGGCTGGAGTCCAGGCTTTGAGATCCTCCCATCTTGCAGGCCCAGAGCCCAGGCCCAGAAGTCTGCACTGCAATGAAACAGACCCGCAGCGCCAGTCAGCTGGCCCAGGCAAGCTGTGGGTTTGTAATTGCAGTGTAGACATACCCAGAGTCAGAACCAGTGCCAAAGGTCAGAATCCGAAGGCCAGAGCCGAGGGTTGAGACGGAGTCAGACCCAGGAACTGGAGCCAAGGGTCAGAACCACATTACCTGAAGTCAGGGAAGACTGGAGCAGGACTGGCTCCAAGGCAGGAGCACTGGCTGGGATAGGACTGGAACAAGGCTGGGTGCAGGACAGGGGCAAGCAGGAGCAGGGCTTGGAGCGAAGCAAGCACAGGAAGGCAGGGAATCCACAGGTATGTACATTGAGCAGCCACTGATCTGATGCAGCAGCTGGCTTAAAAGCAAGCCACCTGACTGCCTTAGGCAACCAGGTGCTTCTGCTGTGGTCCAGTTGCACTCGCTGGCTGCATGACAACTGGGCAGGCAACAACTGCAGGCCCTCATTCCTGACACTGACCTCCACATTTAGGAGTTTCCCAGTCCAGATTTGGATCAGCATCTGAATGTAGTGACTCAGAATCACCTCGCATCCTCTTCTTTCCTCCTCTACCCCTCTCATTCCCTCCTATGATCGCTGCTTTATTTTCCCTTGACTTCTATCCATTTTTCCAGTTGGGTTTGACTCTCCCTCTATCTTGCAGGCAAACTTTTCCAAGATTTCTTTTGATTAACACTCCTTCCGCTGTCTCTTCCTATAGATTTATCTTTTCCACCTGCACCTCTTCACAGTCACTCTGTACTTCTTTTTTTATTTAGATGCATACATGACAATCAAAAGCAACAAAAAATGCTGATTATACTTTTAAAAATAAAAGTGAAAAAGCAGCTACACTCTGGGTAGGTACCCTTGATGACAACAGGCTAGTACATAACACATTATCATATAAAGAGGAAGACAGGGGTACCTAATGATCTCCCCCAAAAGTTGTACAAGTTGCTAGCAGGGATATGAACCCAAGACCATTAGCACCAGAAGACAGATCACTATCATTTGAATTAAAGGACTAACTCCATTAGCTGGTAGCAGTAGTAGGCTTTTATCCTCTGTGTGAACTAACCACGACAGATGGACATGTGGCCAGCATGTTATATAGGCAACAACTTATGACAAGATGTGTGTTTATCCTGTGTGAATGAAATACTGGAACTAGAAAGATGGATTAAGTTTCATGGGGGAGGGGGAACGGGACAAAAGCCCATTTTCTGACTCTAGGCAGGGCTCTCTTGATATAAAGATTTTGATTTGACATATGGCTACTCAAAGACCCCCCCAAAAGGAGAATTCATGAGCTGGCTAAGCTCATAACTGGCTATCCACACATAGCAAGTGCATTGTGATGCAGAAGCTGCCACCGAAGAAGTGCAAGTCCTGTAACAGACACAACGACACTACTCAAAGTGCTGCGTTGCTGTCACTGAAATGATTGCCAAGGCATTTTCACATGAAAGCATTAAGAAGATTATATTTTTAAAAGTTGTCTTTAAGTGTAATGGACAATTCCCTTTCTAGGACAAATATGTTCATACTCCAGCTCATTTCAAACAGAAAGCCCTTGCAAACACAGCCTCTTGGCTCTTCACAGCTGCAGATGCCTTTTGGAAATCAGCACTTTCAGGTCTGGCAGCTGAAATGAGTTAGAGTTCCAGCATCTAAACTGCCTGCACCAGCTTCCTGCTTCTGCTTCCAGAGAGAGACTTTGAACTGGCAAAGAGGGATGACACTCCCTTACTTCATTTTCACCCAGCCATTGCTCCGTTTCTGCAGAAGCAGGAGTGGAAATTGAGTCAGCAACTGAAAGCTGGAACTCTACTATGCAGAGGCGAGCACAGGAATAAAAATTTGGCTGCTTTTTGGAGGGACGCTTTCTGAGCCCCTGAAGCCAGAGGAGCTGGCTTCTTCTCCATCCCGCCCCGAGGCCAGAGGAGCTGGCTCTCCCCGCAACTGCCCTGTGACTGGAGGATCTAGTTCTCCCCTCCTCCCCCAGCGGCTGGTGGAGCTTGCTCTCCCCTGGCGGATCTGGATCTCCTGCCCTATCCCAGCTCCGGAAGAGTTTGGTGTCCCTGCTGACTCGGGGGGCATGTGCCCTTGCTCCCCCCACCCTGGCGCATGCCCCTGCTATTATGGGAATTTCAGCTGGCAGCTGAGACCTGCCCTTCAAGTGCAGATAGCCAGCAGGCTTGAGGAGCCAAAGACTGCTAGTGCCAAATACATCTCTGGTGTATTTACACAGAAGTCAATGGAATTCCACCAGGGATGTCTTGGGCTCAAAATATCTGTAAGTAACTTAAGTTTAGAGGGAAAATATAATTAAAAAACCTAATAGAGAAAACAGTATTTTATCAAAATGTTTTCTGCTCTGAGGGTGCACGAGTTCATGGGAAGAAAGCTGTGCAACCAGCCCTAACCTGATGGCCCCATGCAGTCAGAGCTAGGGCTGGGCAAAGTTGGTGAAATCTATTTCCTCAGAGCCAGTATTCTCCCCAGCTTTGATAAGAATCTTTCCTGGCCAATCAATATGCTTCCTTCCATATGTTTTGAAGGGTATTTTCTTTCTTCATTGAGTATTTCTTGCCACGTTGTTGAGTGCATCTGTCGCTCTCAGTGCTCTGTGTTTCCTGTGTTGACTCCTTATCTCGCATCTTTTCCAGCGGGCTTACTGAACTCTTTGTCTCCTTGCCTAGATTTAAGGACCCTCAATTCACTGCATGTTGTCACTCCCAGCTGTTGTGTCTTCCTGTGAGAAGCTCACAGCTGAGTACAGGATGTTGCTTGGGGGTAGGGAAAAGAGAGGGGTATATTATCAAAGGAAACAATTTAACTAACAAGAATGAGCAGCCTGAAAAGCCAGAAAAAAAACTGAAAGGGAAACAAGATAAAAGGGCTACATGTCCCAGGCCAGGTCTACACTATAAACTGTATAACTACGTCTCTCAGGGGTGTGAAAAATCCACCGACCTAGCCCCCAGTGTAGGCAGCACTATGTCGATGGGAAGGCTTCTCCCGTCAACATAGCGACTGCCTCTAGTGGAGGTGGATCAACTATGCCGACAGGAGGAGCTCTCCCTTTGGCACAGTAGTGTCTTTACTGAGATGCCACAGTACACCGGTGCAGCTGCGCCCCTAGAGACCGTTAAGTGTAGACCTGCCCTATGTGAAATACGCTGCCATGCATGCTACCAAAAGGCTGATGATATATATAATATATTTATCTTAAATACAAACAAACATTAAAAGAATGTTAAGGTTGCAAGTTGAGCACTCAAATGTTTGGAAGCCCCGGGATTAAGGTTCACTCTGCAACTTTCACCTGGCCTCCTGCGTATGCATTATGATACAGTCTTTACTTACAGGATCCCCTACCTTTTTTCCCCACAGAACCCATGCCTCATTCAGTGCACAGTATGAATGGTGCTCACTGACTGGGTAGCTATTCAATATTTCTTTTCATCCTTACTGAATATTAAGCCCCTGTTTTATTTAGTGCATAGCATTCAAAGCCTGCACTGAAAACAGAATTACTAATTTCATCATGGGCTTTTCTATCGTGCCCATTACCTTAGTATCTAAGTGCTTCCCAGCAATTAGTGAATTTATTTTTATAACACCCCCATGAGTTGGGGTGGTATTATCATCACATTTTATAGATGGGAACTGAAGTACAGAGAGATTAAATACAAACCTGTCAAAAATGCCCACTAATTTTAGGTCTCCAATTTGGGACACCCAAGGCCTGATTTTCCATCGTCCTTAGCACTTTATATTGTCAGACCATATTTCCCACTGACTTCCGTTGCAGCTGTGAATGCAAATCAAGCCCTAAGTGTCAAATTAGGTACCCAGAAAATAAGAGACACGCAATTCAATCAGTCAGTCACCACACGTGAAAGGATTAGTTTAAATGACTTGCCCACCAGAACACAGGAACTCTGTGGCACAGCTCAGGATAGAATCCAGTTCTCCAGGGCGGCGTTCAACTTCCTTAACTATGATACCACCCCTTTCCTCATTCACTACACACCTTTCAATGTCTGCAACAAATAAGGCACAGCGATCCTAGAAACAACAGCCTAATTCAGTACACAACATTAGGTCATTCCCTGAGCACTGTCCATCCTGTCCACTGAATGAGGCAGGTGTCCTGTGGAAAACAGTGTGGGGTCATACATTTAAAGACGATATCAGAATCAGAGGTGACCAGAAGATGACAATTCCATCTCACAGCAATTTTTGAGGTTTCAAACATTTTTTCCGTTCCTCACTGGCACGAAAATCAAATCTGTCAAAGGTTTTGATGAAAATGGAATTGTGTTGAAATGGCTGGTTTTGAAAAGCAAACTTTCGGGGTGGGTGGGAGAGTGAGTGTTTTCCCTGGTTGTTTAGGGAATGGTCTATGAAGACCCAGGTTCAAGTCCCTGAGCTAGAGCAAATATTTTTCATCCCAGATTATTCCAAATCAGCCAGAGCGGGGACTGCACCTGTATCTCCCACATCCCAGGCCACTAGTGCCCTACGCATCAGGATATAGACTGCACAAGAATCTCTCCCTCCGGGACAAAAACACAATTAAAAGCAGTATGTCTCTGTGAAATATTTCGGGTTTGCTGAAACAATATAGTTCAGGAAAATTCTGACCAGCTCTAATCATATACACAAGGGAGCCAAACTACAGTTTGATGGCCAACCTTAATTCTGGCATTTCCTATCTTCTGAAGGCTTGACTTTGCAACCTTAATATATTTAAAGTCTCTTTTTTTGTATGTAGTTTTGTACATTTTTTTAAAAAAGCAAAATTAAAAAAAACACCTCAAAATGTCATCACATAGAACAGACTGCCCCGCTATGTGCATCAGCAGCAGGTCTGGGACCTTTATAGTCACTGCACACCCCTCTATCATTTGAGCTGATGAAGTAACTGATAGCAGTAGCAGGCTGTTACCCTCTGTGTGGGCCAGCATCAAGAGAAGAAATTAGGTACACATTTTGCCAAGTTGTGGCAGAAAGTATATTCTAGCAGTGGATAGAGACCCTCTCCCACACCAGCATGACCTCTTCTGCTCCCATCACCCCCAATCTGTCCCCGTCACACTGTGCTCATATCCCTCCTCCCCTGTTCCATACCCCATAGCCTGCTCCTGTCCTGTCCCACTGCTGCATTCTAGTCTGTCTGTTTCCTCCTCCTCCTGGGCCTCAGGAGGAGGAGCAGTGAGAGCACAGGAGAGACAGTCTCCATGCTTTCAGTTCCAGATGCCTGGAACCACAGTAGCTCCCAGCATCTGGGAGGAGTAATCGCAGGGAAATCCTGCTTATCCTCAGCAGCCCTGGGATGGATCATATCCAGTGCAAACAAAATCTTTGGAGAATTTTGCTGCCAAACTCCAAGTTTATACTATATATTATGAATGGTGGTCTTCAGAGGCCAATAACTTGGTCAATTTGGGGTGGAGTTGCAAAGGGATGGCAAATGACACTTCTTGGAACCCAGAGTGATTTCCCGGACAAATATCAAGTCTCTGCTTCAAAGCATGAAGGTGCTAGAATTTCTCAACAAAATGGTTGCAAGAAGTTTTTAAACACCTGCAAAGCAACATATTTCTTCTCTAACTCCATTTTCGGAAACAGCTGAACCATTTTTGCTGAAACTTTTCCCCAAAAATTCAGCCTGAGGCAGAAAATACACCTGGACTGGAAAACTGCAGCCCAAATGGTTTATGTTTGGCAAAATTATATAAGCAACTGAAAACAATTTCCTAGACTAGAAAATGTTAGACAAGTTTAAGTGTAGACGTCACTATTAACAGACAGCTCTGATCCTGGCTCTTATACTGTCTGCCTGTGTCCTTGGACAAAATCACAGCCTGCTGCAAAATTTCAGCCGGGTTCATGCGAAGGGTTGGGGTTTTTTTTGTAAAGTACAGTACTTTGAAGATGAAAGTACTGTATGTTATGTATTATTAGCTAAGAGATCTTCTTGCATATGGTACTGTATGGTATTCATACACATACACATACACGTACACCTGTACACATATTTTATATTAGAACCTTTCCACTAACTAGCAATGTTTCAAAACAAGATTTGGAACCAAAATTTGCTTCTAGGGATCTCTCTCCAATGGTATGAATGGGCAAATTAAATCCAAATACATAATGAACATTGGGAACGTTTAGATGATTCAGATCATATCAAACTCAGTATCTCATGTCCAAAGCCAATATGCCTGATATTTTTCTCCTTGTTTCTTTGTCTATACAAGAGACTTCCTCTTTCTTTTTGCAGATAGTAGAAGTAAAGTCTGTTTCACTGGGGTTTCATAGATGGAAGTGGGACCAACATATGATGCAATTTATATACTCTATTTGTACTCTGTAAAAAAGAAAGTTGGTTGTATACAGTGAGGACAGAGAGGAGAAAGAAGAAAAAAAATCAGTGTGCTGCCAAGGATATTAGATTAACCAAACTGCTGAAAATATACTCTTCTGTTTAACTTTATCTTTAAAAGTCTCCTGATGAGTAATATTGTCAATTCCCACTTGGTCAACTGGATGCTGCACAAATCCAAAACCAGTCTTTTTTCGGCAGGCCTTTCTATCACCAGGATCACAGTAACATCTGAGTGTCAAGAAGCTGGACCAATCAGTGCATAGAAAATTGATTTGAGCAGCACCATACTCTCTTGGTTGGCTGCAGATAAACAGCTCAGCTAATATGCTGGTTCTGACCTTCTTGAGACCTTTTTTTTAAATATGACATAACACAGCAGCTGGTTCTCTGGCAACTGGGAAAGCAAAACAGTTACTGAGAAGTTTTGGTGGTCTTTGCATTGTTAAAAGGTACAGTGGAAGATTAAAAAACTCTATTCACATACAGTCATTTTGTAAAAAGGATTTTGTGGCATTCATTACTCAGTGGTGATTTCATCACTGAACTTTGCAGAAAGTGATTTATATTAGAAGAAAACATGATTTTTAAGATATCCCACAAAATGTACACTGTATTGCCATTTTAAAGATTTTTTTTCCAAACACAGTGTATTTGATATATATGAGAGATTGTTTTCAGAACAGTTAGTTTGTTGGAGTGCCAATATAATGGATGTAAAATGCTTTCTTTCCCTCCAATCACTGTCTACCTGGATTCAGTTGCTGTCATTCCAACACTCTCTGCCTACCGTCTCAGATGGGTATCTACTTGGGGTGGCTGGCCCGTGTGCCACCATGGCTATATTCTATTTTTAGCATGCTAGCATGTGTATGCCTTCTGGAGCTGGGAAATGGCTGGCTGGAAGTGTAGACATACCCACAGATGGACTCTGGAAACACTAAAAATGCAATCCCCTCCTTATGCCTTTCTTTAATTTTTCTCATGTGAAGGTCAGGTGCATTGGGCTTTCCTGTCATTCCTGGCACTCTCCAGTGGCTGTTCTCTTCTATTCTATGTAGGTTCTTACATCGCCCGCATCACCACAGCATCTGAGTGTCTTCCAGCGGTGCTTTAAGCAATGTAACTAATATCTGCCATGTGGTGTTCATTCTCTCTCCATCAGTATTTCTAGGACAGCACTTCTTATCTATGAACTGTCAGCAATAGCCATCACGGTGTTGGTTTCTGGAAGGATGGATTCTCTCTCCCTTTTCCTCTGCCTTCCCTCTACCTTTGTCCTGTTTTTCCTCATTTGTTTTCATTCTCTTGATTTTCTCCTGTTGTGCTCACCCACATTTTGTTCCTTGTCTTCTTCCCATTGAGTCTTCTCCCATGTCTTCATTCTTTCTCCCTTCTCTAGTTCCCATTAGCCATCATTTCTTCTAACCCCATCTCTCCCTCTTGCCTCTCTTCTCTCATTCCCCCCCCCCCCATTTCCATGACCTCTTCCTATTCTGCTTGTCCTTCTGGTTGCTGGTGCATAGCTCTGAACATGCTCAGCTGGACACAGCACCTCTTGTAGTGAGGAAAAATTGTTCCTGGACTCAATACAGCACATCCTCCCACTAACTGACAGAAGGCACTGCTTCTGGGTGCTCCAGTAAAGCACAGCAGTGGAACACACAGGCAGGCCATTTACATTTGACCGTAGTTTGAAGGGACCCTTGCTAACTATTTGCCTCCTTATATGATTATTGGAACTAAAGCATTTTCATATACTACTCACAATTACATCTGCACACACTAGGTTTCATACAGGATGTCACAAAAGGGATCACAAGTGATCATGCACAAAAAGAGGTATGCCAAAGAAGGCAGTTTGCTAGTTAGGGAAATTAGTTACTGATTTGCTTTGATACACATGCTGTATGAGAACTAGAGATATGCCAAGCTGCAAAAGTTGAATCCCAGTCTTGTTTTTCAAACACCCCTGAATTTGGGGAGCTATTTGGATCTTCTCTTGGGTACAACAAAAACACCCTTGTTAATGTGGAGGCAAAGATGAAGCTGCACAACCCTGCCTTGTGCTCTCAGTGCCCTTTCCTGATCTCTCTGTGGACACTCAATTTTTCTTTCTAGATGTTCACGTGATCTCCTTGAGCTGTTTGCAGCTTTGTGGCTGAATTGTAGAGCCTCACACTGCATTTCCAAGTTTTTCTGATTACATGCCCTTCTTCAGCACTTCAAAGTCTTCATTCCCAAGTGGCGGGGGGGGGGGGTGGAATCTAATCTTCATCTCATTTTAGCTGTGCTTTTTGAAAAGCCTATTGATGGATAATGGCAATGAGCCTTAGTTGCCTATTGTTTCAGGCTCATTCGTCACTTTGTTAGTGATTTGAAGTTTCTTTGACGTATACTTTTATATTTGCAGCGGCAAGACCTGCTCTTTCCTATTCCAAGTGATGGGTAACTTCTCTTCCTTTCTTGATAACAATCACAGGGTGAGATTAAATATGGGGACTTCTCTGGGTTCACAGGCCAAATATTACAATGGCAACCTCTTATTTTGCTTCAGTCTCAGAAAAAGCATCTGCAAATCCTCCCCCAGCCTGCCACCTCTTCAGTCTCAGGCTAGTACCTATGGCATATTTCTCATTAGCAATATTTCTGTTGTAGTGCTTGGGAGTGATGACTCTTAGGACATGCCTGGACTAAGATAAAGGATGTGTTGTTAGAAGACATCACTCTACCTCACACATTCTAAATTATATAATATGTGCTAAATATGTGTAAATTATATAATATATATAATATAAATATGTGCTATATATATATGCGAGGGAGACCAATGTCATTTTAGTTAGAGGTTAATTTCTCTGTTCTGGAAAGAAGTATAGATATGAATAAGGCGATAAGATACTCTACATTTTACAGCTTTTCAAGGGCAGAGTCTGTCTTCAGTTGCATTCACACATTTCCACTGACTTCATTGGCATTGCACACGTGTAACCAAGGGCTGTTTTTAGCCCTGAAACTGGGGAAAATACATGTGATAGCAAGATGCCTTTTGCCAACAGCTGGAAATGGTGCTAAGGCTGAAATCAGCAATCGACAGCAAACAGCAGATGATAATTTTGTGACCGTAAGCTCCAGAGAAAGGGCAGTAGAGAGTCATCAACAAAAAATAAACACACCAACGTAGCCCTTAATGAATGTCACTGTTTTCATTTTAAAAAGAGCGAGCGAATCGTGACAAAATATACGTCATGTCACTGTTGATCTTCAAGCAACAATGTGATTAGTGATGTATTCTTTTCACATTTCAAAGAGTTTAGAGCACAATGCCAGAGAGATAAACATCCAGAGGTGCTGTTTGCAGAAAGACATCTTTCTGACAGCAAGTTACATTTCATGCCTCCTTTACCAGAAAGAACATGTGGTTTTAGTCAATGATTAAAGAGAAAATCCATAGTTTATCCACTGGAAACAGTTCCCTATTGGTATTTATTTTATCCCAGTGATTCCATCCTTTAAACCATGCTCCCCTGCCATAGTCATACAAACTCGGGAATGTACAAGGAGGTCGCGGACACTTTCCCATGAACTTGCAGTGCCTTCGCTCCTCATCTGAGTAAGCAGCAGCTGCTGGGGAAAATAAAACACCCACAATTCCTTTCTTTAGCTGCTCCAGGGATGTTAATATCCTCTTCATGCATCTTCCCTCTTCCTCCCAGGATGAGCTTGTTAGCCAGAAGACCTCTGCTCTTGAGAGGCCAAGTGTGCCACCCCGAGGAAGCCAAGAGCCATAAAAGAGGTCTGCACCCTTCATTGCTTCCCAGTCATGAAATGCAGCACAACTTCCTCACTGAAGAGTTATTGGCTTCGACAGCTGCATCAGCTTAGGCAGGATTTAAAAAAAGAAAAGAAAAAAGAAAACCCCTCCCTACTTCTGAAATTACTCACAAAGTCACCTTTTTAATGCTAACACACACAAAAGGCACTCAGCCACTGATTCCAGCAGACCATATGCTGCCCCTGCTGCTGGCCAGGTCCTAGGGGATGAATTTTTTTCCCCTTCAGCAAGCCTCCAGAAATGTCATAGAAATTTATATGCTTATTCACAGAGCCAATAAAGCAGAAAACCGGTGTTTCAGCTATTTTTGTTTTGCTTTGCAGATGGACAGTAAAAGACATAAATCTCTTCCCCAGTGCTCTAATGTCCTCCCCTGCTCCCTCTCTTGAGTCAGAGCACCAGCCAATCATATTTGTTTCTTGGGGTCTGCAAGCCATTCCTCTTCCTCTTTCCCACTTGCAAAGAAGTAGCAAAACAAACAGTTAAGAATCTCCCACAACATTTACCAGGTTTTTCTATTAAACCCTGACGCAATTTTCTATGCAGTCATCTAGTCCTTTTGATTGTTTTGGATGGAGACACAAAAGCAATACGCAAGTAGGACAAGTCCATAGTGCTACCGTTTCTGTGTTATAACACTGGTTCTGTTGAAAAAATGCATGTCTTTCTCCCATTACATCGTCTGATATATGTCCTGATTTATAGCGCTGTGTAGCAGGTGTCCATAAATCAGGAAAGGAACTTAATGATGGGAGCTGGATTGACCACCTATTGAAGTGCATGTGGGTAATAGACCTGGGTTATATTTTAAAAGTGTTTGGCATATAACCTCAGTAAAGGCAATTGGAAGGGGAGGGGGAGGGAGGATGCAGCTAAATCTCTTTGCAAGCTACATTTACGGTTAAATCACCAGATGAAGTCTCAGCTTATAGCATTGTAGAGGTCTTGCCTCAGATGGCATATTACAAAGAAAACTTTGAATTAGTGGTTGAAGTCCATTGATCTGCTGGTGCTGAGAAAGTTCATGCCTTATTATGGGAAAAAACTTTAAATTTCCATCAGTGGTATTAATTTATTGGGATTGTAGGATGCCAGGAATCAGCTGTTTTGAACTGTGATTTTTGTAAATGCACACAACTATTATTAATTACTATTCGCATGTGTGGTCTTGGTAGCACCTACAGTGTACTACATTTCTCTTTTCAAACAGACAACAAGGCATAGTCCCTGCACTAAAATGCAGTGTCTGTGCAACATCTTCTTGACATCCTATCAAAGACCGAGTGATAGTCACTTAACTACTCCTTGCGTCCTCTGGCCTATCCTCTTCACCCAGAGCAGCACCCATGTATTCACACCCTGCAGACTATTGTAATAATCATTGTACCCAATATGCCTTATGAGGTATCATTTGAAAACTAATAACTTGCTAGTCAATAATATCATAGTGAAATGCATGTAGTGACATTCTATGTAAAGTTATGAAATCCTCCTGCATAATGTTCTTAGCACATGTTCAAACCCACACAGCCCTGCCCAGGCAGAACTAGCCTGAATGAAGAAATATGTGTTTCCCTCAGTTTACATATAAGTAGTAAACAGGGTTCTTGAGCCAGCAGGGAGAGGAAATGGCAGAAGACAGAGCAAATTTGCATCCCAGCAAACACAGATGAGTAGAAAAAACATGGAGCCTCCTTTACCACCAGACTCCATGTTGCCTCCTTTACTGTTTGAATAAACTTTGTTTTGAAGGGTAACCCTCAGAAGAATCCACTTCAAATGTTCACTGGACTATAAAAGAAAGGGGTAGAAAACCCCAAGATCACTCTCTTTCTCTCTCACCTAAGAAGACAAAGGAACCAGCCCTTTGGGGGGAGATCCTGACCTGAGAATATGGTCAGCCGTGTTGTTGGGAACATGTGGTAAGGATTTTACCTTGAACCAAGTCTAGCTTGTTAAGTTTTAGCTACTAGAAACAGTTTTATCTTTATTTCTCTTGTAACCATTTCTGACTTTATTACCTGAATTCACTTAAAGTCCTATCTTCTTTTGTCAATAAACTTGTTCTATTTTTTAAAATATGAACCAATCCAATGTTGTGTTTAAACTGAACTGTTTGGATAACTCCAGTTAAAGCAGCAAATTCTTGCATATTGACCCCTTACAGGGCCAACTGACCTTTTTATATCTGATCTACCCAGGAGAGGGTTGGATTGTGCAGAACATACATTTTGGGGAAAATTCAGGACTGGGAGTGTTTTGGAATCACCCTGCAAGTAGTAACCAAAGCTGGTGAAAGCCAAAGTGTGACTGGTGTTTTGCTGACAGGCTGCTGGGGTCAGAGCTGCTGGAGGAGGGCTGCAGCTATATACAGACACTCAAGGTGTGACCTGCATGCTGCTTGTGAGCAGCCCTGTTACCCGCACACTCTAGGGCACCCACCTTTACCCAGTTCCTAGGGCTCAAGGCATAACCTGGTTGATTTAGGCACAGGCACCAGCTTCCTCTGGGGCCCAGGAGGTGCTCAACCCCCCACTTGGCCTCAGGCCCCACCCCCACCCCACCTCTTTTCGCAACCCCCCACCCAGCCCTGCTTTTTCCCACCCTTGCTCCACCCCGGCCCACCTCTTCCTGCCCAGTTCCGCCCCCCCTGAGTGCGCCCTATCCCCGCTCCTCACCCTCCTCCCAGCTCTTTCTGCATGCCATGAAACAGCTGACTGTGGCAGGCAGGAGGCGCTGGGAGGGAGGAGGAGGAGTTGATCGGTGGGGCCACCAGCAGATGGGAGACACTGGGTGGGGATAGGGGGAGCTGGCTGCCCGTGGGTGCTAAGCACCCACTAATTTTTTTCCATGGGTGCTCCAGGGCTGGAGCACCCATGGAGTTGCACCTATGGATTTAGGCACTCCCACCCTTTCTCAGTTCCTAGGGCTCTGCGAAAAAGGCACCTACCCTTACCCAAATCCTAGAGCTCAGGGCCACCCATACTTAATTCCTATGACTTGGGGCTTAATCTTTTGTGGGTTTACAGGGTCTTTTACCAGTGAATATCCTTAACCTCTATTTATTAACAGTCACCAAAACAGAATACACACACTAAGCGTACAATGCTTACCGCTCCCAATAAGGCAGACAATCTTTTCCTGCTGGCCAGTCAGGATCAGGTCATCTGGGGACTCCAGCTTCTGCACAGCAAGATTGGCAGGGTGTTGTGGTCTGGCAACTCTGATTTTGAGGCTGTGTCCTGGAGTTGGTTCCAAAGAACTTCCTTTTGGAGTCGGACCCTAGTTTATATAGTGAAACTTGAGTTCTGCTTAGCTGTATCTTAACCAATCATTTTAAACTAAAGCACTACTAAACAGTATTTTTCACCCATCCTAGCCCATTATGAAACAATTCTTTAACCAATCATACCCCACCACCATAGCTGATTTACACCTAGCAAAATTAGTTATGCAACAGACAGAAACAATCAAAGAACCAGACAGAGACCATACAGATAAACAAGAGAAAAGTAGGGACCATAAAGGCAAAACAATAAAGAAACAGATTTCACACCCAAACTGTTGATAAGTGATTCCCTGACAGACAGAATGCTGTCAAACAAAGTTTTCTTTCAACATTTTAAGAGATTCCTTGCTTATCTGGTGATGGTGGGTACTATGAGGAGGGGCATCTTCTTAACAGCCTGATATTACAGTGGTTTGCGATAACTGAGGAGGAATGCGAGGATGTGACTTTCTGCTTCTTGACTCATGGCTGCTGCTCGCCAAATATGGCTGCAGAAAAAGGCCTCAGACCTTACAGCCGAGGCTGGGAGCTACAGTAGCAAAGCATTGTGAGGCAGGGCAGGTAGCATACAACCCCTCACTGGTGTGGAGTGCACCCCAGAACGTGACACTGAGTTCTACACTGAATTCTGCCACTGCCCTTCTGGGTGTCCCTGGGCAAATCGCATCACTCCCTTCTGTCTCTATTTCCCTTTCCACACATTGGCTGTAGCACCTATTGAGATCATAAGCTCTTTGGGGTAGGGACTGTCTATACCTATCTGTGTTTACAGATCCTAACACAGTGGCAGCCCTGATCTCAGTTGGGGCGTCTAGGCACTACAGCAGAACCTCAGAGTTTCGCGCACCTCGAGAATGGAGGTTGTCCATAACCCTAAAATGTTCTGTAACTCTGAAGAAGAGGTTACGGACTTCAGCCACATGGGGAGTTGGGGTTGCAGCAGCAGGATGGGGGAGGTCAGGGCTCCGGGTGGCCAAGAGGAGTTGGGACTTCTGACCCTCAGGGCACCCAGGCTCTGGAGGGGTGGACAAGACGACTCAGGGCTTCTGCCCCATTGGAGCACCTGGGCTCAGCACTTTAGACCTGGGGGAGTGCTGGGGTTCGGGGCTTCAGCCCTGCAGCTCCATTCCAGGCTTCAGCCCCGCTGGGGGTTCTGAGGCTTGGGGCTCCCCATGGCTCCGCTCCTGGCTTCAGTGGGGGGCTGGGGAGGGATGTGCTAGGGCTTGGGGCTTTAGCTATGGGGGGAGTGCTGGGGCTGAAACCAGCACTCCCCTCGTAGCTAAAGCCCCAAGCCTCAGCACCCCCAGCAGGGCTGAAGCCAGGAATGGAGCTGCGGGGCTGAAGCCCCGAACCCCAATGCTCCCACCCAGTCTAAAGCCCTGAGCCCTGGTGCTCCCAAGGGTCAGCAGCCCCAAGGCCCACCCCCAGAATTCTAGCCCCTCCCACCCCCTGTGGCTGCAGCCCCAACCCCCTGGGGCTGAAGCTCTGAGGCAGTACAGTATTTGCTGCTTTTTTTTTTTTTTTTTTGGTCTGTGCTGCAGCCTGATTGAGGACTTGTGGTTCCACAGGGTGTCTGTAACTCTGGTGTTTGTATCTTTGAGGTTCTACTGTACTATAATACAAGTAACTCCAGGACCCCCAACTACAGTTGGTGGGACTGGCTGTCCCTCTAGCTACAGTGAATGAGAGCTGGCTCAGAAATGTCACTGCTACTGAAGCTAGCCTGCCTCAAGCAAAGAGCTGTGAGGAAGAATTAGACTGTGAACCTGACTAATGACCTAGGTATTTAACCAAGATCTCACAATCTCCAGGTGCCAGTCAGAAATAGGCCCATAGAAAGCATGCATCTTCCTTTAAAAGTCTGCTTTCTCCTCACTTAAAACAATGAAACTCATACACTGAGGCCAGAGGCACCCAGCCTGTGTTTTGGAGCACAAGAAATGTGGAAACACCACAGTGCTGGCAAGTTTGAAATGAGCAACAGCCTTGGACGCTGCTGAGATGATCCCAGATGTGGCTGCCCCCTGGAATTTAAGAGGGAATGGCATGTGAGACACTGGAGTTGCGGCTGAAAGGACCAGAGTTCTTGCAGTCAGAGAAACAGTCATCAGTGCTTGTAAACTGGGGAATCTCAAAGCATCAGATCACGGAACCAACTGTGGTTCCAGTGGGATTTTTCATAGAAATGTAGAGCTGGAAGGGACTTCAAGAGATTGTCTAGTCCTGTGCTGAGGCAGGATTAAGTAAACATAGATCATCCCTGACAGGTGTTTGTCCGACCTGTCCAGGGATGGGGATTCCACAACTCCTCTAGGTAACCTGTTTCAGTGCTTACATATCCTTTTAGCTAGACCGTTTTTCCTAATATCAAAACCTATATCTCCTGTGCTGCAAACTAAGCTAATTACTTCTTGTCCTATTCTCGGTGGACACAGAAAATAATTGATCTCTGTCCTCTTTATAACAACCTTTTATATATTTGAAGACTCAGCCTTCTCTTCTCTAGACTAAACATGCCCAGTTCTTGCAACCTTTACTCATTGGTCATGTTTTCCAAACCTCGTAGCATTTTTGGTTGCTTTTCTCTGGACTCTCCCCATTTGTTCACATCTTTCTGAAATAGTTAGGCCGACTACTAGCAATTGTGATGTAGCTCTCTCAGACCACCAGAGTCAAGCTAGTCCCCTCCACCATTAGAATAAAGCCGTGTTAGTGGCCTGTTACCACACTATAACCCCTGAAACATTCATATCAATTAAACCATGTAACACACCAAGGCTGTAACAAGATTTGGAAATACAATTAAAACATTATTTGGTCTCATAATATAGATAGGAACCAAATTTGTTTTTCCCCCAAACTGTTGTGTAGCCTTGCTGTGTCCATTTTAATTAAGCCAGGGGCAGGCATCTTCCCCACCAACACAATTAATTTTATGATGTAGAGGGGTTCTGAACAGAAGTAGAATCATAGAATCATAGAATATCAGGGTTGGAAGGGACCCCTGAAGGTCATCTAGTCCAACCCCCTGCTCAAAGCAGGACCAATTCCCAGTTAAATCATCCCAGCCAGGGCTTTGTCAAGCCTGACCTTAAAAACCTCTAAGGAAGGAGATTCTACCACCTCCCTAGGTAACGCATTCCAGTGTTTCACCACCCTCTTAGTGAAAAAGTTTTTCCTAATATCCAATCTAAACCCCCCCCACTGCAACTTCAGACCATTACTCCTCGTTCTGTCATCTGCTACCATTGAGAACAGTCTAGAGCCATCCTCTTTGGAACCCCCTTTCAGGTAGTTGAAAGCAGCTATCAGATCCCCCCTCATTCTTCTCTTCTGCAGGCTAAACAATCCCAGCTCCCTCAGCCTCTCCTCATAACTCATGTGTTCCAGTCCCCTAATCATTTTTGTTGCCCTTCGCTGGACTCTCTCCAATTTATCCACATCCTTCTTGAAGTGTAGGGCCCAAAACTGGACACAGTACTCCAGATGAGGCCTCACCAATGTCGAATAGAGGGGGACGATCACGTCCCTCGATCTGCTCGCTATGCCCCTACTTATACATCCCAAAATGCCATTGGCCTTCTTGGCAACAAGGGCACACTGCTGACTCATATCCAGCTTCTCGTCCACTGTCACCCCTAGGTCCTCTTCCGCAGAACTGCTGCCTAGCCATTCGGTCCCTAGTCTGTAGCTGTGCATTGGGTTCTTCCGTCCTAAGTGCAGGACCCTGCACTTATCCTTATTGAACCTCATCAGATTTCTTTTGGCCCAATCCTCCAATTTGTCTAGGTCTTTCTGTATCCTATCCCTCCCCTCCAGCGTATCTACCACTCCTCCCAGTTTAGTATCATCCGCAAATTTGCTGAGAGTGCAATCCACACCATCCTCCAGATCATTTATGAAGATATTGAACAAAACCGGCCCCAGGACCGACCCCTGGGGCACTCCACTTGACACCGGCTGCCAACTAGACATGGAGCCATTGATCACTACCCGTTGAGCCCGACAATCTAGCCAGCTTTCTACCCACCTTGTAGTGCATTCATCCAGCCCATACTTCCTTAACTTGCTGACAAGAATACTGTGGGAGACCGTGTCAAAAGCTTTGCTAAAGTCAAGAAACAATACATCCACTGCTTTCCCTTCATCCACAGAACCAGTAATCTCATCATAAAAGGCGATTAGATTAGTCAGGCATGACCTTCCCTTGGTGAATCCATGCTGGCTGTTCCTGATCACTTTCCTCTCATGCAAGTGCTTCAGGATTGATTCTTTGAGGACCTGCTCCATGATTTTTCCAGGGACTGAAGTGAGGCTGACTGGCCTGTAGTTCCCAGGATCCTCCTTCTTCCCTTTTTTAAAGATTGGCACTACATTAGCCTTTTTCCAGTCATTCGGGACTTCCCCGGTTCGCCACGAGTTTTCAAAGATAATGGCCAATGGCTCTGCAATCACAGCCGCCAATTCCTTCAGCACTCTCGGATGCAACTCGTCCGGCCCCATGGACTTGTGCACGTCCAGCTTTTCTAAATAGTCCCTAACCACCTCTATCTCCACAGAGGGCTGGCCATCTCTTCCCCATTTTGTGATGCCCAGCGTAGCAGTCTGGGAGCTGACCTTGTTAGTGAAAACAGAGGCAAAAAAAGCATTGAGTACATTAGCTTTTTCCACATCCACAAGTAAAGGGTGGGGGTCATAGAATCTGTTACTATTAGTGGGCAGCTCATTTGTACTGGTAAGGAAATTAGAATGGTCAGTAGCCATTCTGCAGGAAATATAAACTTCTCATTAACAGAGGAGCAAGGTAGCACTCCTACCCCATTGCATACATGGAAAAATTTGTGTCACTCCAGCTTGGCGAAAACCATTACAAAGTTGGATTTGAGCCATGCATACCAGCAGCTGGTCCTGGACGAGTGGTCCAGGCAATATGTCACCATCCATAGCCAGTGGGGTCTATTTCACTATAACAGTTTGTTGTTTGGAGTCACCTCTGCCCTTGCTATCTTCCATCAGGCAGTTTAGTGAGTGTTCCCACAGGAATATAGGAATTACCACACTAGAGCTGAAAAATGGGCCATTTAATCTGATGTCCTGCTTTTCAACACTTCCATAATGCCCACGGATTGTGCAGTTCTGTACTAATTTTCTTCCTGATAGGAGAAGGTGATCAGTTTATACCCTGAAGCATAAGGATTCTGAACCATTGTAATTTTCTCTCACCAGTTATAATTGTTCCTATAAATGACCAATCCTTTTTTGGGGATCTTTGTTTTAGTAATCCCCTGCAACTATAAATTGCATAGATTTTATGTTGCGCACAATATTTTGCTTTACCCATTTTACATTTTGTGTTAATTTTAAGCGTCACCTTACATTACGGGACTGTGTCAGTAGGAATGTCCAACGGATTTTTCTTGTATAGACCTATAACATTCTTCATCTCTAAACCCAATAATCCCAGAATTCTTACTCTCTCCTTATCTGGAAACCTCCATTCATGTTCATTGCTGTTTCCTTGAACAAGATAAATATTTTACTGTAGGGAAATCAGATTTGAACCAAGGACTTGAACAACACTCACAGAATCCACTGGTAAGCCATAACAACACCATCTTGTAATGTGGTCCTATTTCATCAACAGCCTAATCACAAAAACTTCAGCAGCTGGGCAGCTTTAATACCACAGATAGTTTTGCAGTGTCCATCAATAGCGGGACTGCGCTTCAGACACAAGAAAGGCATTTTCCAGGCATCAGTAATGGCTGACTCACATGACTGTGTTAATGTGTAAAGTCGGCCCTAGCTTCCGAGAATGCCACTGAGAAAAATCAGACATATATGCTAATTTACCCTAATGCACTTCTGCCCTGTTTATCCACAGTGTTTGCACCACTGCACTTTTATTTTTTATTAACATGAAAAGATACATGCCAAATCTGGGACATGGCTTAGGGACAGACTTTCAAGAGGGCTGAAGAAAGAACAGCATGTGGGTGGGTGGGGGCTTAAGTGCTGGACTAGGGGTTCATTATACACAGGGTTTACAGTTTTGTTCAATGCTTCTCAGTGCCCCCACTGTATAAACTGTTCCAGAGTGTTATACAGCACACAAAGAAGAGATTATAGATTCTTTGGTTATGAATCCCAACAACAAAAATCCAAACATGATGATAGGAGATTCGTAGATCAACATAACGATAATGACCTTGTTAGGAGATTAAGGAAGTTGAATCATCTGTGGATGTAATAATTATGGGTGATCTTAACTACCCCTATGTTAATTGGTTGAATGGCACATCAGGACACTGTCTGGAGGCTTACTTTATTGATGCCATAAGCAACTGCTTCTTAGATCAGACTCTTATGACACCTACAATGGAGGAGACAGCTCTCAACTTAGTCTTATGTAACAGGCAGGAGTTAATGCAGGAAGCTGGTGTGGGAGTTCCACTGGATGACAATGATCAGTGCACCG